>NW_004955521.1:4543902-4557698 GCF_000276665.1 Chinchilla lanigera | reverse complement strand
GGGCGTGGCCGCCGGACTGGGGGCGGGGTGGGCCCCAGTGGCGAAGCTGGGGCTCTGAGGGCGGGGCCTGCCCGTGGCGGGAACTGGGAGGCTTCCGGGCGGGCTGGCGCCGCCTCCCCGCCCCGGCTGGGAAATTCAAATGTAAACGGCCGGCGCGCGGCGGGGCTGAGTCGGACCGTGTCCGGTTTTGGCTGATCGTGGGTTCCCGTCGGTCCGAGCCGGGCTCGGGACACTTCCCGAGAGACGCTTCGGGCGTCCGCGACCCGTCCTTCCCCGGGAAGCCGACACCCGAGGCCGAGGCCGCCGGCTGGGGCTGTGTGCTGCCCGGACACGCGGTTTCCTGCAGTGTAAGGTTCTGCAAAATCTGGAGTAGCTCGCACGTCACCGACTACCAGGACGTGTGCACAGAGCGAGCTCTTGTGATTCATTAAAATCAGACCCAAAACGTCTGAACCTACTGAAATAACTTCTTGCCTTGAAGGATTTAGTAGAAAATCTTTTAATCCCTATGAAAAAAGTTTAACTTCTAGGTTAAGGTTTGTTGGGACTCTACCTGTAACCTGGCCTGGTTCTCATAACCACCCTGAGGTGTGGAAACTGGATTATTTCTATTTCAAAAATTCATCCCATTTGGCCTGGTGTGGTGCACATCTGTAATCCCAGTAATCTGGAGGTTGAGGCAGGGGGATGGCCATGAGTTCAAGGCCAGCCTACATGCACTACATAGCGATACCCTATCTCAAAACATTAAAAAAAATTTTTTTTTAAATCCCATTTGTAGTGTAGGAGAATGTTCATTAAAACTGCCCAGCAAGCGGCAGTACTGCATTTGAACCTAGAGTTTTAATTAACTCTAGAATCTGGTTATGACTTAGACCACCACATTATAACCTATTAGCAACGCAGCTGTAAAGTTAGTTATTTTAATAACTGCGGAAACGGAGGACAGGATATTTTAAAAATATTAATCAAGTCATGCTCATAGAATTAGTGCAGAGCACCAGGCTGTATATTCATCCGTGGTGCTGCATTTTCCTCCTTCCTGTAGTTCTATTTCTTGTCCTGTTACTTAAAAACACCGCATTCCTTTAGTCCTTGAGAATTACAGGAATTGAAAACCTTCCATTGTAAAGTTAGTGTTGGCATTTTTAAACATTTGAGTAATTTTTCACATAAAGTTTAACAAAGAGATCTTTCAAGTCCTTACCTTCTGAGGAAATGAAGGTTGAGGAAGGCAAGGGCGCGATCCATGGCTGTGAAATTCCACTCCGACGGTATGGTCAACCCGCTGGAGAATTCATTCCTCACTCACCTTCAGGCTTTGACTTTCTTTTAAAATTATTTTTCTGTTCATTTTTGACATTGCAAGGCTGTATGTGAAGAGACTTGGGCCCTGACGCGTGCTGCTCTCAACGGCAACATAGTTTCCTTTAGATAGGGCCCCTCGGTCTCAGCTGCCTCTGGCAGATACGTTGTATCCTGCTATACTATTCTCGGGAACCGCGCACTGGAGTCAAACGCTGGAGGAGTTGCTACTGAGAGCTGTGTACCTTCGAGGGTTAACCTTAGGAAAATGGGAATGATTCTTACCTTGGGGGAAGGTTGGAAAATGTTAGATAAAATATATGCACTGTGTTAGGCATAGGTATCCCAGCTTAGTGTCTCTTACTAATAGTAATTCCGTGTCTCCAATCAAGCGCGATGAAAATGGAAAACTGTTAGCTTAGATTCAGGCAACTGTGCCTAATTGGTCAGTTTCTTTACTACATGTGTTCTTCCCTTATGATCTTCGTGTTCCCCGCACCTGTCTCTGGAGGGTGGGGCACTGTTTCAGTGGTGGCGAACCTATGGCACACAAGCTGTAGCTGGCAGTTTGTATCATTGAAAGCTGTAAAAGGTTCACCACCTGCAGATTTCTTCTACGCTCTTTTATACTGTCTTCACAGCCCTCTTCATTCAAATAATTCCAGAAATTCAGCACCTCCATTGTTTTCCCCAATGAGTAAGAAGTAACAAGTACTACAAAAATATGTTATTTACTAGGATAACCATGATTTCAGATACGGTGGCTCGTTTTTCCTATAAGCCTCTTGTCATGGCAAATGGGTTAGGTCGTATATAGCCCCACCAAGCCTCAACATGCTATGACACTTTCCTTTTTCCGTATTCTAACTATAATGCACAGCTTCCCCCCTGCACATAGACAATTTAACTGACATTTGCCCTACATTTTGTTCATCATTTGCATCTGGAACAGCAAAATATAAGATACTCAAGAGACCAGGAAGGAAGAGGCCATACTAGAATGGAGGTGGGTAGTAAAGAGGAGGGTACCAGTGAATGGAAGCAACAAGTTGCCCACTTTGTCCCAGGAGAGGTGAACTACAGCTGGCAGACAGCTTGCCTATCCAGTGTGAACAAATGTGATAGCTAGGCACCAAATGAATACAGATCGCTAAACAGTATCTCTTCAATATATATTGCTGAATGAATAAATGAAGAAATAATTGAATCTATGGCCTTTTATTAAGTCAGGTTTCATTTAATGTGCTTTGCAAACTATCTTTTCAGTTTTAAAAGCACAAGAATAAATCATGTTTCATTAGATTGATTACCTGGAACCTCTTACAATTCTCATTTTGATTTTTTTCTTTAAAAAGCCTAGGAGTGGGGCTGGGGATTTAGTTCAGTGGCACAGCGCCTGCCTGGCAAGCGCAAGGTCATGGGTTCGATTCCTGGTACTGGAAACAAAAAACAAAAAAAGCCTAGGAGTTTTAAAGTATTATCTTTAATAGGACTGTTCTCAAGTACAACTTCTGTAAGTTTATACAATGCTAAAAACTTACAGATCTAGGCACTTGGCAATGGTAGGCTTGGTAGAGCTATTTCCCTTTAACTCAGTAGTTCTATCTTACTGATAGAGGAAAATGTAACAGTTGTATAGTTGAAATAGTAAAGTGAAAGATTAAGATTCAACCCAATATCAGTGTGTTCTTCCCCTTTCACAACTTGGAGTGCCATTCCTTCCAGGACAGCCTGCTCAGACCAGGACCAGAGACACTTGTCTCAGCTCTTAAGATTAATTATAAGGTATGGCAGATTGAAAATAAAGATAATCTGGCTAAACCAGTCCCTTCCATCTCATCATCTTTCCATCCCTACCACCCTACCCCTAACAAAAACCCACTGGCTGGAGAAAGGAGCTTGTAGTCAGATGTATTGTGAGGCTCGCTCCTCTGTCATGCTTCGGGCCAGGTGAAGTTGGAGGTGGCGGCTTCAAAAGCAGAGATGTCTCAGGCCTCGCAGAAGAGTTCCCTGTTCCACCTTGAGGCAGCAAAGCAGAATCTAAGAGTAGCTTTCTCTCAAACTGCACTTATCCACAGTCTCAAGAAAATAATAGCGAAATGGTAAGAGGAGCAGAATGTGGAAAAGCCTGGCTTCCTGAGATGGGTGATTTTATGCGTCAGTTGGCCAGACCAGGTCCCTACCTAGGTCATTAGATATCATTCTGGATGTTTCTGTAAGGGTGCCTTTAGAAGAGAGAACATTTAAATCAGTGGTCACTACACACAGCAAATGGTCTCCATAATGTGAATGGATCGTACTAATAATGTTGAGGCCCGAAGAGAACAAAAGACCTCCCCAGAGTGAGAGATGCCCAGCAGCCTTCAGATTTGTAGGTGTTATAGCCTGGTTGCAATAAGAATGTGATCAGCTGAGCATGGTGTGCACCCCTGTGGTCCCAGCATTCTGGGAAGCCTAGAGGTAAAAGGATCGAAAGATCTAGCTTGGTCCTGGCAACGTCTCAATTTATTGAGATCTATTTCAAAAAAAAAAAAAAAAAATTAAAGGCTGGAGATGTAGCTCAGTGTGAAGGCCCAGTACTGAAGAAAAGAGAAAAAGAAAAAAAGGAACATGACCAAAGTGATTTCATGAATCATGCAGTTAATCACTATACAAAAAGATGTTCTGGGCTGGGGATTTAGCTCAGGGGCACAACACCTGCTTAGCAAGTGCGAGGTCGTGAGTTTCATTCCCGATACCAAAAAAAAAAATGTTCTTAGGTTCCCAGTACTTACCGAAGGGGAGAATAACATGAACAAACCTCACGTTTGACAGACCAAGTGCTGTGCACAGCAAAGTATACATCACTCTCAGCAACGATGCAAGTGCTTGGAGTCACTTCAAGCACTGAGACCTGGCACTTCAAAGCTTCATAACGCACATCCAGCCTCTGGGAAATTAGTTGAGAGAATTAAACTAAATCCAAAAAATTTCCAGCAATTTGAATATGGAAAAAAAAATCTCTTTAAGGGATTGGGATACTTAAAAAGTCACATTTACATGCTCGCCCCTAATTTATGCATTTATTCCACAAATATTTGTTGAGCATTTATTTACTCTATGTTAAGCATTTATTTACTCTATGTAAAGCAAAGAAAGCTGAGGTCAATGATCCCTGCTTTAAGAAGATCAAGAGTTTAGTTATGAACAAGCAAGCACGTGTATGAATAAATTATGCCCCACAGTGCCAAGTACTAAAAGGGCAGGCTTTCCCACTGTAGCTCAGTGGGAAAGCCCTGGGTTCAGTCCTCAGAAGAGGAAGAGGAGGAGGGGGAGGAGCCAAATTTGAAAACAATCCAAATGTCCATTGGAAGGAGAATAGAAAAATAAATTGTGGTATAAGCTCTACTCAGCAATTACAAAAAGAATGAGCTACAGATACATGCAACGGCAACAAGTATCATGTTGAACAATACAAGCTAGGCAAGAAAAAGGTTTTTGTTGTATCATTCATTTATATAAAGTTCAAGAGAAGTAAAGCTAATCTACAATACCAAGGGCCTCACAGGTCTTCGTCAAGGAAAGGGAGCAGAAAAGACTGTCTCTAAGCTGGGCTCCTACGTAAGAACACCAGCCTCTGGGGATAGGCTAATGGGTTCAGTAACTTGTGGAGCCCGGAGAACTGAGAGCTCAGATCGAATCCCTAACCTCCTTATGCTGTGCTTTTGTTTTATATGGTGCCACACAGAAGTGCCTAGTTTACTAGGAATTAGTAAAGTGGGAAAGGAAATACACTTTAACCAAATTTCTTAACATTCGACCTGGTTTATGCTAGTCAAAAAAAAAAAAAATGCAGAAATTAGCATATAATTAAAACAGGTAAGTGGCTGGGGATATAAGTCAGAAGTACAAGTGCCTGCCTGGCAAGTGCAAGGCCCTGAGTTTGATTCCCAGTACAAAAACCAAAAACAACAAACAAAAAAACACCAACCTACTAAAACAGGTAAATTACTTGAACTGCATCATAAAACAAGTTATGTGTTGACTAAAACAAAACAAAAAGCAGAAAACAGATTAAACTGTGTGCAAAGCACTGCACTTGGGTACTGAAATAGAGGAAGGTTATTTCAGTGATGTGAACTACAAAAATCAGCTTTTTCAGGAAAAAGATCATTGCATAAAGCGAGATGACTATATTTTGTATGAAATATTTGCATTTGCATATGTTGACTATATTGTGTATGTTGGAAAGTGGGAAAAATTATCTAGAATTTGGTCCCCCATATATGTGGGCTTTAATGTTACCAAAAATATTCTATTAATGTCTCTGAAAAGAGATATTACTGAAAAGTACACAGAAACCTATACGATTTACATATTGAAGGGGAAAAAAAGAAATGTTTATATTTTGTTGATGGGAATGTAAAATAGAATGGCTACTGCAGAAAATTAACATTTCCTTGCAAAGTTTAGAATGTATCCATGCTATAGGCCAGCAGTTCCATTTCTAAGATACCAAAATCATATATCAGGCAAAAGACCTGTACAAAGCTCAACATTATGGTACACATCTGTAATCCCAGCAGTCTGGGAGGCTGAGGCAGGAAGATAACAAGTTCCAGTTTAGCCTAGACAATTTAGTGACTTGTGGAGAACCTCTTTTAAAAACTAAAAGTGGGCCAGATGTAGCTCAGTGGGAAAGCCCTGGGTTCAGTCCCCAGAAAGAAAAAGAGGAAGAGGAGGAGGGGGAGAAGCCAAACTTGAAAACAATCCAAATATCCATTGGAAGGAGAATAGAAAAATAAATTGTGGTATAAGCTCTCCTCAGCAATTATGAAAAGAACGAGCTACAGATACATGCAATGGCAACAAATACCATGTTAAATAATAACAAGCTAGGCAAGAAAAAGGTTTTTGTTGTATTATTCATTTATATAAAGTTCAAGAGAAGTAAAGCTAGTCTCCAATCATAATCAATGAGTGGAAAAATGGTTGCTTAGCTGGGCAGGGTGGTGCACACCTGTAATTTTAGCACCAGGAGGCTGAGGCTGGAGGATTGCCATGAGTTCAAGGCCAGCTTGGGCTACATAGTGAGTTTAAGACCAGCCTAAACTATATAGTGAGAGCCTATCTCCCTGTCTCAAAAAACAATAAGCAAACGGTTGCTTGTGGAGGTGAGAACTGATTGGAAGGCGGCATTAAGGGACTTTATGGAGTACCAGGAAAGGTACTATCTTGATTGGGAGGGCTGGGGATGCACCAAGTGGCAGAGTGTTTGCCTAGTATGCATGAAGCTCTGCATTCAGTCCCCAGGACCACAAAATAAATAAAATTATACACACTTTTTCCTAGGATCACAGGATACATGAATACATACAGTTATCGAAACATTACTTGTATATTTAAAATCTCTGCTTTTCACTATATGTAAATTTTGCCATGATATGTTTAAATACGGCATTGTTTCTCTTTGTGTGAGAAACCGAGAGGATAAGTAAGGGCAAAATGGATGAGAGATGTTGGGAATTAGGAAGAAAATGTTCAAAGGGGAGGGGAAGAGGGGAGGGGAAGAGGGGAGGGGGAGGGGGGAAGGGAAAGGAAAGAAAGAATAGAAGGGAAAAATGGAAGCAAAGCTTTTGTAAATGGGGAGGGGGAAAGGGTTGAAGGGAGGGGAGCGGAATGAGAAAGAAGAGAAATCAAGATAACTATGTACAAATTCCCTGTGATGAATGTCATCACTATGTATATCAAAGTGTATCAATATAAGGAATTTTTTTTAAATGTGCCATAATGAAAAGAATGAAAGTATATTCTGGTCTCTTATGTACTTTATTTTAAACCTTGCACTTTGAAGCTTGCTCTTTTTCCTTCTCTCACTTATTTCTTTGCAGGACCGAGGGTTGAACACTTTGCCTTCACACTAACATACATCTCCAACCCTTATTTTTAATTTTGAAACAGGGTCTCACTAAGTTGCCAAGTTTTATTGATTGATTGATTGACTGATTGTATGTTTGGGGTTTTTTTTTGTTTGTTTTGGTTTTTTTCCACTACCAGGAATCAAACTTACGACCTTGTGCTTGCCAGGCAGGCACTGTGCTGCTGAGCTAAATCCCCAGCCCCCAGATTGACTGATTGTAAATAGATAATGATTCTACCTTATTTATTGTTTGAATACTTATTTTTCTGTGGAGTTTTTATTTTTTGTACTAATGTTATAAAACCTGTGATTTCTTTAAAAGACAAAAATTGTTAACAATAAGATTTTTGTCAACATCCATATTTAGATTTAAAAGACAGGTTGAAGCCAGGCATGGACGCTCGTTCCTGTAATTCCAGCACTCGAGGAGGCTGAGGTGAGAGGACTGCCAACTAGAGCCTAGCTTAAGAAACTTAGCAACTTAGTGAGACCCTGTCTCAAAAAAATTAAAATATAAGAGGCTGAGGATTTAGCTCAGTGGCACAGCGCCTGCCTGGCAAGCCCAAAATCATGTGTTTGATTCCCGGTACCAGAAAAAGCCCCCCCCCCCCAAAAAAACCTTAAAATGTAAATAAAACTTAAAAGGGGCTGGAGTGTCCAGTCCCAAGTATTACATTACGTACACACACATGCAGGTGTACATACATTCATGCGTATATACGCGATTTACTGAGTAATGAAGTCAGCTGTTAAGAGTGAAACGGGAGGCAGGATGTGGTGGCACGTGGCCCTATCCCAGTACTTGAGAGGCTGCAGCAGGAGGATTGCTGTGAGTTTGAGCCCTGCCTGGACTACACAGTGAGTGTAACTCCAGCCTGAACTGAAAGCAAAACAAAGGGCCTGAAATGGGCTGCTATCATAGTATAAAAACATTGGAATTTGAATATGAACATCATGAAATGAGAATGTATAGAAAAAAGGAATCTAAAATAATAGTTTCGGTTTTTTTGCTTTTTTTTTTTTTGGTCTTTTGAGACAGGGTCTTGCTATGCAGTTCAGGCTGGCCTTGAACTCACTTTGTAGCCCAGGCTGGTCTCGAACTTGCAACGATCCTTCTGTCTCAGCCTCCCGAGTGCTGGAATTACAGGAGTGCAACACCATGAAAACAATAGTTTTTACCTATGAAATTCTTTATTATATTTTTATTTACACAGCTTCTTGGTCAGAGAGAATTTATGAAAGCTATGATTCTCCACTGGGAGTATGAAGAAAGACATACCGCACCCCAAGCCCAAAGCGCTGTCTCAGATTCAGAGGGTACATATGAGATTTGGGAGATAATCAAAAGATTATAGGAGGAGGGCTGGAGCTGGAGCTCAGTGGTAGTGTACTTGCCTCATATGTACAAGGTCCTGGTTCAGTACCATAACCCCTCAAGAAAACCACCCACAGGATGCTAGGAACAAGACGCTGCTGTGGAGAACACACAGGAAATACAGGACGTAGCTGCTGCTCCTGCTCCTACTGAGGCTCCTGAGTTGCACGGAGGACCATACAATAGTATTTGGTCCTGCACGAAAAGTAACTGCATAGCTCAGACAACCCACCATGATAACCTCCACTGTGGAAAATGTTCCACCACTGTGGCATTCATTGGAAAAAATCACCCTGTGGTAATTTAAGTCCTTCATAAGGTTTCAGAAATGTCTTGTCATTTAGAAGAAATAGGTTTCATTTCTCTAATTTTAACCTCTTAGTTTCTGTCATTTACTATACTTCCTTTAAAGGATTTCACTTGGGTTGATCTTAAAGCGAGAGATGGAGAAATGAGGTCTCAATTGTCATAGGGAAAAAGGAAGTCACAAAGTCACAGGGGTTAAGTGTGGCATTTTCATTTTAAAAAGTAAAGTGCATCAACTAAGTCTGCTTTAACCAGACATCTATGTAGCTATAGCAAAAGGTAGGAGGTCTATTTTTCATAGACACAGTGTTTAAATCTAAATTTTCACTTGGGAAGAAAAAAATAAACATATACTTTCTGCATGGCTACAAGATCAACCACTCCTGCCTGCTGACCAGGGGAGAGTGGCATTAAGGGTACAGCCATCTGCCCGCCCCGGGCTCCTAGCGAGGCAGGGAAAGCACCCTCACCCCACCCCTCACCCCAGGCCTCCACCATCTGGCTGCCCACCTTTTCCCACCCACATCAGTTTCTCCTGGTGCCTCTGGCTGGAAGAGAGCAGAGACATTTGCCCTGCTAGAAAAAAATATAAGAACAGGTTTCAGCCACACAAGGAGCCAGGAACTCTCAAGGTTTGAAAGGAAACTACACATTACCTCCACCCTGCAGCAATGCTTTCTTTTTCACTCATCCCTGTTATCTTACCTGAGACACTTTTTTCTTCTCTATCCAGAAAAATTAGTAGGTCTGGAGTCCAGTGTATTTTGTAATTGGCAGTTGTCTAGTGATAACCAACTACCTAATTCCTAAGGAGACTCCTTCTCAACAGTTTAATTTAGAGTGTGAAGGGCAGAAGTGGGATATAAAATCATTCAGTAATTATAGTGTATTTCACCAGGAAGTCACAGGAAGTGATAAGAGGATACATTCAACATGAAACAGTAGTGACAGTTTGAACGCTATTACCATTAAAATGATTCAAAGTAAATAGGACATCAGCAAAGCAGGCTAAAATTTGAGATTTTATAAAAATAAACACTGACTCTTCTAACAACAGATACTGACTAGCTAATAACAGACCAGACATGTGATACTCCTATTTGAATAATAATCAGCTCTGGATAAACCGGTGTTTGTTTCACTGACAAAAATCCTGTTAACCGAGAGGTTTTGTTTTTAAAAAATCTTGTTCTGCTTTCTTGTTCTTATTTTTTTCTTTTGCTTTTTTCTACCTCGTAGTAATTCAAGCTATACACTTAGATTTTTTTCTTTAACAGTGGAAGTTTGAAAGACAAAAGACAGCCAGGCATGGTGGCACACACCTGTAACCCCAGCACTCAGGAGGCTGAGGCAGGAGGAGATCAGCCTGGGCTACAAAGTGAGCTCAATGCCAGCCTAAACTGCATAGTGAGAACCTGTCTCAAAATGACAAAAAAAAAAAAAAAAAAAGAAGTTGCTAACAGAAATTTCCTAGATGTACTTTCTAATTTCAATGATAAATGGAAGAGAGAGCTGATAAACTTCAGTTTGGAATATCTTTCTACATTGGATGAAATAAAGCTGTGACCCCGATCTGTACAGAATGTCAGATGTTTCCTACCTACAGCAGACATCTATAGCCTTGTGGGTTTTTGCTCACCCTCTGAACCATATTCCCACATTTGGGCAACTCCTCCTGAGTCTTAGCAAGCAACAGGGTCAGCCCCCTCCCCGCCAACCCCATTCTAGATGCTAAAGAATCAGCCACTCATTTCTTCGACGGCGCGAGTTTCTGGCCTGCTTCAGATTTTGGCTTGGAAGCCAGGGACCCAGAGCAGTGGAAGATCGGTGAGCCCACGCTGGTAGGAGAACCCGGCTTCAAGAGGCAGCGGGAAGGGCAGTGCCTTCTCCGTGCAGTGCTGGTGGGAATGGCAGCTGTCGTCCACTGTGTGTTGGCACAACAGTGACGCACAGAGATGAGCTCAGGAACCCCAGTGTGTAGTTTCCTTTGACTTTGGACCCCTCACTTTCCCAGGCTTCTGTGAGCTAGCTACTGTGCTTTCCTTTTCTGCTTAAACCTGAGTCACCTTTTGTTGCTGTAACAAAGCACTTTAAGGACCACAGCCTCTGCAATAATGACTTAGAACGAAGAGAGGAGTCGAACAAGGAAGCACAGTGTCTCCCATAAGCTATGTAATATTCGTAAAGACACTGAGTTGAAGATAACGAATGCAAAGATATGCACATACATAATCTCCCTTAAAATGTGAAGGAAAGGTAGCTTCCCCTGATTGTTGGGAAACCACGCCCACAACCCTGGTGTGAAATGCAGGCTGAGATCTGAAGGCCTCTGGTCCTCCTGGTGCCATTTTCTCTCCTGAGATCCCCAAAAGAGACAGCGACTCCAGCAGGCCACCCTCTGGGCTGTGCAGGATGGGAGCAGAATGTAGCCTGCAGATACTGCCAGGTTTGTCAGGGCAGTGGCTCCGAGCAGGGAGAACAGGGCATGGGAAGTCATGGGCAGACAGGTCAAACTTTCACAAACAAAGCTCTTTTAGTGTAAACCTAGTTATATCTGTTCTAAATGTGTTCTTTAGCTGTTAGAAAAGTTAGGAAATAGATAGTGCTGATGGTTGCACGACGTTGTGAATGTAATTAATGCCGCTGAATTGTATGCTTTATAATGTTACACTCTGAAACCATTGCAATAAACATGCCAGATAAGTGAATTGAATGTTGTGTGAATTAGATCTCAACAAAGCTATCAAAAATCTTCTATGTTGAGAGATTTCTAGGAAAATCATGCACCTTGAGACCATACCCTTTTTTTTTTCTTTTTGGTCTTTTTTGAGACAAGGTTTCGTTATGTAGTTCAGGCTGGACTTGAGCTCACTTTGTATCCCAGCCTGGCCTCGAACTCACAACCATCCTCCTGCCTCAGCCTCCCAAGTGCTGGGATTACAGGTGTGTGCTACCATGCCCATCTGAGATCATACTCTTAAGTGAAAAAAGGTCAGACTTACATGTGTAAATGCCATATTGTTTCTTTTTTTTTTGGTACCAGAAATCAAACTCATGACCTTGCGCTTGCTAGGCAGGTGCTGTGCCACTGAGCTATATCCCTGGCCCCCACGTTGTTTCTTTGATGTGGGAAACCAAGAGTATAAATAAAGACCAAAATGTATAATAGGTATTGTGAAATAAGAGGAAAATGTTCAAATGGGAAGGGGAACAAAGGAGAGGAGCAGGGAAAAGGAAAGAAAGGAAAAGTGAGGGCATTGGAAACAAAGGTCCCTGGTCTGGAACACATCAGAGACTTAACCCCCTTGCATATAGTAAGAATCTGGGGGAGATGAGCACCGTTACCCAGAGCACGGCAGCACTGCCAGAGGGAGGCCAAGAATGATCAAGTGAAAATGAAAACCACACCTGGCTGTCACTGGGGTGGGATTTTTCTGTTTTTTGTTTTCTAAATCTGTGATGTTCAAATGAAAGCTGCTCCAGGGTTCCAGGCCCACTTCATCCAGCAGCGTGCCTGAAGGCTGCTGGCTCAGTGCAGCTGCAGCTGGGGTCCGCGTGCCTTGGAGTCCTGTCCACCAGATTCCGTAGTGACACGGTGTACTGTTTTTTTATTTCTAGACAGGCGCCTGTATCTGTCCCAGACATTCCTATTTCCGCGCCATTCATCATGCTGCTCTTTATATCTGGAAGGTCTTTTCTACGTATTAGCATCGGATCCTACCAACCTCCTAAGGTTCAGCCAAAACAGAAACTTTCCTTTTTTCTAGCCTCTAGCTGGAGAGTCACCTTCAATACAAATCGATTTCAAAATGACAGCGGCACACACAGTTCACAGGTAGTTTGACCAGGCAGGGGTAGAATGTGAAAGAGATCAGAAGTGCTAATACTGAGTGGGAAGTTCTCCCCGCCTCCCAAGGGCACCTTAATTAAAAGGTGAGGCAAGGGCTGGGGTGTGTGTTAGTTGGCTATTATCTGTAAGCCCTGAGTTCAATCCACCATGACTCACACACACACACACACACACACACACACACACACACACACACACACACAGAGGATTGTCTGAGACAAGATAGAACTGGTGTTTAAGCTTCTCAGGTGGCGCTTATTGTCATTTCCATTTCATTGGGATCCCTAGGGATCTGGCGGTGTCCACGAGAGGCAGAGCCCAGGGGCCACCCCTCTCGGCATTTCTCGCTGTTGCATCGCTCCTGTGCTTGGTGCTGCAGCCGTTGCTCACATCCTGCCGCACATCTGGAGGCAGATGCTGCTCTTTGCAGCTTAGGGAGGACTCAAGTGAGGGCACAAATTGGTCACAGTCTCTCCACTCAGGCCTGAGGGGAATTGGAGCCTGGGAGGGCGAGCCACACATTCTTTGTATGTTTTCCTGGGACACCTTGCGGGAATGAAGGCCTGCTGGGAAGTTGCCCTTTCTCCCTCAGGGCACCCAGGAGTGTTCAGGCGGAACTGTGGGCCTCTTGCTTGGGGTTTTCTGTGAGTGCTGTGGGTCCTTCTCGTTTGCTTTGCTACCCCAGGTTTCTGGGATTTCAATCTGGTAGTTGAGATGCAAACTCACAAACCTGATATGGAAAAATCTGATGATCCAAAGATTACAGGGGGCTGGGGATATAGCTCAGTGGCATAAGAGCCAGCCTGGCAAGTGCAAGGTCCTGAGTTCGATTCCTGGTACCAAAAAAAAAAAGAAAGAAAAAGAAAAAAGCTGGGCGTGGTGGCACATGCCTGTAATCCCAGCACACCTGAATACTGAGGTTTTCATTTAGAAAAAAACCACTCAAATACTTGTCTTGCATGCCAACTGTCTTGGTTACTTTTCTCTCATTGCTGGGACAAAATACTTTATGCCCCAAATTAAGGAAGGAAAGGTTTATTTCGCTTACACTTTGTGGAGGT
>NW_004955521.1:4539823-4541227 GCF_000276665.1 Chinchilla lanigera | reverse complement strand
AACTCACAACCTCATGCTTGCCAGGCAAGCACTGTGCCGTTGAGCTAAATCCCCAGCCCCAAGGTCACACTTTTTAAAGAGGGACTGCAATAGCTACATTTACACATCCATAAAAGGCACTGTTAATTACGGTTTTCCATCTGTATGTTTAGGAAGACCACAGAGAGCCATTTCAAGGATGTGAAGGGCACTGACATCAAATACACGGCCCTATATCCACACATGCACACAGCCAAGCTTGGAAACCAATTAATACCTATGGAATAAAATACTCAAGAGAAATTGTGGACCATTTTTAAAAAATAAATTTACTTCACAAAGCTAATCAGATAAGAAAATTATCCTTGAGAGCAGAACCTAGTGGCACACACCTGTAATCCCAGCACCTGGGAGGATCCTTGTGAGTCTGAGGCCAGCCTGGGCTACACAATGAGTTCAAGGTCAGTCTGAACTACACAAGGAGAAAGTCTCAAAAAAAAAAAAAAAAAGAAAGAAAAGAAAAGAAAAGAAAAGCAGTCTGTGCTTGATTATATGTTCACAGTAAATCCACGCCGATCCCATCCCAGACATCTTCCTCTGCATACCTATTTGCCAGGCTCATCCTACACAATGGCCACACCTCTGATTCGTATCAGTGCACTGGGGACTCATTAACTCTTCTTTAAAGTCCCGAAAACAGAATGTTAGAAAAGAACCCATGACTTCATGCGTTGCTGCCCTGCTGTGGGAAATATGCAGAGCTTGCCCTGAGCTCTGTGTTAGTGTCAGTCTGCACAGGGGCGATGCGCTGTGCCAGGCTGAGAACTTCCTGCCGCGCCCACAGCAGCGCTGCTTCTCAGCCTCTTTCTGCAGTGCGGCTCCAGCCTGTCAGAGGCGACCCTGAGCACAGGGAGGAGACCCGCGGCGTCCCTCTTCCAGGAAGTGGACATCCGGCCAAGAAGCATGTGGGGGCGGCGATCTGAAGGAGGAAGTCTCTGACCGAGGTCCTACTCACCGAGGCCTCTGGAGATACCCCAGCGCCCCTCCTGCCCGGATTCTAGGAGCTGTTCTAATGTTCTCCCAAAACGCTCTCACTTCCTGAGTTTGTTTGTTTCTCCGGGTACTGGGTATTAAACCAAGGACCTTTCTCATTGAGCTGGCTACATTTATTTTCAGACAGTTGCTAAACTGCCTGGGCTGGATTCAAATGTGTCCCTCCTGCCTCATCCTCCCAGGGTGCTAGATTATAGGCGTGCACCATGACAACAGGATAAGAAAACTTAACATACTGAAATATGCATGTTCAATATATTATTTCAGCTGGGTGTGGTGGCGCACACCTGTAATCCCAGCACTTGAGAGGCTGAGGCAGGAGGAGCACTGCAAGTTCAAGAACAGCCTGGGCTACAAAGTGAGCTCAAGGCC
>NW_004955521.1:4526813-4539683 GCF_000276665.1 Chinchilla lanigera | reverse complement strand
TATGTACAATTTCAGTGCTAGCACAGAATTTCTGACTTACAATTAAATGCAAAACACACAGCCATTCTCTACCTCACACTGTCCACTCCAAACAGCTGCAGTTGGTTGCTTAGAATTACATGAAGGTAAGTTAACGCAGTGTGTTAGAAAATAATTGAAGGAAAAAAAATAATTGAAGGACTTTGTGGAAAAAGAATTAGGTCTGTTAAATTCTCTCTCTCTTTTTAAAGTAAAAAAAAGTGTTAGACTTCTCTCTCTCTCTCTCTCTTTTTTGTTTTTTGTCTTTTTGAGACAGGGTCTTGCTATGTAGTTCAGGATGGCCTTGAGCTCATTCTGTAGCTCAGGCTGGCTTAGAACTGGCAACAATCCTCCTGCCTCAGCCCTCCCAAGTGCTAGGATTACAGGCATGTGCCACTATGCCCAGCAAGACTTCTCTTTAGGATTCTCGTGCCATCTAGGAGACTACTTGTGAATTGTCACTAAAGCTGTTCATTTTCTTACAGCCAGATGAATCTTCTTCACTTAAGCCCTAGAGCGCTTCTTGCTGACCCACTCAGGAAGTAAAAGTCCTAAGTCATTATATGGTAGTGAAGTTAAAAAAAAAAATTAAGCAGCAGGAAACAGAGCACAACTGTCACCAACACACTCAGACAGAAAGATGCCCTACGGCATTCTCTGCCCCCGCCACGGTCGGGTCATGTTGGATTCTGTGTCTCCACGGTACACTCACCTCTGGAGGAAGTTACGGCTGCGAGTGCTTGTTCTCTGCGGGGGCAAGCAGGATACTTCGGTCTGTGGTCTCTAATTATTCTGATGTTCAGATGAAACCAACCATTTTGGTTTTGTTTCACATCTAGGGTGTGTTTCCAATTAAACTGAAATCACATTAAACACGTCTAGTTCTTCTTTAGGACCTCTATCATGAAGATTAGTTGTAGGACTTTGCCTTCCTCTTCCCAGGCCCCTTCAGTCTAGAAAACCTGTAGCTACCCACGCTGAAGGTCTCCATCCAAGGCAGAGGTGAGCGGCATGAAATTTTTCGTGTCTTCCTTGCATGGCCCCCAGGAGATGGCCCAGAACGGAAGGCACACTGGGCAAGATCGCAGTGCGGGTTTGAATTAGTGTCCAGCCTGTGGCTGACCAGATTCTTCCCTTTCCCAGCAGCCAAGGACAGCAGCGCTCTGTCTCACTTAAGTGATCGTTTATAGGAGATCGTAAGAGAACACACAAGTCTCCCTCTTTGTGAGGCTGTCTTAGAAGATCACGCCTTCCCCAGTCTACATCAGAATTTCAAGGATCTTTTAGGAGTCTCTTAGTTAGATTTAGCGAAGGAGTGTTACATCGGCAAAACTTACAAATCCACCACTGTCCCAGCAATGAGAGCCTGAGCACAGGGACCTGGTCCACCTCTGGCTTCACACCCGCAGTTAGGAAGTTTAGTAAGCATTTGCCAAATCAGCAATCTTATTTATCTTTCCTACTAGATTTTTGTTCTTAGAACAAGCGCTATTGTGGACTTAAACTCTAGATTCAACATAGGTTTGAAAAAATTCGTGCACCAAGAAAGGGCTTAAAACATATATTCATGTATATTTATCAGATTAAAGAAAAAGTAGTATGCTCAGCAAAGACAAGGGTATTCAAATGTAAAGAGTCTTCAGATTGACACTGAACAAGGAATATTTAAAAACCAAAACAAAACAGAACAACACACTCAAAAACCCCAGGGCTTGTGCTTGTGCAAAATGAGAAGTCCCCAGAGTGAGTCTAGGAGGATGGAAACCCCACTAGGTCAGGGACTTCAGGGCAGGTTTCAGTGAGAGGGGACCCATTCCTACCGTGATGAGCTGAAAGCTGGACTCACCACAAAGCCAACCTCTCCTGCCTGTGCAGGGCTGCCGAGTAGTCACCACCCCCACGTGTCAGTTGGGTAATGAGTCAACCCAAAACTGTCATTAAAGTTACTAGGCTTTCCTCCCCTGCTCTTTTCGCATGCAAGACAAAATCCTCAAGGCTTTAAAAGGAATCAATATACCGCCCTAAACTGGGTGTGGCGACTCTTGCCTGTAATCTCAGCACTCCTGAGGCTGAGGCAGGAGGATTGCCACAAGGTCAAGGCCAGCCTGGGTCACAAAGTGAGTTCAAGACCAGCCTGAACAGCCCAGTGAGACACTGTCTCAAAAAAGACCAAAAGAAAGAGTACACTTTAAAGTGGTTACTACTTAATTTTGTGGTATGTGAATTTTTTTGGTTTGGTTTGATTTTTTGTTTTGTTTGGTTTGGATACTGGGGATTGAACTCACGACAGGGCAGGCACTGTGCCGCTGAGCTAAATCCCCAGCCCCTGTGTTATGTGAACTTTACATCAAGCCAAAAAAAAAAAAAAAAGAAAAAAAAAGCAGAGAACCAACTTGCTGTGTCTGAACATATTTCCAAAATCGTGGCCCACCTTCCTGGACCAGGCATGGCAGCACGCTGTCAGAACTGAGCCCCCAAACTCAAATTGTCGGGGCCACAAAAAATGAAGTCAGACGGAAAGCAAGAAAACTAGACCAGACCAAGTTTAAAATTTAGTTCTGCAGACGGGGGTGAGTGCACTCAGATGCCAGGCACCCGGAGCGCCCCCTCACAGGGGAAGCACTAAGGGCTTACAGTCTATCGATTAATTGGTGAGTTTAAGAGGTGTGAGGGGAGGATCCAAAGGACCGCTGAGGAGGAGGAGGAGCAGCAGGAGGAGAGAGGGTGTAGGGAATTGAAAGTCCTTGGTTATTGATAAACTATCTTTGCTCTGTAGCTATGTTCCCAAAATGTAGACATTTCCTGTAATTTCAGTGTGAGGGATGAGGCTGCCTAGGGTGGACTACAGTCTAAACCAAAGGCACTCCTGGTTACACCTTTTGATAGACAGGGTTACAGTTTCTCACAGCATGCCTGTAACCCCAGCCCTTGGGAGGCTGAAGCAGGAGGATTGCTGTGAGGTCAAGGCCAGCCTGGGCTACATAGTGAGCTCAAGGCCAGCCTGAACTGCATAGTGAGACCCTGTCTCAAAAACAAACAAAGAAACAAAGTCCTGAAACTTGTCCATCCTGCTTTGTGTTGTAAAAGGCCGGACAGAGGTTAGAAAGAATTTAGCACTGTGAAGAAGCCCTGAAGTGGGGTGTGGCAGTGCATGGTTATAATCCCAGCACTCAGGAAGCTGAGGCAGGGCTATTACTGAGTCGGGGGAAACTGCAGGGAATCCCTGACAGACAAGACACGGAGTTTAGGAACAAAGAGCAGTTTATGGGACTAACGTCTCCTGCAGAGCACATCACATAGCGGCTTCTACCTTTACATTGTTTCTTTTCTGCGGGTTAATTTTCCATTGGAAATCAGCATGAAGCAATTACAGAAGCACAGCCGGGATTAAAAAGAGCTGACATTACATCATAGCTGTACCTGCACACAGATGGGTATGTACTGTCAGTGTCCGCAGGATCTTAGCGGGCAGGTAACCCATAGTTGCCCAGTTCCAGGCCAGGAGGGACTTTCCTCTTCATTATCAGGCGTTTGAGGCCAGCCTGAACTACACGATGAGACCTGTCTCAAACAAAATAAAACAAAAATTAAAAAAGAAAAAAGCTGGAGATGTAGCTCCATGAAAGGTCTTGATTCAATCCCCAGTACCATGAGAGAGAGAGAGAGGGAGAGAGGAAGAGAAGGACAGAGAGAGAGAGGGACAGAGAGAGACAGAGAGAAAGAGACCCTGAACGTGAAGTTCGGTCTCAGCAGTGTCTTTGGGGATTCTTACTGTTTCTGTCTTCATTTCTTATGCTGAGTTAAACTTCTAACCTTCACAAGTTGATACAGTGTGTCAACCATTGCTGTGATTTCCTTGGAGTTTAGACTTGGTGAATAATGAAATGAAAAAGGAGCCCTAATGAAAGATAGCAATGGCCGGGCGTGGTGGCGCACGCCTGCAATCCCAGCACTCAGGAGGCTGAGGCGGGAGGCTGAGGCAGGAGGATCGTGGCAGGAGGATCGTTGCAAGTTCAAAAGCAGCCTGGGCTACAAAGTGAGCTCAAGGCCAGCCTGTACTTTATAGTGGGAACCTGTCTCAAAAAACAAACAAACAAACAAAAAAATCCCAGAAACATAGCAATGAAAATGTAAATGCCTCTTGCTTAAAAATGAAATGATTTACATCTGTAAGAGACCTCAGTGACCAGAGAGTCCAACCCAGCTGTTTAAAAAAAAGAAATGGGGAATGAGGGTGGAGGTATAAGGATATTTTTTATTTTTTTTGTCTTTTTGAGACAGGGTCTCGATATGCAGTTCAGGCTGGCCTTGAGCTCACTTTGTAGCCCAGGCTGGCCTTGAACTCGTAACAATCCTCCTGCCTTAGCCTCCCGAGTGCTGGGATTACAGGCATGTGCCACCATGCCTGGCATAAGGATAAAAAATCAAGATATGTACAAATTCCCCAGTAGGAATGTAAGTATTCTGTTTTGTAAACACACACGAACAATTAAAATTATATAAACAAAAAGAAATGGGTGCAGCTCTTAGCAGAGTGCTTGTATGAGAAAGGCTGTGAGTTCCATCTTCAGCAGCACAAGAAATGAGGGTAAGGCCGGGCATGGTGGCGTATGCCTGTAATCCCAGCACTTGGGAGGCTGAGGCAGAAGGATCGTTGCGAGTTTGAGACCAGCCTGGGCTACAAAGTGAGCTCAAGGCCAGCCTAAGCTGCATATCGAGACCCTATCTCAAAAAAAGAAATGAAGGTAAAAACAGTAAGAAGTTTAGCTAAGTAGTTTAACAGGGGAAGGGGTCCCTTCTCTGTAAACATCCTCATCCTGTACAAGAGGAGGGCATGCAGATTGTGCCACACCCACCCTGGGGTGGGTCGGGGGCAGCCTGCTTACAATATAGGGGAGGAAAAGAGTCTTGTCCCCCCCTCCCCAGCCCCTTTCTCTCTTGCTGCTTTTGCTGCTCCCTGCCTTGGAGCCAGCCAATTACAGGCTGAAACCTCCACAAACTATGAGTTCAATAAACCTTTCCTTCCTTAATTTTGGGTGTCAGGTATTTTGTCCCAGTGAGAGAAAAGTAACTAAGACAGTCCCTTTCACTTCCACTGGGCCTTTCCTCACCACGGCACAGTGCTCATTGTTGCTGAAAGGCAGCAACAATTTACTAATTCCAAGACCCAAAAGGAAATCCAACCCAGCCCTGGCCCCCAAAGACACTATCAGGCCTGACCTGAGAGACAACTTAAGGCAGCCACCACAAACAATAGGCGTTTAGGCTGCCCTCAGCAAACAAGACTTAAGGGCCATAAAAATTTAGGGTGGGACCACAGTCTTCCTGCTGCCAGCTCTGTGTACACACCTGCGCTGATTGTCCTCCCTGCTTCTACTTCAAACATTTCATCCGGACTCTCTGAGACTGTGACCCCCAGCCCTAAACCCTGTATATACTTAGCCGCCCCTCCAGATAGCCGCTGCTGTCGCTCTGTCAGCCTGCCCGTACATATGTGGAATAAAATCCAGTCTTCCCCACGATCTTGACCTGTGGGTGTTTTCCCACACACCATTATTTAACAGGCATGTATGGTCTGCTGAGTCCTAGGTCACTATTCCTGTAAAGTGGTACAGATTGGGAACAGCAAGGAAGGATTAGCCCAGGGGCTGAGAAAAGAGGCGAATGCTGAGGATGGAGAAGCTGCAGGAGGACTGGCAGGCTGAAAACCCAGAAGCCTGGAGCAGGGCAGACAAGCCAGTGGGCTGGAGTCATGTAGTACACATTATTATTCCAACCCTGCAGACAGGAAGTTGGGCTTGACATCGGAGACGCGAAGCTCCCACAAGATTAATGACAATGAGAAAAATAATTACCTTGCAGTAGAGAAAGATGGAAGACACATTCTTACACAGGGATCACCGTAAAGTCACCAGATAGGAACAAATTAACATTATGTGCTTCCCGATGGAGCGCACTGAGAATTCTATGGAATTTCTGCTATCTGGATTTAATCATAAGGAAACACCAAGGGAGCTTAGACTGAGGACACTATCAGATAAATGACCGATACTGTTTGTAGTGGAGCTTGAACCTAGCTAGGGCTTTGTGCACATTAGGTAGCTATTCTGTACCTGAACTGCAGCTCTAGGCCCTTTTAAATTTTATTTTGAGACAGGATCTAAGTTGCTTTTGAATTTGTGATCTTCCTGCATTAGTCTCCTGCATAGCAGGGATTATTACAGACACATTACCAGGCTTCAAAAGTATCAATGTCACGAAAGATAAAACAACAACAGCAAAGGGAATTATTTCTGATTAAGAGCAACTGAGGAGACACAACCCCTGAATACAATACATGATCTAGGATTTTCTTTTGCTAAAACGGACATTATTCTGATAACTAGGAAGATCTGAGTAAAGGCTCTAAATCTGATAATAATACTGTAGTAATGGTGACTGCCTGATTTTTTGGTTATACTGCTTTATGACTCCCTAAAAGCAGGAGAAGATTAGAATTTCTGTGACTTACATTAAGGAAAAGAAATTCTAGTTTTTATGATCTGCCTTGGAGAGGAAGTTTTGAGCCAGGAATCATATGAAAATCAAAAACTAAATATTACATGATGACATATAGCATTTGGAAAAATTCAATACTTATAGCTAGAATATATTTCATTTGCCTGAGGGACATCCAGTCTATATGTTTACTAGGAGTTATAGTGTAATATTACAATTCTTATATGTTGAACTAAGCTTAAATTCCTTCACTAAATCCCTCTTGGTCATGGTATGTAATGCTTTTTATACGTTCTGGATTTGGTTCGCTGATATTTGGTCCAGGAGTTTTGCCTCTAATCATAAAGGATGGCGCTCTGTAGCATTCTTTTCTTGCAGTGTCTCTGGCTGGCTTTGGTACTAGGGTGATACTGGCCTCGGGGTCTACACTGTGAAAGAGAGTCGGTGTTTAGGTGTTGAAGGCCTGAAGAAGAGCTGCGGGAGCCCTCTGCACGCGGCGGGCAGGTATGGGTGCCGCAGGACCTGAGAGCGTGTAGATGCACAGGTTTGCGAGAAGTAAAGGCACAGGGATTCCACGGAGGTATCAGTAGACAATGGAAACTAAAGTGTGCAGGTCAGGGACACAGGACAGCCAGGAAAGCAAGCATTCTGGAATGTGATGGTCTGCACGACAGATTCTACAGGATAAGCCTCGATGATAAGGACATCCAATTGTAATCCCCCCTTACTGCGTATTTAACCGCAGGCCTTCACGCTGAGCTACATTCCCAGCCTTTTTTTATGTATTATTTTGAGAGAGGGTCTCACTAGTCACTCAACTGTCCAGACTAGGCTCACTCTTGCCATCCTCCTGCCTCAGACTGCCAGAGCGCTGGGGTTCCAGGCATTTCCTACCATTCCCTGCTCTGATTTGGGAATTTAGAAGCCACTGGTAGCTTGGTAAGAACGGTTTTAACAGGGTGTGGGGGTCAGAGGTCAGAATGTAAAGACTGAGATAATGGCAAAATGGTGAACTGTGAGTGAATAGGCCTGAATTACTGAGAGGTTGCAGAGAGGCAGGTTTTACAAGCACTGTACGCAGCAGGAGCTTTGTTTTGCTTATGTCCTCCTATATTTCTTAGTTGAAAATGAGGCAGACCCTCGGGCTAGAAGTATGCATCTTTTTTTTTTTTTTGAAGTATGCATCTGGCTGCCAGAGCGAGTGCATATTTGAGATGTATATCCGGATTCCCTTGTGCTGGAGAATGACTCCCTAAACCATAAGATGAAAGCCTTAACACAGCATTTGCCCACAACCATTCTTTGCACTGAATGTATCAACATGGCACTTGAGGTAAAGGCTGGGCTCATCTGTGATGAGGGTGCAAATTAGGGACTGTGACCCAGAAACTAGTCTACATAAGAGAGAAAGAGAATGAAGGATGCTATAGTTTTTTAAATTTTTTTTTTTGGTCTTTTTGAGACAGGGTCTCGCTATGAAATTCAGGCCAGCCTTGTGCTCACTTTGTAGCCCAGGCTGGTCTCAAACTCTCAACGATTCTCCTGCCTCAGCCTCCCAAGAGCTGGGATTACGGTGTGCGCCACCATACCCGGCAAGGATGCTATAATCTAAGAAGCCCTCCTTGGAAATGTGTAAGGATGGTCTACGTGATCTTTTGTAATGTAAATTGCATTGCATTAACTTAAAGAGACTTTCTAGCTAAAGGAGTCATCTAAATTGACCCAGATTTTTAAACTGTAATTATTTATTCAGCAATTACCTAGGAATGGATTTATTGTAATAAATTGGAGTTCACTGTGATAAATTGTCTTTTCATTTCTATACTTTAAGTGTTGTGGCTCTACTGTCAGCTGTCTTGAATGTCTTTATGTCTCTACTGTCCCCAGGCCTGTGTATCTGTTCCGGCTCTCCCACACTGGCCCTTTCATCCTTCCCTGGCAACCCTCTTAGACCCGGCTGCTGTTGTGACCTGGGGCTTTTTACAGCTTCCTTCCTCCAGGTTCTCCTGATGGCTGTCTGAGCCTTGGGTCACTCTATCACATCCATGCACCCCTTGAGTTATCTTACTGAACTGCGGACCTGGGTAGACCTCTCTTCTCCTCAAAGACTTCCAGTGGCTGCCTGTCAATTACCGAATAACACTCAGTAGTCCCTTCTTACTCAGAGCTGAGATCTCAGTGAGCCTGCCCAAGCCTAGTTTGTACATCCATATGTTCTGCAAGGAACTCCTTGCACTTCCCTGGACAGATAGGTGGCCATCTAGACTCCCTGTCTTTTTTTTTCTTTTTTGTGGTCTGAGGGATTGTACCCGGGGCTACAGTACCATTGTGCTATACCCTCAACCCTGATTTAATTTTTTATTTTGAGACATAGGCTCAGTAAGTTTCCCAGGCTGGCTCAACCTTGCAGTCCTTCAGCCTTAGCCTTCCAAATCGCAGGATTAGAGGCAGGTACCACCACACCTGGCTCCTAGACTCCCTGTTCTTATGTTAGGGTTTCACACAGGTGCTTCCTTCTCCCATTCTGCCATCCAGATAGAGTCTTACCTCTTCCTTCAGCCCACTCCCAAGAGCCATATCCAGAAAGGTTTTCTTCCCCTTTTCTCCCATCATACTCTCAATTAGCAAACTAGCATAGTTTATCTTATATTATAATGTCTTGCCTCTGTTTATCTACTAGGCTGGGTTGTGAGTTAAGTCAGTGTTATCGTTTGTGTCTAGATGTTTCCCAAAGCCTCCTGCAGTCATAGGTGGGGCTTTTCAGAGGTGGCTGGATCTAAAATGTGTGATGCTAGAATTGATTCATGGTGCAATACTAGGTAGGATCAAGGGCACTAGGATTAAGGGTGTGTGTACTACCCACCCTAAGTAGTCTGGATAAGATATAAGGTATAAAAAGAGCTTGGTCATCCCTTTCTGCTTTGCTACCTTCTGCCTGCCATGAGCTGTTTCTCCTCTGTGATGCCTGTCTGTGGTGCCACTGCAGCTGTTTATGGAGTGAAATCTCTACAAACTGAGCTAATAAACATTTTCCCTTTAACTTTGGGTGCTGGGTATTTTGCCTCAGCAATGAGAGAAAAGATTGTTGGGATCAACTCTCATTTACCTTCACATCTGGAAATGTGCCCATGCTAAGCATGAAATCAATATTTACTTAGTGAGTCAGTAAACAGAATTTCTTTTAGCCATTCTGCGCTGCCACAATACCACTGATGTACCTGGATAAGAGGAGCCCTGGGCCTGGCCACTTGTAATGCTTTAGATCTAAAATCCCCCCTGAGTCTCACATTTGGAAACAGGGCCCGGTCCCAGGTGTGGGTCACTGAGGCTTGACTTGGAAGGCTGTATTCTCCTCCCTGTTCACTCTACTGTCTGCTCACCATTTGGTGAGCAGCTTTCCTTTGCCATGCTGTTTCTGTCTTGAAGCCAGCCTACCATGGACTAAACTCACTGAAATTATGAGCCAGAATACACTCCCTTTAAGTTGAGGGTGTCAGGTGTTTTGTCCCAGAGATGGAAAGGTGATTATTTCAACTCCCAAACTGGACTTCCTCCTATCCAGCCCTTCCTCAGAGATTAGTCTGCAAGGTCAGAGTTGTGGCTACTTAGAACCTATGCCCTAATTTCTGAACTTACACTATGTAATGCAGTAGCCAGTAGTTAGAAGTGACTAGTTAAATTTTAATTAATTACAATTAAATAAAGTTAAAGTTTAGTTGCTCAATAACACTAGCTACACTTAAAATTTTTAATTAGCCATATGTGGCTGCTGTTCACCTTATCAGATAGAGCAGCTACAGAACATTTCTACTTTCACAGAACTTGGAAAAATCACTACCACTGATCCTATACCTGTGCTTTTCAGGCCCTTTCAGAGCAAACTGCTCAACAGGTATGCACATCCCCATTCCCATCCCAAGATGTAGCCAAGGAAAAATGGGTGAAGTTAGATAGACCTGTGGGCTGAATTCACCTGGGAGCAGGCAACAACTTCATGCCAACAGACCCAGGGGTAGGAAGAAGAGGGTATCAGCAAGAGGCTGAGGAATCGGGGTCAGGCGCCAGCTTTCCAGAGTGACCACCTTCTGATGCAGAGTTCTAGCCTTTCCAGTACTTGTCAGTTACATCTGTTAAGATAGTATGCTAGGGGCCGAGGATATAGCTCCAGTAAACCTTATTCAGGTGGTACTTTTCTAGAAAATTTTGCACTGTTTCTCATATTTTACACATCTCCCTAATCTCACCTGAAGTGAGGGATTCCACCACCTTTTTTTCTTCCTTCTCTGTGGATGCAGAGAAGTAAAAAAAAAAAAAAAGAATAGAAAAAAGGAAGAAAGAGCTGGCATCCCGTATCTCCTCCTTCGAGGGCACAGCTCAGTGATCTAACTTCCTTCCAGCAGGCCTCACTCCTAAAGCTTCTCCAGTCTGCTAACAGTCTCCGGCTGGGAGCCAGGCTTCAACCTATGGGCTTTGGAGGGGTGTTTAGGACCTACTCTACAGTAAGTGGGAAGATAGAAATATTATATTTACAAACCTGTTGGTTTGACTTCTGACTTTTAAATATTTGGGCACATTGTATACGGACACCCTTTCATGCTCTGTTCTGAGCCTGCAGTTGTTGCGGGCGGGGGGTGGGGGCTGCTGCTCAGGGCCGTGAGAGAGTACAACAGCCGTTCTCCACTAGAGAACAAGCCGTCCTCTTATGGGCCGTCTGCACACACTTGCACTGTGTAATTGCCTCTCTTCCCAGTGGGTGGCTTCCAGTTCCCACGGGTCCACCTCCGATAGTGTAACTTGTCCGGCCTCATGTTAAAGGCTGGAGGCAAGTGATGGGAACAGGCGATGGGAGATAAGCGACAGACAGCCATGGGGTGGAAAACCCTGTCTTCACAGTGGGTCACTGAAACTTGAAAAAGAAATTTAGAACCTTCACGCTGTTTATGCTTTATAAGAATCTTGATGCTTTATAAACAAATTAAAATTTAGGAATGTAGCCCACTAGTAGAGTACACATTTTTTTGCATGTAGGAGGACCTGGGTTTGATCCCTAGTATTGGGGGGGGGGGAGAGTTTGAAATATAGAGGCTGCAAACTTTTTTTTTTAATGGGATTCTTTTTTTGTTTTGTTTTGTTTTGTTTTTGTCTTTTCTGATACTGGGAATCAAACTCACGACCTTGCGCCTGCCAGGCAGGCACTGTGCCGCTGAGCTAAACCCCCAGCCCCTGAGGCTGCAAACTTTTAAA
This sequence comes from Chinchilla lanigera, assembly GCF_000276665.1. Classification (NCBI taxonomy): domain Eukaryota; kingdom Metazoa; phylum Chordata; class Mammalia; order Rodentia; family Chinchillidae; genus Chinchilla; species Chinchilla lanigera. The sequence goes on along the minus strand of NW_004955521.1, from coordinate 4,527,923 downwards.
ACTTGGTGTCATCCACATATATTAAAAGATGATATTTGGAATGATATTTATTTCTTTTTGACAATATAAAAGATATTTTAAAGAAATCTATATATATATATATATATTTTTGTCTTTTTGAGACAGGGTCTTGCTATGCAGTTCAGGCTGGCCTTGAGCTCACTTTGTAGCACAGGCTGGTCTTGAATTTGCAATGATCCTCCTGCCTCTGCCTCCCAAGTGCTGGATTACAGGTGTGGGCCACCATGCCCAGCTTTTATTTGATTATTTTAAAATTTTATTTATTCATTGATTTATTTTGAATCATCGTCACTCTTTGTAGTTCAGGCTGGCCTTGAACTCACTACATAGCCTGGGCTGGCCTCAAACTTGCAATGATCCTCCTGACTCAGCCTTCTGAGTACTGGGGTTATGGGTGTACACCACCATGCCCACTGATTGTTATTTTTATGTTTGCGTAGATTCCCCCGTCTTAAAAAGTGAGATCTGAGTCACCGTCTCAGTGCTCCTGCAAGTGTTAGGACTGCTGGAGTCGGGTAGTAGCCTCATTTTCCACATGGAACAAGAGCAGAAGTAGAGCTGCCTCGGGATCCCGCTTGAGGGTGGGGCAAAGGCAGCTGTCAGGCGTCAGTTAAGGTTTGGTTATTCTTGCATGCTGCAGTCTCTGTGTGGATCCAAACTGTGGAAGAGAGCAACATCCTGATAGCTATGTCCTGATATGCTGATAGATATGCTCCAAAATGACAGATGAATAGCGGCCTGAGCAGGTATTAGAAGACAGGTCAGAGCCAAGGCAGTCAGATCTCCAGGGAAGATTGGGCTCAGGAATGCCTGGGAGTGTAGCTCAGTGATAGGGCATGTGCTTAGCGGTGAGGAGGCCCCAGGTTAATTCCCAGCAAGTAGGGCAAACGAGAAAAGTGATTTGGATGAATTTTATTTTTAAATTTTTTTTGTTGGTACCAGGAATCAAACTTGGGACCTTGTGCTTGCCAGCCAGGTGCTTACTCTGCTGAGCTATATCCCCGGCCATTTTTTGTTGTTGTTACCTAGATGAATTTTAGAGGTTTTAGTAGTTGCCTACAGTTGAGCTTTTTTTTTTTTTTTTTTTTT
>NW_004955521.1:4513943-4524853 GCF_000276665.1 Chinchilla lanigera | reverse complement strand
CAACCACTTAGTGTCCTCTTCCCAACCATCAGCACAGGCAGCAGAAATCTCAGTGCAGACCTCTCTGGAGCTCCACACACTTCTCCACCACATCCTGTACTGTCAGGGGAAGAATGGCTTCCAGGGGGTCTCCCCAGGTATTGCACAAGGTCCTCCTGGTTTCCAGCTTCTGAACGGCTCTCGTGACCCCAGTTAACTAGACCTCAGAGTCTTTGGGAGTAGTCTGTATTCTTATGTTCTCGGAATCCTTGTTCAGCAGCTGCTCCTCTGCTCCTCTGCTGACCTTTCTGGTTCTCAATGGCAGGGGCAAGAGTGACCCGTTGTGTGGCATGTATTCCCGGGGGTTTCTCCATGTTGGGATGATTTTTGCATGTTTTCTGGGCAGGCCTCCATGGCTCACGCATGATGGGCCATTTGTGTCATTCCTTCTCTGTGCCATGATAGTTCTCAACTGCATGGTGGTGGCTGGCCTGAAGGCCAATGCCTGCCTCTGTGCAGCTTCCCAGGCACCAACTGCCTGCCTCCTGGGCACCTGCACAGCTAGGGTCTGGCCCAAAGGCTGGCACTCCCTGTCACATGGCTTCCCGGGTGCCGACTAGGATAATATTTTTGAATATAATACATTTTCTTTGTAGTTATCCTCATGGTATGTGACTTTCTTAAATTTAAAAAAAATGCTCTAGCTGGGTGTGGTGGTGCACACCTATAATTCCAGCACTTGGAAAGCTGAGGCAGGAGGGTCACCATGAGTTCAAGGCCAACCTGTACTACAGAGTGAGCCCCTGCCTCAAAAAAGACAAACAACAACAAAAAAGAGCTAACATCGATGTAAAATGCTCTATGGAAAGAGGTACCTTTTTGTTTTCTTAGTTTACATTCCCAAAGCTCTCTTGCCCCTTTGGGAGTGCCTGTCACACCATTCAGAGGTGCATAAGGTTGCTCAGCAGATGTGCAGAGACAATGGTACACTGTCTTTGGGGCATGCCAAGACCTCCCTGGTATGTGTCGGCTGTTTGCTCTGACACTTTATTTTGGCAAACTTGAACTTGTAATAATGAACAACACAACTGATTATTTCTCAACTATATAGAAGGAGGTAAAATGCTTCCAAAGCCAAAAATCTAGCCCTTGGGAACAGATCTATAGCCTTATGTTTTTTGTTCAGAAATAAAAGATACTTATCATCAGAGAGCAATATCAGTTTTATTGTGCTGGTGTGGGATTTACAGAAAACCCCCTCAAATGCAGATACCTATATAGTATGCTTTTTCTTATTTTATCTTCTTTACTTTGTTAGTACTGGGGACTGAACTCAGAGTCTTTGTACAGAGTAACCTCCTCACCTCTTTTTTTGTTCTTTTTTTGTACTTTTTTGAGGCAGGTTCTTGCTATGTAGTTCAGGCTGGCCTTGAATGCATAGCAATCCTTCTGCCTCAGATTCCTGAGTGCTGGGATTACAGGTGTGAGCCACCACGCCTGGCTCTTATCCTTTGCTCTGAGACAGGGTCTTGCTAGACTGTACAGACTGGCCTGAAACTTGCAATTCTGCCTGAGCTGAGAAGCTGAGATTATGGGTACAGCTACAGGTGTGGCATTTTTCTTTCTCTCTCTTTAACTATCTCTATCTCTACTGCTATCTCTACATGTCTCTCTCTCTCTGTCTCTCTCTCTCTCTGTCTCTCTCTCTCCCTCTCTCCATCTCCATCTCCATCTCCATCTCCATCTCTATCTCTAATCTCCTTTTCCTCTCTCTAAAAAGAAAGGGGTGGCTTGTTGCCCCAGGCTCACCCTGAATTCCAGGGCTCAAGCCATCCTTTTCCCTCAGCCTTCCACATACGTAGGGTTAAAGGCACTACACAGTACCTGCCTACCATCTGCTTGAGGGAGAAGTGGGACTAACTGTGCATTTCATGTGTCTGCCATGTGGACCATTGGTGTTATGACATCCAGTGAAAACTCTAGAAGAATATTGGCTAGGTTTCATACTTCTAAACATTTGGAATCCATTTACCTTTTTGATCAAATACATTTAGCATGAGATCCTTAGGACATTTAAAGGAATTACCCAGAGGAAGCGGAATGACAGTGAAAGCTGAGTATATTTAAGGTGTTAATTCAGTGGCAGTATGAGTTCACCAAACCTCTCACAAACAGATTATTGATTCAAAACATCAAAGACTTTTTTCCTGTTCTAGGAATGTTGAGAATGTCAGAAAGGATAAGAAAACTACATCTGGACTAAATAAAATTGCAGTTTTATGCATTTTTAAAGAGTTTGTGTTTAGAGCATGTACTTCTTTGTCGTAGTTACCTGAAAGATACTGGTATTTGGAGGTTGAATTAATTTGCCTTGAGAGGAAAATGAAGACTCCACCAGGAAACCTAATTTTTTTTATAAGGCCAATTGTCAAAACTGTTAGTTTTTTTTTTTTTTTTCTTCCGGTACCAGGAATGAACTCATGACCTTGTGCTTGCCAGGCAGGTGCTATGCCGCTGAGCTAAATCCCCAGCCCCTTGTTTTTTTTTTTGGTCAAAACTGTTAGAAACACTGAGACACATAGTGAGCTCAGGAGATCTTGCCAGTGCCCCACCTGGAATTTACACAGCATTAGGAACAGCACTCAGCAGAGCGATGCACTTAGCACCACCTTGGCGGGAATCTCACTGGCTGTAAATATTTCAGAAACACACATAAGCCTACCTCGGCCCGGAGCCAAGACAAGACAGTAATGTGCTTGGACAGCTGAGAGGGGGAAGGTGGGTCAGAGATAAGTAGTGGCTGCATGTTTATAACTCACCCATCACCTGACAAGCCCAGGCAGAGGCTGTATATTCATAACTCACCCGCCACCTGACGGCCCAGGTGTGCTGCTCACGGCCTAAAGACACTGTCATCCAACTCTGATACTGTCTCCACATTCTCCTCTGTACCTAACATTTGCCAGAGCAAATAAACCCCCAGATTCCTGCATAGATGCCAAAATAAAACCCTCAATTTGAAAAAATATTGTAACTGCAAATTTATCCTGGGTTTTTATTTCATTTATTAAGTGCCCCCTATGTATCAAGGTTTCTTTATGGTTGAGCCAAACAGAGGAAAGAGACCTTCCAACCTTGGTTCTGTCCAGTTTCCCTCCAAATAAACAAATCCCCAAAGGAGCGGGTGGTTCAGAGTTGATGTCTGCGGTGGCAGCTGCCAGCAGCAGGGGTGTCATACCTCACTGGTGACAGATGGAAGTAACTGCTTGGGTGAAAAAAAAAAGAACATTTATGGACCCATAGTGTAAAAAAGCCAAATTTCTTTAATTACTTAATGTTTAAGCCATGAAGTAGGATAAAAGTGTAAACTTAGATGAAGCACTTTTGTGTTGCCAAAGGTGAAACTACTGTGATTATAAAATGGAATAACACCCTCTACATACTTCCTATCTCTAGCGCATTTGGCAGCATACTTTCTGTTGCAAGTGACAGAAGCCCAATTCAACATAGGTTGGGCAAATAAGAATTTACTGGCTTGTGTAATTGGTAAATTCAGGGTGGGGTTGCTTTCACAATGACAGGTCCAAGGGCTCAGATGAACTTAGCAGGTCTTTCAGTATAGTCTTCTTTTTTCTTCTTGATTGTTCTGGATCTATTTTGTGCAGGTGGGGTTTTTCTACCACACATGAAAATTATCAAACAATATCCCCAGTTGATGTCTCCAAATTGGAAAAGTAAAGCACTTTCTCCTCATCTCTATGTCTAAATCCCCAGAAAGCCTTTGCCCTGACTTGGGTTGCAGGACCTTACTTGGAGCAGTTGGTAAAGCCAAGTAAACTGGATGGGAGGCATGCCTGAAATGTCAGGAGTAGGCTTCCTGTGGACCCCACCAAAATCACACAGTTGCACTGCTGTAGAGAGGAGGATTTTGCACAGGAGCAAGAGCTTTGCTAAGGAAGGGGGAAGGCATTCTTGAAGATTCAACCCCAGACTTCACACCTGCACCTTCTTTTTTTTTTTTTTTCTTTTTTCGTTTTTTTTCCGGTACTGGGAATTGAACTCACGACCTTGCACTTGCCAGGCAGGTGCTGTGCTGCTGAGCTAAATCCCCAGCCCCTACACCTGCATTTTCATCTGGGTTTTTTTAATATTATGGTTGTATTTCTACCTCAGTGGTTCTCAAGCTTTAGCATACATCAGAATTGTCTGTGTTGCCAAAGCATAGATTGTAGGAACTCACCTAGAGGTTCGTTTCAGTGGCTGTTTCCAGGAAGTGTATATGCGCTGGTCCAGGACCATTTTGAGTGGTGCTCTCTAGGAAATTTATATTCAAATGAGGGACAGTCCCAGATATATTTTTCAGGTAAATGCTTTCCCATCTTTGAGGAACATATAGAGCCCTCATTTGGGTTAACTTCATGGCTTTGGACAAGTTATTTAACCACACTGTCAGTTTATTCATGTGAAAGATAGGAATGATTGCATGTGCATGCTACGGTTGGTGCAAAGATGAAATAAATTAATATATTTATAACACAGTTAAAAGAATTCCTAGTACACAGTTCATGGTACAGCAATATTAGAAAGTATTTAAACTTCAAGAGAACAGAAAGGGAAGGGAATCACTCAGAGTTTTACTTATTTTTTTGTACCGGGAATTGAACTCAGGACCTTGTGCTTACTAGGCAGGTACTTGTGTCACTGAGTTACAGTTAGGCTTTTGTTTTTGTTTTAGAAGAAATAAAATTTGATTTTATTTTTAAAATATCAAGCCGAGCATGGTAGTGCACATCTGTAATCCCAGCACTTGGGAGGCTGAGGCAGGAGGATCGTTTTGAGTTTGAGACCAGCCTGGGCTACAAAGTAAGCTCAAGGCCAGTTTGAACTGCATAGGGAATGGGTGGGGCTGTAGCTCAGTGGCACAAGCGCCTGCCTGGGAAGCACAAGGTCATGAGTTTGATTCCCGGTACCAAAAATAAAATTAAATTAAAAAAAAAAAAGGTGGGGGTCGGGGATGTAGCTCAGTGGCATAAGCTCTTGCCTGGCAAGGCTGAGGTCATAAGTTCAACTTCCTGTACAAAAGAAAAAAAGGACAGCTCTTTTCTGAACTGCATAGGGAGACCCTGTCTCAAAAAGACAATAAAATAAAATAAAATAAAAAATAAAATATCAGTGAGATTGTGTCTTGTACAGGTAGGAAAATAAAACATCCTAGGCAGTGGAAACAGAATAAGTTATGTTTGTTGTGTGATCAAAGGGATAACACTAGACAAAACTAGCAGATGCTGCAAGAACTCAAAGGAAACTGGGAACACCATCAGTGGCATTTAGAGAGGCTGGACAGGCCCTCGCCTAGTAGGAATACGGTAGCAAAGACTCAAACATCAGGTGGATACTTGGACTGGATGAATTAATTCATGATATTTGCAGATCTGAGATTTCTTACTAGATGGCCCGTTCGGGAACATGTAAAACTCCCACACCTCGAGGAAACATAATTTCTTAATTCTCAGTCTTCTTTTTATAGGCTGAGTTTGGCTCTTCAGGCTTGTCATGATGCTGTGGACCATCAAACAGTCTTCCAAATTTTTTTTCCCTTTACATTACTCAGAGTCTGTTTCTAGTCTTTGAAACAAAGACTTCTGTCTAGTGAAGATGAATATCTCCTTGAGCAAACATTAAAAGTGTGCAACACTATGGCAAACATGCCTGTGAATGCCAACAATATGACATGGGTGACTGCTCAGATCACTGATCACAGGAATCTCAAAGGGATTTCCTTTGTTTTTTGAGGGAGAAGGTTAGAAGGAACAAAGTTTATTAAGTTGAAACCTGACAAGTGTAAGTGTGGGCAAGGTAAAGCTGAGTGGCCAGGAAAATGCCTGCATCCAGTAAAGGAAAACTTTCCACAGACCAAACCAAAGGATCCATGGCAGGGAGACTTGATAATACATCTGACAAGGCATAACAAATGCTTTGGCCCTTGTCTTAGTAGTTTATTTTTGGTGATTCAGCCAGAGAAAATAATCAGGGCTGAAAATAAAGACTTGCCTGTAAAGGGAAGAGAACTTGCACATGGGCTCCACAGATGGCAAGCACCCTCTTTTAAGTCTTTTTTTTTTTTTTTTCCTTTGAGGCAGGGTCTCGCTATGCAGTTCAGGCTGGTCTTGAGCTCACTTTGTAGCCCAGGCTGGTCTCGATCTTACAGCGATCCTCCTGCCTCAGCCTCCCGAGTGCTGAGATTACAGGTGTGCACCACCATGGCCGGCTTCTCTTTTAAGCAAGGAACTGCTTTCTTTTCTTTGTCCTTTTCCTCTTTTCTTTGTCTCTCCCTCTCCTCCCTTTTTAACTTCATCATACTTTAATGTCTTTTTTCAGTACTAGTGTATGTTTGTGATACTTGGTGATTACCTTCAGCTTGAGGGTATGAGCTCTATAGATACACAAATAGATTTAGAATTTTGATGATTTTTACTTCCCCTGTCCTCCCCTCCCTCACCTCTCTCCTCAGATCCTCTTCCTATCTCTACTGAGACTACCTCCCTGTTTCTTAACCTGTTTATTTTGCTCTTTAAATTGTTTACATTTGGGTTCTCTCAGAGCTACCTTGTGATATTTAACTTTTTGTAATGAATTATTTCATTTAGCATTATGGTCTTGAAAGTAAACCTTTTTCCAATCTAGGAGACAACAACCTGGTAAAGAGAAGAAAAGAGGTGCAACTCCAGGAATTAGGAAACTGACAGGAAGACGAGAGATTAGAGAGCTGGAGAAACAGCACAGTGCAGAGGAGGGAGTGAAGTGAGAGGATGTGTCCGGGGGCCCCTAAGAGGGATAACGGCTCCAGGGCAGGATCCGCTGAGCCCCCCGCGTGAGCACACACAAACAAATTGGTGCTCAGCAGTGCCTCACTATTCTTTCACATCTCTGCTGGATTCCAGGGCTACACACCCAGGAAATAAGTCACTCATTCGAAAATTCAGTGGAACTTTTTGGACTCTTTTTTGGGGAAGGGGAGTTCTTTGGGGCTTGGGCTTTTTTCTTTATTTATTTTCCCCCTTTTAATTTTTGATTTTTTTCTTCTTAGTTTTCTTCTTTTTACTCTCTGTTTTTTCTTATTTAACTTGTTTGTTGTTTTCTGTTACTTCTACCTAATTATATTAGTTTTCTTTACTCCTTAATAACATACTTCATTTCACTTTTCTCACCTCATTTTTCTTTTCTTTCTTTTTTTTTTTTTTTTTTTTTCTGGTACCAGGAATCAAACTCACGATCTTGCACTTGCAAGGCAGGTTCTGTGCCACTGAGTAAAATCCCCAGCCCCACTCATTTTTCTTTTCTTTGTTTTAAAATTTCACTTCTTTCATTCTCCTGTTCCCTACCCCATCTATCTTTACTAGTATAGCCACTAACATTTAACAGAAAATAAAAATCTTTAGATATTTAATTAATTCTATTTTTTTGTTAGCATCAGACTCCTTTACTTATTTTATAAGTCCTTGTCAAGTACATGCTACTACTGTTGAATTCTTTTCTGTTGTTACTGAAAATACAGTTGTAGCATTTAGTGAATATTTCCCATATGTCAGTATTTAATTTGTCTTTGTATTTATACTATAATTTATAGGTCTCTTTCCTATGGTTAAGACTAGTACATTATATTTATTATGGTATGCCAATATTTACTGAGTCTTGATTCTAATATTATGGCTATTGTCAGGCTGATATAGTTGTTGCTACTAATTGGTTTTGCCTATAGGCCAGTATGTGGATTGTCTTCATGTCCTTCACAATACTTTGGTCCATTCTTGGAGAACTGGGTGCTGAGACAATTACACTGCATCCTTTTCTCTCAAATTAATGGAGGTAGTTGGATTTAAGGACAGGGCAATCATCTATAGTTAGCCACACCCAGAGTAGGTCAATGAAAACTATATACTAACTAAAGTGGCCTCAATAGTAGCAACAAAATATTTCCAATATAATCAACCCAAAAAACTCACCACAAAAAAAGGAGAAAAGAGAAACATAAGAAGATAACATAATGCCTCCAAAACCTCCCAACTCCCCCAAAGATAATCCACGGGGCATCAGCAGGGCGGAAATCAAAAGCACACAGCTGAATTATTTAGAATGATAAAAAAGGAGATAAAAAAGTAATCAATGGTGTGCTCAGCAAGCTCAGAAAAAATATAACAGATAATAGACTGAATAAAATGTTCAATGAGTTTACAGGACACTCTAATAAAAAGCTAGCTGAGCTAAACAAAATGATGCAAAACATGAATGACTAGCTTAGCAAAATATTGAAGTGCTGAAAAGATATGAAACAAATCTAGGAAATTAAAAATTCTATTGAAAGTATGGGTAACAAAAGTGACCACTGCGAACACAGAGCATTGGAGCCACAAGATAGGTTTGATGCCAATGGCCATATGCTCAGACATACCTTCAAAAACAACAAGAGAACATGAAAAATGGGTCAAACAGCTGCTAGATGACACAAAGAAGACTAATCTAAGATACAGTGGAACTAGTACAAAGTCAACATTTAAAAACCATCAAATGGCAATTTAAAAAAACTACCTACAGAAATAATAGCAGAAAACTTTGCAAATATAGGGGAAGAATTTAACAGACAAGTGGGGTCTGGAGAACCTCAAATAGCCATGATCAGAAAATGAAATCTCCACAACACTTCATAGTCATGATCCCAGAAGTCCAACACAAGGACAGGATCTTAAAAGCTTGTAGTGAATTGACAACTGGGGGTAAATTTATAACATCCAGCTGAACTGAGTAAGTGTGGTGCTGGGCGTGGGAGGCCACTTGAGGATTATTGCCAGCAGCATAAGAGACTGGCCTGGAGAAGAAGAGGTTAGGCTGTTGGGAACTGAGAGAATGTGGTTGGGAGCTGGTAGAAGCTATTGGGAGATTGCTGGAAGCAGAGAGAAGCTATAAGGAGTTGTTGGTATTCTTGGAGGTGCTTGTCATGCTGGGTTTCCTGATGAACTTGGCTGTTTTCATTGTCCAAGGAGCTCGGGACCTTGTTGTCTCTGAAAATGGCTTTGGTTCACTTTGGAAGAGCTCTAGTCCTCACTCTGAGCATTGCTTCCTGGCTCCAGAGGAGAAGGTGGTAGGTACATTGCTCAGTTTTCTGGAGAAGTTTGTCGCATTGGCTTTCCTGATGGGAACTCGGCTGTCCTGAGCATCAGAGGAGCACAGGACCTCACTGTTGCTGAGGATGGCTGTGGTACCTTTCAGGGGAGCTCTGGTTCTTACTTTGAGCATTGCTTTCTAGCTCCAGTGTAGATCCCACAGCCTGCTAGCATAGATCCTTAATCCTGTTGGCGCAGACTTTCTGGATTTCACCACTGACCTTTAGACCTTCCAGGGCAGATCTGTGAAATAGGCCTTATGAGACACTGTTATGGGCTCTAGGCCTCCAGTTGGACTTGTGGGAGGCATTGTTATGAGCTCTGGGCTTCAGCTGGACTCATGCAGGACATTATCATGGGATCCAGGCCCTTGGCTGGTCTCATAGGATCCAGATCTTCAGCTGATCGAGATTCTTTGGTCTTTAGTGTGTGGACAGATTTCCTGCACTCTTTTGCATGCAATTCTTTGGGTGACTATTATAAATAATCTTATAAAATACCTGTCCTGTATTATATTTTTCCCCTTGCAAAGAAGCCCCAAACCATGGCAAAGCTGTTATAGTAAAGCAACAAATCACTTAAAAAGGTAATCAGCCGGGTATGGTGGTGCATACCTGTAATCCCAGCACTCAGGAGGCTGAGGCAGGAGGACCATTGCAAGTTGGAGGCCAGTTTGGGCTACAAAGTGAGCTCAGGGCCGGGGATACAGCTCAGTGGCACAGCACCTGCATGGCACAAGGTCCTGGGTTTGATTCCTGGTACAAAAAGAAAACCAAAGTGAGCTCAAGGCCTGCTTGAACTGCATAGCAAGACCCTGTCTCAAAAAGACCAAAAAAAGGGTAATCATGTTATAATTACAGCAGACCTCTCAGCACAAGCCTTAAAGGCCAGAAGAGCTCAGACTGCAGCATTTCGGGCTCTAAAAGAAAACAACCTCCAACCCAGACTGATACATACTCCAAAACTATCTTTCAGAATTGATGGAGAAATAAGGTCTTTCCATGGCAGAATACCTTAAGAAATTCACGACCAGCAAAACAGCACTCCAAAAAATTCTCAGGGTTATGCTAGAAAGAAACAATGAAGTCAACAATGCCAAAAAGTCTAGGGGAATGAATATTTCAGGCAGGGTGAGCAGCTAAGTAGAAGGTTAAAAAAAAGGAATCAGCAACACGAAAGTAATGCAATGACAGGAAGTGTTTATGAAATTGGAATCCAGAAGAAATGAGTGGATTCCTAGATGTATATGAGTTACCAAAATGGAAGCAAAGTTATACAAACTCTGAACAATCTAATAATAGGAAATGGAAATGAAACAGTAATAAAAACCACCAACAAATAAAAGCTCAGGACCCACTGGATGTGTGTTGGATTCTGTAAGGACTCCAAGGAAGATCTAATGCAAATACTTCCCAAACTCTTTAATAAAATTGAAATAGGAAGGGTATTTCCAAAGTCACTCCTAAAAGCTAGTATTACACTGATTCCAAAACCAAACAAGAACAGAACTATCAAAGAGAACTACAGACCAATCTCTTTAATGAACATACTTGCAAAAATCCACAACAAGTTACTGGAAAACAGAATGCAATAAATCATTAAAATATCCTATAACATGACATAGGAGGCTTCATTCCAGGGGTGCAAGGATGGTTTGACATATGAAAACCAATAAATGTAACACAAAACATAAACAGAAGAAAAAACAAAAAACACATTTTTGGGGCTGGGGATTTAGCTCAGCGGCAAAAGCACCTGCCTGGCAAGCGCAAG
>NW_004955521.1:4511479-4513843 GCF_000276665.1 Chinchilla lanigera | reverse complement strand
AGTCTAGGGGAATGAATATTTCAGGCAGGGTGAGCAGCTAAGTAGAAGGTTAAAAAAAAGGAATCAGCAACACGAAAGTAATGCAATGACAGGAATAAGTCAATACCTCTCAACGTGAGTGGTCTCAAGTCCCCAGTCAAAAGACACAGATCAGCAGAATGGGCAAAAAAACAAAACCCAACAAGATGTTGTATACAAGAAACACATTTCATCCAAAAAGAAATTCATAGACTAAAAATCAAAATATGGAGAACACTATTCCATGCCATGGGAGCCCTGAAAAGAAGCAGGAATAGCCATCCCATTTTCAGACAAAGTAGACCTCAAGCTGAAGAGGAAGAAGGGAACAGAAGGTCACTAAATATTGGCTAAGGGAACAATTCAATGGGTAGAGATAATGATTATAAACATATATGCACCAAACAGCAGCACAACCAATTTCATAAACATTACTGGACATAAGAGATCTGATAGACATCAACATAAATAGTAGCAGGATTCAGTATCCTACTATCACAAATAGATCAACTGGACAAAAAAAATCAAGAAAGAAATATCAAAGTTGAAACTAACCTTCAAATAAGTAGACTGAATAGATATCTCCAGAATGCTTAATCCAAAAATAATCCAAGACGCAGTCCTCCCAGCAGCACATGGACCTTTGTCCAAAATAGACCACGCACTGGCCCATAAGGCATACTTATAATGGAGAACACTATGAAGCAGCACCAAGCAGGACTTAAATTAACCAATTGGTTTTTTGTGTTTACTTGTGAATCTGTCCAAAGCCTAGGCCACTTGTCTGGAAGTGGGCAACAGACTCATACTGAACGAACCTACGTGAGTCACTAATCCCTACTGAAACCTGTAATGGTGGTTGAAGTCAGAAAGCCTCAAAGGATAAGACAAGATCACAGCCAAGGACAGCTGGATCCAACCTCAAAGATAAGACTATAGATAAGGACTGTAGCCGCAGGCATCTCATTCCTGGGTGGGTTAACTTAATCCTTATTAAGGATTAATTTTTTTTTTTTTTAGGATTAATTTAATACTTTATGTAGAGAAGTCCTTGAGTAATTCCGACCTTCTTGAGTATTCCCCTCCCTTCTTCTGATAACCAAATAAATACAGGCCACCCACAGAAGGTTTTGGTCTTATCCCTGAGAAAATCTCGAGTTCTGTGAGAGGGCTTTAATCCTCCAGGAGCCCTGAAATCATTCCATTTACCTCTTTATTCCACCTTCACTGAACACTCATTCGGGAGATTGTGGACCAGATCAGCCCATGATAACTAAGGGATATTATTAACCCGATATACTTAAGTAAATGCAAAAGAATCAAAATATCCCCACACATCACCAGATCATAGTGTAATGTAACTAGAAATCCATGAGAAAGAAACCACAGATATTATACAAACACACGAAAGTTAAATAATGCAATATTGACAAACCAGCGGGCCACAGGAAAAGTCAAGGAAGAAATTTAAAAATTTCTGGAAGCAAATGATAATACTAAAAAACTAAACCACAACCTATGGGACACAATGGAAGCAGTTCTACTAGAGAAGTTCAAGCTGTTATTACCCACATCACAAAAATAGAGCAAGTCCAAATAAATAACCTAAAGATACACCTCAAGGTCCTGGAAAAACAAAAAAATTCAAATCCAAAGCTAGTACAAAGAAAGAAATTTTTTGTTTGTTTGTTTGTTTTTGTCTTTTTTTGAGGCAGGGTCTCACTCTGCAGTTCAGGCTGGCCTTGAGCTCACTTTGTAGCCCAGGCTGGTCTCAAACTTACAATGATCCTCCTGCCTCAGCCTCCCGAGTGCTGGGATTACAGGCATGCATCACCACGCCCGGCCAAAGAAAGAAATTTTAAAGATCAGAGTGGAAATTAATGAAGAGACAAAAAAAAAAATTACAAAGAATCAGTGAACTGAAGAATTTTTCTTTGAAAGAATAAAAAAAATAAACTGGATATGGTACTGCACACCTGCAATCCCAGCCCTCAAGAGGCAAAGGTAAGAGGACTGCTGCAAGTTTGAAGCCAGCATGGGTTACAAAGTGGGTTCAAGGCCTGGTTGAATTCCATAGTGAAATCCTGTCTCAAAAAGAAAAAAGAAACAAAATAGACAAACACTTACCAATATTACAAAAAACAAGAAAACGCTAAATCAATGTAATTAAAAATGAAAGAGGTGAAATCACAATGGAAACCCCAAAATCCAAAATACTAGTAACTACTTCAAAACACTGTACTCCAATGAATTGTTGAATCCAGAAGAAATGAGTGGATTCCTAGATGTATATGAGTTACCAAAATGGAAGCAAAGTTATACAAACTCTGAACAATCTAATAATAG
>NW_004955521.1:4499769-4510429 GCF_000276665.1 Chinchilla lanigera | reverse complement strand
TGTACATAGGACAGTATCATAATGTGTATAGGACAGTAACTCAATGTGTGTAGGACATTATCACAATGTGTATAAGACAGTATCTCAATATGTGTACGACAATATCTCAATGTGTTTGAAGTCATTTATGACAAACATATTGCCAGCATTACATTAATTAGGAAAAAAACTGAAAGTTTTTCCTCTAAAATCAGCAACAGGCTGACCATAGTAGTGTATACCTCTAATTCCAACACTCAGAAGGCTGAGGCAAGAGGATTGTCATGAGTTTAAGGCCATGTGGTTCACAAAGTGAGCTGAAGCCAGCCTGAATTACATAGTGAGTCCTTGCCTCAAACAAATGAGAAAAAAAAAAAAAAAAAGAAACAGGACAAAGCTGTTCACTATCACCACTCCTGTTCAATCTAGTAGTTGAAATATTAGCCAAAGCACTTTGGCAAGTGAAAGAAATCAAACCAATATGTATAGGAAAGCACAAAGTCAAATTATCATTATCTGCAGATGATGCTATCCTCTATATAGAAGACCCAAAAAATTCCACCAAGATGCCTAGAAATAATAACCAAATTCAATAATGTAGCAGGATATAAGATCAATGCACAAAAATTAGCTGCATTCCTGTATACTAATAGCAAACTCATTAAGATAGAAATTAGGAAAATAATTCCATTTCCAGTAACATCACAAAAAGTTAAATATGCAAGAATTAACCTAATGAAGGAAATGCAAGACCTCTACAACAAAAATTACAGTACTCTGACAAAGGAGATTGAAGAAGACATCAGGAAATGAAAAGATATCTACTGGGGCTGGGGATTTAGCTCAGCGGCACAGTGCCTGCCTGGCAAGTGCAAGGTCGTGAGTTTGATTCCCGGTACTGGAAAAAAACAAAACAAAACAAAACAACAACAACAACAAAAAGATATCTACTGTTTTTGGACAGGCAGAACCAATTTTGTCAAAATGGCCATTTTAAAAACTGATAGGCAGATTTATTGCAATCCCAATAAAAATACCAAAAGAGTTTCTCACAGACTTAGCAAAAAACATCCTAAAATTTGTGTGGAACCAGAAGAGACCCGCAATAGCAAAAGCAATCCTGGGTAATGTGAGCAAAGCAGGAGGCATCACAATCCCAAATTTCAAGTTACATTACACAGTTGCAGTAACAAAAGGAAAAAGAAACAAAAAAACGAGCAAATGAAATAAATAAACACATGATACTGGCACAAAAACTGAAATGTGGCTCAACAGAACAAAAGAGAGAATGCAAAAATAACACCAGGCACATTCAATCAGATTTTTTACAAGTAGGCCAAAAACATATGCTGGAGGACAGACAGACTCTTTATCAGCTGGTGCTTGGAAAAGCTGGCTATTCACATGCAGAAGGCTGAATTCAGAACTATATTTCTTGCCATGTATTACACTAAAATGAAAATAAATCGAAGATTTAAATGTTAAAACAGAAACAATCTACTGGATGATCAAATA
The DNA here is from genome assembly GCF_000276665.1 of Chinchilla lanigera. NCBI lineage: Eukaryota > Metazoa > Chordata > Mammalia > Rodentia > Chinchillidae > Chinchilla > Chinchilla lanigera. The sequence continues at coordinate 4,508,935 of NW_004955521.1, read as the reverse complement.
GATAAAACTCTTGAAGACACAGGCATCAGCAAGGACTTTCTGAACAGAACCCCCACTTCACAAGAAATAATATCAAGCATCAACAAATGGGATCATATCAAATTAAAAAGTTTCTGCAAAGCAGTAGAAACAACCAACAGAGTGAATAAACAACCTACAGAGTGTGAAAAATATTGTGCCAACTACTCATTTGACAGAGGGCTAATCTAGAATGTATGAAGAACTAAAAAAAAGATTATAGACTTCTCCAAACGAAAGACTTAATTTTAAAAATAGCCAACTGAAATTAATAAACACTTTTCAGAAGATGAAGTACAAATGGTCAGTAAAAAATTGCTGTAATCTAGAAATTAATGACAAATGCTGGCAAGACTGCAGTGAAAAAGGAATGCTTCTACCATTTTGGAGGAATGCATTGCATTTCCCATTTCCATTTTTGGCAGAATACTAGTACAACCATTATGAAAATCAGCACAGAGAGGACTCAAAAAATTAAACATAGAGATTTCATTCAACCCTGCTGTTTCCCTTCTAGGTATCTTCCTGAAATAAAGACATCATATTTCAAAGATATGTGCATACCCATGTTTATAGCAGCATGATTTATACTATGGCAGCTAAATCTTGGAAGTGGCCCATATACCCATCAACAGATGAACAACAAAGAAAATGTGGCGTTTACATACCGTGCAGCACTACTGTACCATAAAGAAGGAAACACTTGAGCTATTTGTAGAAAAATGGATGCATCTTGAAACATATTCAGTGAAATAAATCAGGCAGAAGGGCTTAAATATCACAAGATTTACTGTATATGAGAAACCCAAAATAAATAAAGAACAAAATAAAAGACTGACAATAGGAAACAGGCAGATAGATCTTTGGCAAAAGATCAGTAGACCAAGAGATGAGGGGAGGGCGTAACGGAGGGGAAGGGGATGAAAAGAGAATTACGATGTCTTACATACATGTACCCACTCTCCACGATGAATGTAGCTATGTGCTGCAAACATGTACTATGAAAAATTATAATTAATAAAAAAAAAAGAAGATGAGTGCTTCAAGATAAATTGGGCATGTAATTTCAGGGTAACCAAAGCACATTTGAAGCAGGTATTGAGCTATGAGCCCTCACAAAGGCTTCGCTCTGTGGACGGGGTGTTGTAGCACGTATCTAGATACTCCCCAAAAGGCTCACGCACTCCAAGGTGGGGCTTTGGGAGGTGGCTGGATCATGGGTGTGTGATACTGTGATTAAGGGCGTATGGTCCTGGATGAACCCGCTAATTGGTGTAAAGGTGCTGGGTGTGGCTGAGTGGATTTATGAAGACAGAAGCTCTACTCTGGGTGAGGTGGCACCAGTAGGCTTGTAGTCTGGATGGCATATAAAAGGAAAGGGAGGCTCGCTGCCTTGCTGCTGCCTACTGTCTGCTCTGCCGTGGGCTGTTGCTCTTCTACCATGCCCCTCTGCCATACTGCCCTGCCTTGGAGACAGCCAACCCTCACCTGAAACCTCTATGAACTGTGAGCTAAAACAAACCTTTCCTCCTTTAACTTGTAGATGTTGGGTATTTTTGTCCAAGAAAAGCAACTAAAATGCAGGGTACAGTCTAGGTGGAAAGATTTGGATAAAAAAGGGAGCTTAAAGCAATCTCAGTCTTATTTTCCCTGTGATTTCAGAAGTCTTCCTAAGGTATCAGGATGTTCCTGGCCTTATATACTGAAGAGAAGTACAAGAGAAAAAGACAATCCTGCAGATGTTAATGAAGAAAAAGGAGATACCGAGGTACTGTATAAGACTACCCCTAAATTACTAACCTGGGTTTTAGTATAAAGCCTTCTGTTTAGCAGTTCCCAGGTTGCAGGTGGGAATTACCTTAGCTCTTCCCAGGAAGCACCTAGCTAATAGGTACAATTTATTAAATATTCGCCATTCTCTTTTTTTTTTTTTTTTTTCTGGTTCCAGGAATCGAACTCACGACGTTACGCTTGCCAGGCAGGCACTGTGCCTCTGAGCTAAATCCGCAGCGATATTCGCTGTTCTCTGAGCCCTGTTCTTAGATCATTGCATTTCACTTTCACAAGTGCCTCATGAGCTAGGTTCTGTTATAATTGCTAAAGTAGAAGGGGAGGCTTTGAACAGTAATAGGGCCAGGATGTACATGTAGTCAGACCTGCACTGGAGCTCCACTCTTAACTGCTAAGTGCAATTTCCCAGCTGACTAGAAACATCCAGAAAAAACCTTTAAAACTAGTTGTCTGTGGGCTGGGGGTTTAGCTCAGAGGCACAGTGCCTGCCTGGCAAGCCCCATATCGTGTGTTCGATTGCCGGTACCAGAAAAAAAAAACAAAAAAACGAAAACAAAAACAAAAAAAACCAAAAAACTAGTTGTCTGGGTAAATGTGGCTGCCATTCTGGTTTGGTAAGTGGTATGGGAATCCTTGACATCTTCACTGGCAATCTCAACGAGACTGCATCAAAACTTTCTGCATTCGCTCTCTCTCTCCCTGTCTCTGTCTCTCTCAACAACCCAGTATATAATAAAGAGAATAATCCTTAAAAGCGTAGAGGCTAGAACTTAGCTTACAACTGGGGATCTGTCTGTGTGGTTGAATCTGTGAAAGCCAATACAAAGGAGGCACTGGCCTGATGATGTCTCTGAACCTGGAGCTCTTACTTTATTATTATTATTATTACTTTATTTTATTTTTCTTAGTTTTGTTGAGACAGGGTCTCACTATGTAGTCTAGCCTGGCCTTGAACTCAGTATGTAGTCCAGGTTGACCTTGAACATGTGGTGATCCTCCTGCCTCTGCCTCACTAGTGCTGGAATTACAGGTCTGTACCACCATATCCAGCTTGGAGTTCTTACTTTAAGAAGGGAGACAATTTGGAAACATTTGTTGTAACTAATAAAACACTATAGGAACAAAAACAAGTCTCTGCCAATCACAAATGTCCATCTAGCTGATTATACAACTCAAGATCTCCCAACAGACCACATCCAAATAAGGCAAATGCTTAGCCATAGCAATTTCTTTGCTTTTGTGTCTGCTGCTCCGCTGCTAGAGCACAGTTCTGAACCTCTTCTGATTTTGAGTTCTGCCTGACTTGTGAATCTTTCTTTGGTCAAATAAACTTTGTTAAATTTAATTTGTCTGAAGTTTTTCAAAACATCTGAGAGGCCATCCAAGGGGGAATCTAGACCCCGTGACTGACCAGGCCAGAATGGTCACTGTTCCTCCCTGCTAGGCAAAACCCTCTGAGGGCTGCCCAGAAGGGGAGAGGATTTGGGTCAGGGAGAAACGCAGTTTCAGCCGTGTTGCTCTGGACATGAGAACGGCATGTGACACCAACAGGTGCGAGCAGAGAATGAGCTTGGGTTCCAGACCTCCGGCCTTTGAGCGGCAACACCAGCACGATGGCTCCTTCCACTCTTGAGCAAAGGCCTTTGGGCATGAATGGCGCCAGCGCGGGAGCGGGGAGTGTAGGGCTCGGCGCCTGAGTTTTGGCTCCAGCAGTGAGACAGGAGCAAGCTGGACTGCCCCTTAGGATAAAGAAGCATTGGGGGATTCTTAACATCTCAGCAGAGGGAGCCCCAGGAGTAGACACTGCTGGTGCTAATCTGAGGATGAGCAAGTAGGAGGCATTGCTTGCACCCAATTACCGTGTGGAATGCCTCAGGGATACTTTGAAGAGAATTTACACATTTGCCCTGAAATGCTGGAATCTTCCCTTTGGATATTAGGGATGACTTTAAAGATCAGCTCATTAAAGACACATCCAGTGTTTACATTTCCTTGCCAACAGTCATCTGGCCTTCAGTAGATCTGAAGACTAGGAGTCTCTGTGTTCTGAAGCAACTCACTCTGCACTTAGAAGACATTAATAACATGGTATTTTGAAAATGAAACCTGATTTTATTTCCTTGAAATATCTATTCTTTGGTCTGAATTCTTGAACCTGAGGTCATATAGACTAAGTCCAACCCTCCGCAAAGTACCCTTTAAAAAACAAAAGGCAACCTGGGTGTGGTGACACCTGCCTGTAATCCCAGCACTTGGGAGGCTGAGACAGGAGGATTGCCACAAATTCAAGGTCAGCCTGGGCTACACAGTGAGTTCAAGGCCAGCTTGGGCTATATGCTGAGCCCTTGTCTCAAAAAATCAAAAAACATAAATAAATTAAAATTTTAAAAAATTGGAAGGCAGCATAACATATTCATTTATTTTTTGTACTGGGGTTTTCGAGACCCCAGTGGTTAAATTGCTACACTGTCCAGGCTGGGCTTGAACTTTCGATCCTTTTGCTTTAGCCTCCCCAAAGTGTTGGGATTACAGGTGTTTGCTACACATCTGGCTGAGATATTGCTTTTCAAAGCTCAGTGTATTCAGGTTAGTTTGTGTCCAGGGCATTTCTTTCCTTGACTTCTTTATGTTTTTTCTGTTTTGTTTTGTTTCTCATACAAGATGCAACAGCCTACATTGAATCGCATGCTTTTGAGTAGAGGAAGTATCACTTACATGTTTCTGTTAGTTCAGGCCGGGTTCACACTGGCTTGCTTGCTTGCTTTTTCCTTTTGGTGGAAAGTTCTAAGTGGGTGTAATGACTCCTGGCAACAGCTCCCAAATCCTTCGCACATGACGCATTGCTGAACTCTCCTTGTGAGCTCTGACGTGCCCTTGGGGACATGAGCTAGCAGCAGCAGGAATCATCCATCAGGCTTACTAAACCCATGTTTCCAAATTTAAGACACTCTAATGTTTTCAGCTACATGTTATATCTTTTCATAGAAGATTCATTGTCTTTTAAAATGTCAGAGGCGGTGTTAGATTTAGAAAACATTCATTGCTATGAAAATGTATAGGCAGCACAAGGATTGTGGGGATTTTTAAATTTTCACATAAAACTTAGGTTGAAATTTGCAATATCTTTCCCACTCCAACTCTGAAGACAATACCACAGATTCTTATTAAACACAGTGTACTCTTGTACCTGAGTATCCTGGGGAGTGGACGAGCTCCACCTCCAGCCCCTGTAGACTGTATTAAGCTGAAAGACTAAATTTTGAAGACTGTCAGAGAAATAACTACATTTACCATCACAAAGCCAAGGTCTTAAACATGAGGATAATTCACTTTCTAGTCTTTATGGCTATGAACTCTTTTTTTTTTTGTTTTGGTTTTCTTCCGGTACTGGGAATCAAACTCACGACCTGATGCTTGCCAGGCAGGTGCTGTGCCGCTGAGCTAAATCCCCAGCCCCTCTTTATGGGTATGAAAAAGATTAAAATTAGAGTGATGTTAGGGAGATTTATAGAATTTTTCAAAATACCAAATTGTTTCCTTTGGCCTAAGTTTTGCTTAGGTCAGTACTTACAACCTCAAAATTACACAAGAAAAGTGTCAGGTCTAAGATTACAGTACTTGGAATGGCTAGTGTGTGATATCTGGCATAGGATGGGGAATTTATAAAATTCTTACAGATATGAGAGATTCTAGGTTTGAAAAACATATCTGGATTATTTTAAAAATTCACAAATAATTCAGCTGAAACGAGTTTACTAGCCAGAAACAAATTACTTCATACTTCATCATTTTTTGGAATTGAAAGTATAATAAGTCACAGTTGGACCCAAGCTTCTCATAACCTTATCCAACATGTAATGTTGAATAAAAACCCAAGGAATGCTTTCAGGCAGCTTTGGTATTTATATGCTCGAAATTTTCATTTTCTAAAGTAATGCAATGAAATTAGTTTTGAAATTTCACTTTCTGAGACAGGGTCTTGCTATGTTGCACAGGCAGGCCTCGAACTCACAGCAGCCTCTGGGCTTGTCTCCTGAGTGCTGGCGTCATAGGTGTGTGCCACCACTCCCAGCCGAAAAAATACTGAACAGTAGAATAAAACTACTGATGCTAGTTGACCTGTAAACACACGCACACACACAATTTCCCTCATGCGCATCCAGATGGACACCTCCATCTCGGGCTGGCCCTTGGGTCCTTGCCTGGAGGCCAGTCCTGGGGTCAGGTTTCTGGCGGTGGACTGCTCAGAGGGAAGCAGTGCGGTGTGAATGTGAGCGAGAGACCAGTGTCACCCACCTCCGTCCTCTGCTGCCCTGCCTTCCCCGCCGCACACTCAGGGGGAGCACAGCGCACTTCTAGCTGGTCCAGCCCTGCCCAGGAGAGAACCATCGAGCCAGGGAAAGGCCAACCGAGCCCACAAAACTGGTTATGTTGAAGTTCAAAAATGTTGGGAAAGAATGTTGTCAGTCCTGACAGGTAAGCCATTGCGGTCAGCTGACCTCTCGGGGGTCATAGAGGGGAAGGAGAATCACCAGGTAAGGACGGTCAGCGGGCGCCCCGGCAGGGCGCTGGAGCACTCACACAGGGGAGACCCACGGCCCTGTGCCCCTGGCACTTGGCTTCTGTGCTCCTGCTGGGCATGAGGCGTTTTCGCTTCCAGCTGCTCCAGTGTGCTCTCTCCTCTTCCTCTTTCGTTCCTCTAGTGGATTCTTCATTTGCTCTGGAGGTGGGAGAAAATGCATCTAAATTTCTCTGTCTTCACCTGTCCCCGTGGCTTTAAGTCCAGTGTGTAAATGCCAGCGCCTCCAAGGTGCCAGTGATGGAGCCCTTCCCCTCCTCGCCCAGGACAACTCACTGTAGCTGGCTGGGAGAGGCCCCAGGGGCAAGCAGCACCAGCAGGCAGGGGCAGAGACCACCCAGGGTGGATTCTTTGAGCTTTTCAACAACCAAATGACTTTGGAAAGAATGGCAGTGGGAGCCTGCTGGGGTGGCCCATGCCTGTAATTCCAGCACTCAGGAGGCTGAGGCAGGAGGATCCTTGCAAGTTTGAGGCCAGCCTGGGCTACAGTGAGCTCCAGGGCAGCCTGAACTGCATAGGGAGACCCTGTCTCAAAAAAAAAAAAGGGGTACCATGTAATTAATAACCAAAAATATTTATACGAGTAGTTTCTCTAGAGTACATAAATAAGTGAGAGGATGGCAAACCCATAAAAACAGAGAGAGCATATGTAATTAAAATCTGTGCAGTTATTAGGGGAAATAAAAGATTATTAATGTTTACTACTCTCTTTTTGCAAGTGGGGGAGTTCTGGGGATTGAGTACAGGATCCTCTCTTTGAGTTACATCCCCAGCCCTTTTTAAAATTTTTTATGACAGGGTCTTGCCAGTTTGCTTGCCTTGGTTACTTTTCTTGTTGCTGAGACAAAACACTTAGTGCCTAACGTTAAAGGGAGGAAAGGCTTATTTAGCTCACAGTGTGTAGAGGTTTCAGTGCATAGTAGGCTGGCCCAAGGGCAGGGTGGCATGGCAGAAGGTCATCACAGAACAGAAACAGTTCATGGCATGGAAGGCAGAAGGCAGGAGGCAGCAAAAGCAGCAAGCAGCCCTCTCTCTGTCACTTATATTTTATCCAGGCTATCTGCCTTTGGGGAAGGTGGCACTCACACCCAGGGTGGGGCACCCCTAATCCTAGCATCACATCATAAATCAATCATAACATTATTTCCTCAATCCCAGCATCACACACTCTAGATTCAGCCACTTATGACCACATAAGGGCTTGGGGGACGTCTAGATACAAGCCGTAACGTCACTAAATTGCTGAATTGCTCAGGTGGGCTTGAATTTGTGATCCTTCTGCCTCCCAGAGTGCTGGAATTACAGGCTTGTATACCATGCCAGGCAAACTTTTTTTTTTTGAGATAAGGTTTTGCTTTGAACTCTGTAATTCTCCTGCCTCAGCCTCCCCTGTAACTGGGATTACAGGCATGGGGGCTTTATGCCAGGTTTTGACTCTCCCCTATTAACTTCCCCTTATGGGAGATGAGGGGTTAATATGGCACCGCACTCAAGTGTGCACACACACACTGGTCTTGGTGCACAAGCGCATGTCTCATTCCTTTGTTTCCGAATAAAGTTACATTGTAAAAGTGCTGAGATTCACAGGGCAAAGTGACACCTGCTGGCAATGCCGAGGCTGAGGCAGGAGAATTGCAAAAATTAAGCCAAATCTGGCCAATTTAGCAAGACCTTGTCTCAAAATAAAAAGTAAAAGGGCTGGGGATCTATGTCACTAAGAAAGCCCTACGTTCAAACTGCAGTACTGCAAGAACATGCTGAGGTAAGTATTCAACAAAGCCAGAATGCTGTGAATATTCTCCCTTTCCTGCGTAGCACTCCATCCACCTCACCTCCACTCCCCTACTCCAGACTTAGGGACATTTTGTACTTTTTTTTTTTTTTTTTGTGACAGGGTCTCACTATGCAGTTCAGGCTGACCTTGAGCTCACTTTGTAGCCCAGGCTGCTCTTGAACTCACAACGATCCTCTTGCCTCAGCCTTCTGAGTGCTGGGATTACAGGCATGCACCACCACGCCCGGCTGACATTTTGTATTTAATTTTCTCAGAACTGCACTTCTTAGGCTTTCCCCCTTGAAGTTCTTAACAGGAAGGTCCAGTTTATTATGATTCCTGCTCTACAAAGGAAACTTGTATTTACCACAGCTCACTGGTGTAAGCAGAGATGTGAGATGCAGTCCTGTGCATGAACTCAGGTGAAGAAAGGATGCTGCAGGTCACTAGTGTGCATGCATCCTGGTTTGGAATTTTGGAATTTTCCAAGGCAGGCTCAGGAGTCTTTGCTTTTCTTATCTCTGCCCCCATGCAGTAAGCCTCAGGACAAGGGTGGGGGTGGGGTGGCCCCGGAGTGTTGCTCAGGTTCAGGTGATTGAAGGGCGGTGGTCCCATCACCCTGATTGTGTTGTCTATATTATAGCTATTCTAAACTGTATCAGTTGGCACAAGCTCATATAACAAAGTATCACAGGCTGGGTGGCTTAACAGGAATTTGATTCCTGTAGTTCTAGAGGCTGGGATATCCAAGATCAAGGGGCTGAATGATTTGACTTCCGATAGAGGGTCTTTTTTTTTTTTTTTTCTTTTAAAGAGTGAAAGAAGGATAACATAATAATAGGGAGGGCTTACCAAATTTCAGACAAAGTGGTAGGAAATTATCAATGGTTATTGTTTTACATATTGTTATCTACAAGATAGCTTCTCAGGAAAACAAATAGACAGATAATAGTTACAGACAAAAGAGGTAGGAGATTATCAATAGTTGTACTATACTTTGGTAT
>NW_004955521.1:4488493-4489774 GCF_000276665.1 Chinchilla lanigera | reverse complement strand
CCTTTTATTGCTCTCTCTTGTCTAATTGCTCTGGTTAATGTTTCCAGGACTATATTAAATAGAAGTGGTGATGGTGAACATCCTTGTCTTGTTCCTGATTTTAGAATGAAAGCTTTCATATTTTGACAATTTAGTATGATGTTTATTAGAGATGGCTTTTTTCAAATTGAGATACAGACCATCTATTCTTGCATCACTGGGATGAATTCTACTTGGTCATGGTGTATAATTTTCTTCATGGTTTGCTACATTCTAATTCCAATATCTTCTTGAGTGTTTTGGACATCTAGCAGGTTGGGAGTTTCTTTCTCTTATATCACTAGGAGCTCATTGCAGAGTCAGAGGGAGTCCATACTGGAAAGTTGCTGGGTCTTGATCAGAAGACTGAAGAGTCTTTGCTGGAAGCTGAGAGGCAGACATCCAAAGGAAGTGGCAAAGGTCAAGGCTCCACTAAGAAGAAAAAGCAAGACTTTCTTTTTTCCCTTTTTCACACATCCAGTCTCCAGCCCTATTGTTTGGTGCCACTACAATCAGGGTGAGTCTTCACTCTTTGGTGAATCTGCCACACCAAGGGGTGTGCTAAATTAATCTGCTAGGTGTTTCTCATCCAAGCTGACACCCCACTTACCTGTCACAATCCACCCCTTGTCAACAGGTCAACCAGACATACTTCCTTAAACTGCCACTGGCCTGGACCTGAGAGGCCTCTGAGGCAGAAATAAGGAACCAAGCCACTCTTTTTAAGAATTAGTTTGTATGTTTAGCAGAAAAACAATTTTTAGTTTGCACCAGTAAGATGTGCCAGTTTTTATTTTTCAAAAATATGATTTTCCTTGTCTCTTTTTTGTCTATATTTTACTTTTTCACCTTACCTTGAAACCGTGTTAGATCCAACAGCGAGTTCATAATTATGCTAACATAGCTCAGGAAGTCGCACAGCAGGAAGCATTAGCCTTTGGGCTGGACCCTAGCTGGGCAGGCACCCGGGAGGCAGGCAGCCAATGCCCAGGAAGCAGCACAGCAGTGCATGCTGGTGCGCACCAGCCCTCAAACCAGCCACTGCCACGCAGTCAAGAACTATCATGGCACAGAGAAGCAATGACACAATTGGCCTTCCACATGCCCGCTGCGGAGGCCCACCTGGAGATGTGCGTGAATCATTCCAACATGGAGAAACCCCTGGGAATATATGCCACACAATGGGTCACTCTTGCCCCTGCCCTTGAGAACCAGAAAGGCCCAGAGTCAGCACAGGAGCAGCTGCTGAACAAGGACTTGGAG
>NW_004955521.1:4482240-4488393 GCF_000276665.1 Chinchilla lanigera | reverse complement strand
TTTTTTTTTTTTTTTTTTTACCACATCTAACTTCATTTCCTTAAAATTCTGTCTCCAGATGCAGTCACCCTGGGGCTAGGGCTTCACTGTGTACACTTTGGGGCCACATTTGACCCATAATATAGAATACAATGTGGTATCTCATTGTGCATTTGATTGCATTTCCCTAATACTAATGACGTAGAGCATCTTTTAATATGTTCATGCATCTTCTTTGGCAGATTATTCAAATTCTTTGTTCATTGCTGTATTGAGGTCTTTGTCTTTTTATTAATGAATCATAAGTTTTATGTGTTTTGAATACAATTCCCTTATCAGGTATAAATTTTGCAAAAATATATTTTCTAAAGAAACCATTTTTTGGAGGGTGCTGAGGATGAAATACGAGGTGTTCACATGCTTTACTACCTAGCTACACCCCCAGTCCCCCAAAACAATTTTTAATTATAAAGTTTATAAAAACACAAACTTCTCCAAGTATTAGAATTAGCAAAAAAGTAAAGGAAACAAATTATATTGTAAAAGAATTAAATTATAAAAATAAAATGCAGAGTACACAAAGAAAAGTATACACACGTCAAGAAAAGAAAAACTTGTATAAGGTTCATGTTCTCTTGTTTTAACCACTGCAAACTTTTATCTATGGGGGGGCCTTAAAGGATATTATAGGTTGCAGAAAAACCACTACACTACTGGCCCTTAGTGAAGAAAGTGAAAATACATGTGTAGCAATCTCAGTGGACACTTTGACCAAGGTTTACCATACTAGTAAATGTTTGGAAGCTAATGGCCACCGCTTTGAGCACTTCTTGTCATTGTAGAGGACAAAATTAACTTGTATTAATCTCATGATGTCAATAAGTTTAGTAGTAAAATATTTATGCAAGTTTTTCTTTTCCTGAGATGGTATACATCTTTTTTGGGCAAACTCTATAAGAAAATGACAGAACAAAGGCCAAATGTGACCATCACATAAAAAAACAAAAATGTGCTTACTTTTCTACTTAGAAATATAAAAAGATTTTCAGATTGGATCACCAAGCAAAAACCCAGTAGCGGTGGTGTATGCCTGTAATCCCAGCATTCTGGGAAGTTGAGGTGGAGGATTACAACTTCAAATCCAGCATAGGCAATTTAGTGACTTAGTGAGACTTGGTTTCAAAACTGCAAGAGTAAATGAAAGAGAGAGAGAGAGAGAGAGAGAGAGAGAGAGAACAAGAACTGGAGATGTAGTTAAGTGTGAAGGTGTTGGGTTCAATACCCAGTACTACACAGTCAATCAATCTAAAACAAAATAATTCATGAAGGCTAAAAATAAAAGGATCGATAAAAACCAGATAAATGGAACTAAAAAGAAAACAAGGGCTGCAGTCTTACTGTAAGGCTAAGGAATTTGTCAAGAGCAAAGCAAGAATGTCAAATTTTACCACTTTTACTCAGTGTATTTCTTGAAAGTTCAGCTAGAGCAATTAGACAAGATAAAACATAAAAACAATACAAACAAAAAAAGAAATTAAATTACTGAATTATTGTTTGAGCCTATAATTAGAAGACCCTAAAGATTTCTAGAGCTGATAAATGAATTCAGCAAAGCAACAGGAAACAAAATAAACAAAAAGTCAGTAGCCTTACTCTACACCAACAAGGCTGGGCATGGTGGTGCATGCCTGTAATCCCAGCACTTGGAAAACTGAGGGAGGAGGATCACTGTGCGATCGAGGTCAGCCTGGTCTCCAAAGTGAGTTCAAACCTGAACTGCGTAGTGAAACTCTGTCTTAAAAAGACAAAACAAACAAACAAAAAACCATACTATACACCAACAATGCACTAGGTGAGAAAGAAATAAAGGAAACAAACAAACAAAAAAAGAAATAAAGGAAACAATTCCAGGCTGGGCATGGTGGTGCATACCTGTAATCCCAGCACTCAGGAGGCTGAGGCAGGAGGATCACTGTGAGTACAAGGTCAGCCTAGGCTACAAAGTGAGTTCAAGGCCAGCCTGAACTGCATAGTGAAAGCGTCTCAAAAAGACAACAACAACAACAAAAAAAAAACAAAAAAGGGAAAGAGAAGAGAATATGGAATACATAAATAGTGAAGCTAGGTATTTGTAATAAATAATAAGGTACAGCTGGTAATAAAATATTTATAATAAATACTAAGGTAAAGCTGGTTTGTATGTCATGTTTTATTGACTACAAGATGCCACTGTTCTAAAATACATTGTTTTAATGTGGAACTGAGAGAATAAGCACCACCAGCTAAATTGACACTGCCTTAATTGTATCCCTGCAAACGCATAAAGAGACCTTCCCATTCTCTGCTTGTTATAAAATGTATTTCATCTACTGGGAGAGATTTCCCAGTTTCTCTTAACTTCAGTTGCTTTATTTGATGTGCAATAGATATTCTCTTCTACATATCTCAGGAGCTAAATGTCACTTAGCTTTATTGATTTATAATTATTTTTCTTTTTATCAATTCATACTCCTTTACAGAAGCTTAATTTCTTAAGGTTCTATGAAGTCTTTAGTTGTCCTTCACAAGAAAATATGAAATTATGGTAATTTCCTAGCACTATTTGTTATACAAATATCTAATTTACACTGTTTTACCTTGTTTCCTAGCCTTTCTGGGTGCCTGAGAACTTAATTTCAATGCCAAAACACAGTTAATGTTTTTTTACCACATTTAAAAAGGCAATTAAATCCAACATTATGGAGTGAAAGAATTTGTCCATGTACTTAGAAAGCTTACATTATGACTGCCATTTGGTCAAAACTAATTTCAAGATATCAAAAGAGAAATATGAGTGTTCATCAGGGATTGTGAAATATTAAAAAAAAAGGAAACTGTGACTTAAAATCCATGAAACATGGCATGTTAAGTGTTATCCTATTAAAATACAACCTCATTTCAACTGGCCCTGGGAAACTGACAGTATATGAAGGCAACAAAAAAATCTGAACCAATTTTAAACAATAGAAATAATGCAGGACATATTTTCTAGTTGCAATGCAATAAAACTAGATTTAGTAGCAATATTACAAAATAAAAACTTCCCAAATATGCACAGAAAAAATCTCTCTTATATAACTCTTGGCTCAAGAGGAATGTACTAAACTACCAGGCAATCTGAAATATAAAAATGAGAATAGCACACTCAGAATTAAAGCCCTCTGACATTCCTGAGCTCTTCAGGAGAACAGAATCATCCATTTTTGGCTTTATCAAATAATACATAAATATTTTAATTTTAGTGAGTACCAGTGAGAAAAACAAATAGCATGTATAATTTCTAAACCAGTAAAAAGGAAAAGAGTCACTTAAAAATAGTCAGTATAGGTCTGGGAGTCTAGCTCAGTAGTAGAAATGCTTGCTTAGCACGGACCTGTGAGGCTCTGTGTCAATTCCAAGTAGTACCAAAAAAACCCTCAATGTCATAGAAAGCAGGAGTAAACAGAAATTATAGAAATTAGAACAAGTCAAAATACATTAAGAATCATAACAAATTAAATATTTTTAAACATAACAAGTTTTCAGATTGAAAATTTAATACCTCTAAAGCTTGACACTTAAAATCAAAAATAAAATGACAGAAATGCCTATAATAAATTCTAGAGACAAAATGAATCTGATAGTGCAACACTAACACCGGATGAATTAGACTTTATAGGAAAATCACATGCCTGTAATCCCAGCACTTGGGAGGCTGAGGCAAGAGGATCGTTGTGAGTTCTAGACTAGCCTGGGCTACAAAGTTAGCTCAAGGCCAGCCTGAACTGCAGAGCGAGACCCTGTCTCAAAAAGACACACACAAAAAATAAATAAAGGCAAATCATTATTAAAGATGAAGAAAGTCATTACTGATAAATACACTGATTCATCAGGAAATTATAAAAATTCCTAACCCACCTACTTCTAACAATTTGGTCTCCAAATATATGACAGAGTGGGAAGAAGAAATTAATAAATTTATAATTATTATGACAGATTTTGATATAGCTCATGAAATAATTAAGCAAGCAATAATTACATAGGTTTAATCCATATCATTAAGAAGCTAGGTTATGTGACCATGTATGTCCTGCTGCATGCAGAGAATTCACTTCTTTCCAAGCAGATGGAACATTTACATTCACTAACACATCTCAGAAAGTTCAGTGTCCATTCCAAGCAACCAAATAGTTTCATCACACTATAACAAAATTAGTAAACAATGACAAAATGGTAGCCAATTCTACTATGTATATAGAATTTTTAGAATGGCTTTAAAATAAACAATGAATACAAGAATAAACTAAAATGTAAATTAGTTTATTTTAAATTTATCAGCAGCTGAGTGTGGTGGCACATGCCTGTAATCCCAGCACTCGTGAGTCTGAGATAGGAGGATCTTTGCAAGTTCAAGCCCAGCCTGGGCTACAAAGTGAGCTCAAGGCCAGCCTGAACTTCATAGTGAGACCCTGTCTCAAAAACAAAACAAAACAAAACAAAAATTTATTAACAAAGTCAGCACTATTTACCAGCTTATCAGATGAGAATGAAAGGATACTAGAATCAATAGTTTTAAGATATTTACATTACAAAACACAACCTAATGCAATTATTAGGCTAATAATTAGTTTAAAATATTTAAAAAATTAGTACAACAATCTACAAAGCATAGCATTTACAGTTATAATAAAACCTGTGAGATAATTTTTAGAAGATGAAGGTTGGGTTTAGGGCATGGCTCAGTTGTAGAGCTCTTGCCTAGTATTCATGAATCCTGCATTCAATCCCCACAGTGCATTGCTAGGCGTGGTGGAACATGCCTGTAATCCCAGCACATAGGAGGTTGAGGCAGGAGGATTGGTGTGAATTCGAGGCCAGCCTGGGCTACCAAGTGAGTTCAAGACTAGCCTGAACTGTGAGACTCTGTCTCAAAAAGACAAGAAGGTAAATAGTTGGGCCAAATGGAACATCTAGTGTTTTTTTGTTTTCTGTTTTGCTTGTTTGTTTGTTTGTTTGTTTGAGACAGGGTCTTGCTATGTAATCTAGGCTGGCCTTGAACTCACTGTGTAGCCTAGGCTGGCTTCAAACTTGTGACAATCCCCCCACCTCAGCCTCCTAGGTGCTGGGATTACAGGCATGCACCACCATAACTGGAAGTTTTAGTTTTTTGAGGAATCTCCAAACTGATTTCCAAAGTGGTTGCCCTAGTCTACACTCCTACCAGCAATGGAGAAGGGTTCCTTTTTGCCTACAGCTCTGCCAGCATTTCTTATTGGTTGATTTCTTGATAATAACCATTCTTTCTGGAGTGGGACAGAATCTCAGTGTAATGGTGCATACACTGTGTCAACTTGAGAAGTCTAGAAGCTTAACTAAGTAACTCTATATCTATAGCAGTTCTGTATCCTGGGGTGTAGAGCGGGTGCCCTTTGCTCTAGGATGTTGTTCATTGTGTCTAGGATGTTGTCATTGTGTCAATTTGAGAAGTTTAGAAGTTTAACTAAGGGCAATGAAATTGGAAATCAGTGGCAAAAGAAACCACAAGAATTTGATATCAAAACCTTATCAATAAAAGAAGAGACTCAAGTCCATGCAATTAGGAACAAAAAGGGTGAAACCACAACAGATCCTGCAGAATTCCAGAAGATAATGAATACCTACTTGAAGAACCTGTATTCTAATAAGATGGAAAACAGAAGAAGTGAACAGAGTCCTAGATATATACAAATTACTGAAGCTGAATCAAGAAGATATAAAATTCTAAGTAAACCAATACAATTCAATGAAATTAAAGATGTAATTAGAAGCCTTCCAACAAAGAAAATCCAGGCTCTGATGCATTGACTGCTGAACTCTACAGGAAATTTAGAGACTCCCACCAACAGTGGAGAAGAATTCCTTTCTCCCCACAGCCCCTTCAGCATTTTTTATCAGCTGATTTCTTGATGATGACCATTCTTTCTGGGGTAAGATGGAATCTCAGTGTTGTTCTAATTTGCATCTCTTGAATGACCAATGGTATTGAGCATTTTTTCTTATATTTATTTGCCATTTGTATTTCTTCATCCAAGAAGTGCATAATCTACAAAGATGCCCATTTTGGACTGGGTCTTTGAATTTGGAGGGTCTGATTTTTTTCAGTTTTTTTTTTTTTTT
>NW_004955521.1:4469475-4479302 GCF_000276665.1 Chinchilla lanigera | reverse complement strand
TGTATTGTTCCTATGCTATTTTGTAAATGGATGTATGTTTATTACTATGTGTTTCCTACAACAACCATTGAGAATAGTCGATGAATGTTCAATTGATCACTCATGTATAGTTCTATTTATTTTCTTTAGAAGCCACTTTGGAGATACCAAAGTATAGTACAACCATCACTGGTAATAACCTACCACTTTTGTCTGTAACTCACTATTATTTGTCTCTTTGTTTTCCTGAGAAACTATCTTGTAGATAACAGTATGTAAAACAACCACTGATAATTTCCTACCACTTTGTCTGTAATTTGCTAAGCCCCCCTATTACTATGTTATCATTCTTTTACCCTTTAAAATAAAAAAAAATATGCTAACATAATAACAATTATTGTCATCCAGATGACACATTAATTCTTTCCCCAAACTGAGTGTAAAGTTTTTCTTCTGCTGAGGCTTACTCTTAACATTTCATAAGTTAAACATTACAATATAGTTTTAATAATTAAGAACCAAATATCAGAACCAGGTGTGGTGGTGCATGGCTGTAATCCCAGAGATTGGAAGGCTGAAGCAGAATTACCCTGAGATCCAGGCCAGCAGAAACCACCAGGCTTGTGTAAAGGCGACAGGGCACAGAATTTGCTGTGCCTGGGTGAGGGCAGGCAGATAGTGATGAGGTCATCTGCCCCAAACAAAGAGAAGTGGGCCCCTTTTATAGGCATGAAAAGAAGGCAGAGGACACTAGACAGGAAGATTTCAATAAATGTCTGTGGTCAAAGCTTCCTGGCAGCCTTGTACTTTAGTAGGTAGAGTCCTTGATGGCCTGGTGTAAATTCTGGGTGTCTCCAAATGTCCCCAGATGTCCCCATGACCTACAAAATTCCTTGCCCTATCTTATATCCTTCATGACACCGTGTGCTTGCCCATGACAACTTTGGTACTGAGCTGAGCTCCCTGCAGAGAGTAGTGCCTCTCTGCTGGCAGGCAGGTTAGGGGATAGGGGAGTCAGGTCTGATTTGAACCTTACAGTATCTTTCCCATTTCCACCCCTTGATTCCTGGACTCATAAATCCTGGATATTGCAGACATAGCATCATATAGTGGATGCTATATATTCAAAGCATATATACCCTTTTGAACAACCTTGCCCCAGCCATGCAAGGTATCACCGCCTAGTTGGTACTATAACTACGTATTCAAAAGGCCATTCCACCGTTCTATCAATACAACTATTTCTTCTTGGTGAGGAACTTGGTAAAGCTAGTGAATTCCGTAAGCATCAGCCCATTACCTCCCTTCTTTGATGATGAAAAGTATTCTTTGGTTCAAAGCAATGCTGTGTGGCATGTCATGATGGTGGATAAGGTGTTCTGTAAGTACACGGATGGTAATTTTGGCAGGGGCATTATGTGCAGGGAAGGCAGGTTCATACCCCAGATAAGTGTCTATGACAGTAAAAATAAAGTACTG
The DNA here is from genome assembly GCF_000276665.1 of Chinchilla lanigera. Taxonomy (NCBI): domain Eukaryota; kingdom Metazoa; phylum Chordata; class Mammalia; order Rodentia; family Chinchillidae; genus Chinchilla; species Chinchilla lanigera. The sequence continues at coordinate 4,477,844 of NW_004955521.1, read as the reverse complement.
CCCTCTCTGTGATGGAAGCCTTTCAATATAATCAATCTGCCAACAAGTTGCAAGTTCACCATGGCAAACGGTACCATGCTGGGGACTCAGTTTCTGCTGCTTTCATATTGGGCTTCAGCCAGATCAGCCTTGGTGAGTTGATGTACATGTTGCTGAGCCCGTGCATAACCTCCATCCTGCCACCATGGCTACTCTGTTCATGGGCCCATCGGGCAATGAAGGTGGCTGAAGAAAGAGGTTGACCACTATCTACAGAATGGGCCATCCTGCTGTTTCAGGGGAAATGCTAGATGTCAGATATGTCAGATTTGTTTTCCCAGAAGTTGAAGAATAAATTCTAAAAAAAAGGGGAGGCTAAGAGTAGGAAAACGTATAGGAGAAAAAAAAATGGGGATAGGAATATCTCCTGAGAGACAGGAGGGTTCCTGAATGGGTTGCTAATGAGCTCACTTCTCAAAGGAAGTTTTATAGACCAAAATCATAAGGTAGGTACAATGTGCATCAAAATTATGACCAACCAATAAGATTCCAGGTATAGTCACTTAGGTAATATTGACCCACAGGTGGCAGGTGCATATGGATGACATCATTAACCTTGATTGATAATCTGTAGTCTTTTTTTTTTTTTTTTTTTTTTTGAGGCAGGGTCTCGCTATGCAGCTCAGGCTGGCCTTGAGTTCACTTTGTAGCCTAGGTTGGTCTCAAACTTGCAATGATCCTCCTGCCTCAGCCTCCCAAGTGCTGGGATTACAGCTGTGTGCCACCACCCCGGCAATAATCTGTAGTCTTTAGACTTAGTTTTGGAGTCTTAGTTTTAGTGGTCTTAGTCTTGGTGGTATAGGAAGCCCTTCCCAACCTCATCATGGTCCAGTGGAATTTATATTTGTAATCCCAGGGGTAAGTTATTGAAATTCTCATAAGTTAATTCCAACATACCACTTCCAGGGCAATCCATAGCAAAAATAAAGACACTAAGGCATATTTGTAGTTATGAGGAACCAAGGAGGTCCTAAGTCCAGCTAGAACCATGGCTAACCAGAACAAAGTCCTCACCCAGGGCTGAACCCAGGTTTTATTAATTTCTGAAGAGAGGAGTGGCCCAGGGCTGAGTGATTGAGAGAAAGGTGGGAAGAATATGAGTGTTGTGAGTTGGACTAGGTAAGAAGCCTGATAGCACCTCTGTAATATGCAATGAGAGAAAAAGATGCGCAGAAAAAATAATCTGCATATCACAGATTGAGTAAGTACCTCGTGTTTAGGGGTTGGTGCTTCAGCTATGATGTATAGTTTACATGCCCTAAGATGTCATCGCCTGTTTCTCAAGGCTCAGTCCCAGTGGACGCCCTGTGCCACTCAGCCTAGCTCATGCACACTAGCTGGGAGCTACAGGCGGAGCATCACTGACCTGCACATTGCTTTAAAGACTACAGTGCTGTACACAGCAATACATGGAGATGGGGCCAGGTTTAGCCAAAGTAGAGGCAGATGCTCTTCTTTCAAGAAGAGCCATCCTGGTGGTCCTCCACAGTGGGAGGGACAGGAAGACCCACCCCCTCATGAGGTAATGTGGAATCTTAAAGGAGTGATAGCAATAATTTCAAGCTTACATTTATCCTTAGGGAAGCATGGACTCAACCAATCCTCTTGCTTCAGCCTCCCAAGCAGCCAGAAATGCAGGCACACATCACCATGCCTGGCCTCCTAAATCTCTTAAAATGACTTGTGAACTATTAACTTTTATTATTAAGACAGGAAAAAAAAAAACAGATGGAAAAGATAAGGATACATAATTTATTTTTAAATCACAATGGATTCCACTTAGGTGTAGCTAGGAACCTAGCTAAAATTAGATTGAAAGATAAAATGTGGCATTTAGAAAAAAGGGGTAAATTTCTCAAGAGAGTTATTTAGCTTATTTCTCTTTTCTCGAAGGCAATAGGGGTGACAAAGTTATGGCAGGACACTGATGAGACAGGAGACTGATAGCAGAGCTGTCTATTAGAAAAGAGTGCTTCTCACCCTCAGACAATTTCAAAGGGGCCGGTCCGAGCTTGTCTCTAGAATTTCTTGGTACAGTACTGGCTCCTGGCTTCCCCACAAGAAGATTCTATTAGTTCATTTTGAATAAGTTCCGAGGTACGCTGCCCAGATCTTGTTCTCCTGCCTCAACCTTCCAAGGCTGGGATTACAGATGTGTGTCACCACACCCGGCAAAAGGTAAAAAGGAAGAGCCAGACAGTCCTGAGATTTATGGTGACATAGCCAGGTATGGTGATGTACGCTTTAATCCCAGCACCCTGAAGGCCAAGGAAAGAGAACTCAAGTTTAAACCCAGCTTGGGCAGTTTAGCAATTTAGCAGCCTGGTGAGACCATGTTTCAAGATAAAAACAAAAGGGAGCCTGTATGGGGATGTACCTCGGTGCTAAGGCCCTGTTCAAAAAGTCTGGGCAATGCAGCAGCAGGCATTCCTTAGTAGCATGCCATAGATGTTAGTGGCTCCTATGGAACCAGGCCTACAATCCTTGAATGTCTCCTCCAGAGGTCTGATGTATATGCTGGTAAAGAGATTTTAAAATCTCTGCATAGATACTTCCCCAGCAGAAAAGTCTCTTCGTCCTCAAGGAAATAGCTGTTCTCTTTGTCCTAGAAACAAGAGCACAAGGAAGAAGTCCGGGGAGCCAGGCTTATGGTAAGGTGAACAGAGCTAAGTGCATGGCAAAGAGGCTGGAGAAGGCTGGGGTGTAGCTCGTGGTACAGTAGCTGCCTTGCTATGCGTAGGGCCTGGGTTCAATGCTCAGCACCACCACCAACAAAAGGAGGCTGAAGAGATCACCAGCCTTTTCTGTATCTTTAAGCACATTAGGAGACGTTACTGTTCTTGCTAGAATTTAACAGAAGCTCGTGCAGCTGTTCAGCAGCACATGATCCACTGATTAAATTGAATCCAGAAACTCCTGCAGCCTGTGAGGATTGCTCTTTGTTCTGCCTATGGGAACATCAGCCCAGCAAAAACATACACATTATAAAATAGGTAAGGCACAGGCTGCTCAGAGAAAAGTCAAAGAAATCTCCCGGTCCTTTCCAGTCCCTTCAGTATCTACAATTGCCCTAGGTTCTTCATACAAATCAGGCAATCAAATGTCCTGCTCAGTGCAAAAAAGAAAACTCTATATGTTTCAGGACAACAGTGTGTCAGAAGACTTTATAGCTACCAGGATACCAGGTTCATCTACAGTAGCTTTTGGAAAGTTTTCTTTAATCTTTTTGGGCTTTGTCTTAGTCATATACCCATTGCTGGACAAAATACCTGACACGTGCAACTTAACAGAGGAGGGGTTTATTTTGGCTCACATGTTCAGTGGATTCAGGCCATGATTGGCTGGCCCCAAGGCAGAAACAGCATGGTGGGATGGTCCAGTGAGGACAGCTGCTCATACCACGACAGCCGGGAAGCAGAGGAGGGAGGAGCTGGGGAGGGAGATGATCCTTCAGCTCATGCCCCTGGTGACCCACCTCTTCCGAGCAGAGGCCACCTCCTACCAGCAGGTCAGCTATCATGCCCCATGATCACCTTCCAAACACACCCATACCTCAGCCACAACAACCTTCTAAACTAGGCCTCTTAATTTTAAAAAATGTTTACTGAAATCTGAAAATAAAATTTTATGGGAACCCAGTTATACTTATTTGCTTATAAAGAAATCAGCTTCAGTCAGCTTGTAGCTTAATGTTGGATTCATTCTCAGCTTGGGCCACACGTCACTGACGCAGTCAGAGCCAGGTGCCCTGGACAGTTCTTTGGCATCGCCACGTGCAGCCTCTTCCCACTGGGCTTTCTTGGCTCTGCTTCCCTCTCTTTGAAACATAAATCATCCCCAATTACTTCTTTAAGTGAATGGAGTACCTGAGCTGTTTGAGTCAGCTTAACTGGCACCAAACACAAAGTACCTAGTGTCTTTGACTCTTCTCCAAATTGTAAAACCTGATAATAAAATATACTCAGGATCAAAGGGTTGATTGTAGTGTAAATTCGGTGTGATATTTAGCATACTCAAGTTCTGTGCTCCCTTCCTGCCAGCTATAAAGAACTGCTGCTGTACATTTTTAAAAGCTACTTTTAGCACAATATAGAGAATCGTTAAATATAAATTATACCGATCCTTTGAGATCACATTGTCCTTTCTTATGAGTCACTTTGCGGTTGATGAACTCTCAGTATTTATTTGCTACTAGAAGCTATGACCAGATGGTAGAGGAAGCAGAATGAGAATCTAGCTCCTGTGACCCAGTGGCCTTTGGAATCTCCATGTTCACTATGGAGCAATGAGGTGACACTATTGAGCAATATAACCTTTGAGTAGAGTCACAACAACTGTTGGGTCACTTTGCAGAGAACGCATACCAGGGAATCTTATCTGAAGGGCTCTTTGGGAGCATCCAGTTCAACTTCCTCCATCAGGACGCCCACTGGAGCTCATGGGTGCCTCTGGTGGACAATGGAGTAATGACAGCTGCCATAACCAAGCCGCGGCCAAGTACAGTGGCTACACACAATGAAAGTTTATTTCTTACTCAACAGCGTGGGTGTTCCTGACTGTGGCAGCTTGCCACAAGGTGATTCAGGACCACAGGCTGCCTGTGTTGTAGTTTCCAAATCTTCTTTAAACAAGAAGAGAAGGGGAAATGAAAAGTAGAAGAGGCTTCTTAGTCCTCTTGGCACTGAGAGCGTACAATTCATCTCTAAAATTACATTGGTAAAAGCTATTCATATGGCCCCATCTAGCTGCAAGAGAGGCTAGGAAATGCAGTCTGTGTCTGACAATCATGCTTTATTTTTTATTTTTTTATTTTCTGTCTTTTTGAGACAGGGTCTTGCTATGCAGTTCAGGCTGACCTTGAGCTCACTTTGTAGCCCAGGCTGGCCTCAAACTCACAATGATCCTCCTGCCTCAGCCTCCCGAGTGCCGGGATTACAGGCGTGCACCACCATGCCCTGCTGACAACTGTGCTTTGTGAATCCTCCCTGAGGCAAGGGATCTGGACCTGACCACTGTCAGTCATTAGCCCCAGGCTATCCAGGAGGTGAGGAGTGCATTAAGCTCCAAGTTTGATCGAGCTTAGGTCCCTCTTTCCAGCCAACAGCGAGGCCCTTGAGAGAGACACAGGTGTGAGCTGCAGCAGCCAACACTGGCATGCTATCCTCTGAGCAAGATTTCAGAGGATACCAATAGTTCTGGTACAGTCTAACATCTGTGCCACCCAGTTCAACGGTTGCCACCCCCTCCGGTCACTATTCCTCTGCGATTCCCACTGATGTGATTTCGGGACGCTTATAAGAGATGAGTGGGGTAAACTGAACCCAGACTCCTCCACTGGCCCTGAGCCTAGGAGAAGTAAAATCTGGCCCAGGAGGGATTGTTGCTCTTTCCAGGATGAAAGGGGCTGGATATAATCATTTTGGCACCAGGTAGTGGGTTGGTGCTTGAAAGGATTTGCAAATAGGCCCAGCACTGTTGGGGTCGGAGGGGTCTCAGTGTTCTTTGTGGCTGGTGGCGGCATACACAGCAGAAGCCGTAGTTCGGTCAGCTTTGACGAAGGCGCTCGTGCGTAGTTCCCATGAGCCGCCATGCTCTTCAGCTCACAAGCCGACAGTGCAAGAACCGGCCTGATGGTAGAAGGAGCTGGCTTCTGCTAGGTGATTCTTCTTGTCCCTTGGCTGTCCTGCCTCACCTGCAGTGGATTCCTCTGACGGACACTGACAGGTGCTCTGGCTCACTCTCACTGATCCAACCACTCAGACGCTTTTTTCCAGCCTTCCTGTGGCTTCTCTAATCCTGCTCCTTCCAGGCCCTTCACTGCGCCGACAGCCCATGCCGTGCCTGCGATCTGTGTGTGCCTTTGCTGGACGGTTTTCTCTCCATACACAGTAGATAACCAGGAGGCCCACCTGAGGTTCTGGCCCCGAGAGAACTTGCCTCTACCACTGTCAGCCCCAGTGGGCTAGGAGGTAGCTGCAGCCTGTTTTCTGTCTATCAAGATAGGAAGACCAACATTTTTCCTCTGCCATCAGCCGGTGTGAGGCAAGCGCCATGAACGTGTATGTATCAGCTGAAGGAAAAACACTTGTGAAACCTTTCTTTACCTAGCTGGCAATGTGTGCTGTTTTGGACCCCTCCCCTTTTGTTTCTCAAGCCCACTAATGTCTAACTACCTGCCTAACTGCACTGAGATACATCCCCAATCCTTTTTTAATTTTTCCTTTTTATTTTGAGATACGGTCTCACTAAGTTGTCCTGGCAAGAGTTGAACTTACAACCATCCTGCCTCAGCCTCCCAGAGTACTTGTATTACAGGTGTGTACCACCACACCTAGGACTCTGTTTTGATTACTGTTCTCTCATTGCTGAGACAAAATACACAGTGCTCAAAATTAAGGAAGGAAAGGTTGATTTAGCTTACAGTTTGTGGAGGTTTCAGTCTATAATCAGCTGGCTCCAAGGAACAGTGACAGGGCACAGGGGCAATACTTCAAGGCTACCCAAGACAGCAAAAGCAGCATGAGCAGAAAGGGGGGTGGTGGTGGCAGAGAGCAGGATCTTTCCCTTTCTTACACTGTATGCAAACTACCCACCCCAGGGCAGGTGTAGCACTCACACCCATAATCCCAGCATTGGACCATGGATCAATCAAAAACTCTAGAAGCCCGCCCCATGACTGCAGTGTGGCTTTGGGGGACATCCAGACACAAACCATAACATTCTGCCCATGGCCCTCGAAAGATTCATGTACATTTCTTTATGCAAAAGACATTTTAGTCCATCTCTAAGAATTGCCAAAGTCCTAACAGTTTCAGCACTGCTGAGAAGTCCAAGTCACAAGTCTCCTCTGAGATATAAGGCACTCTTTAGTCACAAGCCTCTGTACAAATGAAAAGTTAGACACTTCCAACATTCAATGGCACAAAAAAAAAATTCCATTCCAAAAGGTACAAACAGAAGGATACAGGGCATCGAGACCAAAGCAAGTCCAATATCCAGCAGGGCAAACATTAAGTCCTATAGTTCCATGTCCAGCATCTGAAACAATTTGTGGCACATTGTGAGTTCCAAAGGCCTTGTGTGGCTCCATCCTTATAGCACTTCTGGTGATTACAACTCCCATGGCTTCTCTCTTAGGCCTGCTTTGCTCCCTCCTTGCATCTTTCCTTAGACAATCCACATTCCTGGCTTTTCCAAATTTCTGGGGTCTCCACTGCACCTTTGGCTTCACACACTGCCCTCTCAGGGGCACACTGCCTGGCCTCCCAGGGTTTCTGAAATCTAGGTGAAAGCCTTCTGAACCTCAGAAGTCTTGCAATCTGTATGCACCTAAAATGAGCACCATGTGGATGATGCCAAGGTCTGCTGCCACCCGGAGCAGTAGCCAAGCTTTCCTCTCTCTTGATAATAGGGGTCGAGTGCTGGATCCCTGGGCACTCTGAATCCAGTTCTGAGAAACAAATTCTCTATGCCACCCCCATTCTGGAACAAGGCGCTCTGCAGCTTTCTGCTCAAAGCAAAGTCTTTCATCTTTGCAGGTTTGAGGCTGCAAAGGGTAGAGACTTGATGCTTCTTGTGATGGCCTCAGGCCAACTTCTCTATTCTTCTGTTTCTCCTCAGCAATGGAGATCTCCTCAGCTCCATCTTTGCAGCCCACAGCTGTACTGGCACTTTCTTTCTGGCCAGACTCACAATGTTTTAAATCATCCTGCTGGCCTCTTTGCTCTTGATTCTCAACATAAATCTGGCTAAAAGCCCCACAATAGCCATGCCATTGCCCCAACATTTGACTACCTTGAAATTTCTTCTGCCAGATTAATTAGTCCACCTCCCTTAATCTCAGTCTCAGGCGGTCTCTGGACATGAGCAAAATGCAGATAAACTTTCTGCCAAGCCATAACATAGATCATCTGGAGTCCAGAATCTCCCAGACAGAACAGCTGAAGGTGCTCCAGTGCTTCTCTTTCAGGCAAAATCTCCAAACCTTTCCCAACTCTTCCCACAAGCCATTCTGAAAGGCTCTTGAACCACATGGTCAGGTATAGTCATGGCAATGACCCCACTTCTCTGGTACCAAATTCTGTCCTGATTACTGTTCTCTTGTTGCTGAGACAAAATATCTAACATCCAAAATTAAGGAAGGAAAGGTTTGTTTAGCTCACACTTTGTGGAGGTTTCAGTCTATAATCAGCCGGCTCCAAGGAACAGTGGCAGGGCACAGGGGCAATACTTCAAGATGGCACAAGACAGCAAAAGGAGGGGCTGGGGATTTAGCTCAGTGGCAAAAGCGCCTGCCTGGCAAGCGCAAGGTCATGAGTTCAGTTCCCGGT
>NW_004955521.1:4423348-4469375 GCF_000276665.1 Chinchilla lanigera | reverse complement strand
AAAGAATTTGAGATACTCTAAAAAAAAAAAAAAAGACAGCAAAAGGAGCAAGAGCAGAAGGAGCGGGACAGCAGAGAGCAGGATCTTTACCTCCCTTACATTGTTTTTTGTTTGTTTGGTTTTTTTCCTGTACCAGGGATCGAACTCACAACCTTGCACTTGCCAGGCAGGCACTGTGCCACTGAGCTAAATCCCCAGCCCCTTACCTCCCTTACACTGTATGGAAACTACCTACCCCAGGGCAGGTAAAGCACTCACACTCATAATCCCAGCACAGGATGATGAATCAATCAAAAACTGTAGAAGCCCACCCCATGACTGCATGAGGCTTTGGGGGGATATCCAGGCACAATCCATAACAGACCCCTTCATCTTCTTAGGGTTTATCTTTCACCTCTGGAGTGTATGTATGGTAGTATTACAGCAGAGTAATTGTCATTTGTTTTTCACCAGACTTATTTAGTTTCATGATATTAACATAGTTGATCAATCTGAAATTCACTAGAATGTCCACATGCTACAGGTCACATGGTAGATAACAAGAATTAACGCAGTCTTGGAATGTACGTAATTATCCATCTCTTGTGAATGTAAACCTTTTGATTTACTTTTCTAATGTGTTTACAAAAGAATATCTTGCCAGCCAAATACATGCTTGTCACATACCAAAGTCTATGTTAATCTGACTTGTGAAGATACCACATCCAGACCAACAGCTTCAGTTGAGACTATTTGGCTGTTCCTGGTAGTCTATATCATCTGCCATAATTAATTTGATTTTTGCAGAAATCAAACTATTGAATTTAATGAGAATATGTGGGGATCATTATCTTTGTATCCCATAAATCTTTGAGGTTATTTACCATTCAAGGTAAGATGCAATATTGTTTTCATGTTATTGCTACTTGTTGTCATTTTTAACTTTTTATTTTGAAATAATTATAATTTATAAAAAGTTGCAAAAGGTAGTACAAACCGCTCTGTGTATCCACCCCCATGTTTCCCTCACACATCCGGAGCCAGCCTACTATTTAATGCAGCCTCTTCGTGATATATTTTGTCCCAGGTGAGCATCCCAGCAACTGCATGACTGCAGTAGGTCAGAGCACCGTATTTCATCCACCACCAGTGATGAGGTTCTCGTTGTCATCTAGTGGCTGAGTGGCGCAGTGCTTCTGGGGACTACTTTCCTCACCAACGGTGTTAGATTATGTTCCCAGCTGGCAAAACCCGAGGTGGAAATTCTTGCTTGGGTAACATCAAGAAGAAACTTTTCTCTGAAGGTTAAAAGAAAAAAAAAACAACTCAGAGGAAGAAGTTAGACAAAGATACCACTTTGGTAGAAGTCCCTCCTCAGGCAGTTACCATGCCAGCACTGAGCTGTGAGTTGCAGTGCAGAAGCAGCCCCATCCAGTGCCAAGAGGCTGCTGCAGCCCTTCCTCAGGTAGTCTCCTGCCACGGCCCTTCCCAGATGACACAGCCTTCTAGCCATTCTCCTCAGGACCCTTTCTGGGTGAGGCAGCTCCTGGCAGCCCACAATATCCTCCACAGAAGGACAAAGCCCTGAGCCATGGGCAGCCAGGGCCCATAGCTTGGAGAACACAGGTGGGGCATCCAAGAGCATCTGGTCTACCTCCTGAAAGAGATGCTGTTTGGTATAGAAGCAGAAAGGGAGCCAGACGTGGTGGCGCACACCTGTAATCCCAATACTAGGGAGGCTGTGGCAGGAAGACCTTTGTGAGTTTGAGGCCAGCCTGGGCTAGTGAGCTCAAGGCCAGCCTGAACTGCATAGCAAGACCCTGTCTCAAAAAGACAAAAAAAAAAAAAAAAAAAAAAAAAAAAAAAAAAAAAAAAAGCAGAATGGGAAGAAACAGTGATCATGTGGGAGTCACTGGAAGGGCCTTCCCAGTCATTCTGAGCCAGGGATGGGCTTAGCATACTTGAAGTCTAGAAAGCAGGTCAGTGTGAGTGGAATGTGGTGAAGTGGGTGCAGACTGTGGGCTGACTGTGTGGGAATCTGACAGAGCATGATGTCATGCTGAACTGGCTTTTCCTCCGACTCTGCTTCCTTGGGGCACTTTCAGGCAAGTTGATAAAGTAATTTATTTTCTAAATAAATGATTTCTTTTGGGTATCACTTCTTTTTAATATTTGGAGAAATGAGAGCTGTGGTGTTAATTGGATTTGCACGAGAGAGAAATTTGAGTTAGTGACATTAGATATGTCATCCCTGCTTTCATTAAAAATAAAGATCCCACACCAGCTCATAGTTCATTCCAAATGCATCAGATCTGAGACACTGTCACTTCCATGAATTTTTATAAGGCAACAAAGCAAGACCAGTGTTGATTTTGGAAGTCTTATCTAGTCCCTTCTAATTGGCTTAAATTAAATGAACCATCTCTGCAGGGGAAAACAGATTAGTCATTCCAAATGCTTTCATGAAATACTTTACCATAAAAGAAAGCTCTGTATTTCTTACTGCCTCTTACACCACACATTGGCACACCACATCACCATCTGTCTTTCTAGTAGTAGGGTTTTATTGCTTTTCTTGGAGGTTAAAATGACTTTTTAAAAACTTTATTTCAAAGAGTAAAAGAAGGATAACATAGTAATAGGGGGATTTACCGAATTACAGACAAGGTGGTAGGACAATATCAATGGTTGTTATTTTACCTATTGGTATCTTCAAGATAAAATGACTTTTTAATAGTGCCTTATTGACTTCATTTAGGACTGCTGCTGCTACCACGTGCAACTCAACAACTCTAGTGCAGGTCAAAGCTGTTGCTTACACTTTATGGTGTGCTTCACGCACACCAGTGTGAAGTTATTCTCCACTCACACGGCTTTGATCCTAAACCCAGCGTCAAACCAGTGTCTGTGTCTCTTCATCTCCAGTTTACCCTTTAGGCTGTTGCCAGATGGCTTTTTGTCAAAGCCAGTTCAATCATAAACACCAATCTCTAGTCCATTGCAATTCATTTCAGGTTCTTGTTTGGGGATTTATAGTTCCTTGTAAGCTGGATCCTTTTCCTACCTAGAATCACTGCTTTGCATTCTGCAGTGGAAGCCTTCAGCTCTGCCCAGGATGTTCTCACTTCCCCATGGACAGGGCAGCTTCTCCCTTCCTCATTGCTTCCATTTTTGCTTTTGACAAACAGAGAAAGCCTACTCCAGTTTTCCCTCTCCTGAGTTTGACATTATTAGAATCCCGCATCCTCCTGGAATCTGCTAGGACTCCTCTGGCTCATGAAGGGTTCTATTTCCTTTGTTTATTTATTTATTTTTTGTCTTTTTGAGACAGGGTCTCGCTATGCAGCTCAGGCTGACCTTAAGCTCACTTTGTAGCCCAGGGTGGCCTCGAACTCACAATGATCCTCCTGCCTCAGCCTCCCGAGTGCTGGGATTACAGGTGTGTGTCACCACGCTTGGCTTGGTTCTATTTCCTTTGAAAGACAACACCATTTGAGGTCTGCTTGCTCACTTTGGATAAAGTATGGGTGTGATGGCTTAGGAAGACTAGAGCACTACCATCTTTGTGTTCAATCAAGAATGACAGCAGACTTGCCTGTACCTGCAGAGAGTTCTTACAAATCCCCAGAAAGAGCCATGCATGGTGGCACATGCCAGCAATCTCAGCACTAGGAGGCTGAGGCAAAAGGACTGTTGCATGTTTGAGACTAGCCTGTGCAACAAAGTGAGCTCAAGGCCAGCCTGAACTGCATAACAAGACCTTGTCTCAAAAAGACAAAAAAAATCAAATCTCCAGAAAGACCAAAGGATGAACAAGTTTGTCATCCTGATCAAGGAAAGAACAGAATATCATTTTGAACATACAAGGACCCAACCTTTAGGAAAATTGTTCATGAATACAGAAAAGAGAAACTATATTCAATGAGAACAAATCCATAAAGGTTATAATCTTGTGAAGAGCTTGTCTTAAGAAAGAATAATTAAAATTCAGCCAAATCTAAGCTCACCATGGTGACCCATGCCTGTAATTTCAGCACTCTAAAGCAGGAGGCTTGTAAGTCAAGACCAGGGTAGGCAACTTAGTGAGACCCTGCCTCAAAATAAGAGGTGAAAAAGAGCCATGGATACAGCTCAGTGCAAAGGCTTGGGGTTCAATTCTTAGTACTGCAAAAACAAAATAAAGAAAAAATCCATAACCAAGTTTGAAAGCAGATCTTCCTCATTAGATTTACTGTAACAGAGGACAATGTGGTTCTGTAGTACTGAACAGTGCCTGACACATGATAAGACCTCAGAAAATGTCACGATCATTAAGAAAGTCAGAAGCATCTAGTGTCTAAGAGAAAGAGATCCAGAATCAAACTGCGTAGGCAGCTGGACGTGGTGGCGCACACCTGTAATCCCAGCACTCGGGAGGCTGAGGCATGAGGATTGTTGTGAGTTCGAGGCCAGCCTGGGCTACAAAGTGAGCTCAAGGCCAGCCTGAACTGCATAGGGAGGCCCTGTCTCAAAAAGACAAAAAGAAAAAAAAAAAAAAAGCAACTGCGTGGGCTCGGTTACTGTGTGGAGCACTTACTGTTTGAGTTTGTACAAGGTAATCTCAGTGTGCTCCATTTTGCCCATTTGAGGGTTAGGATTACAATAGTATTGTGAGCATATATATCATAGCATCTTGGCATGTCATTCTTAATAAATGTTAACCAGTTGCATAATAATTTTTGATATAAAGTCACTTGTGTCTGTGTAATGGTTTGTGTCTGGATGTCTCTCCAAAGCCTTATGCAGTCACAGGAGGCGGGTGGGCTTCTCAAAGACAACTTGTTAAACCTGGACATCTTGTTTTCATGCCCTCACCTCAGGAAACAGAGTTACAGTGTGTCCAGCTCGACTCAGCAGGGAGCCAGGAGCCTCACTTTGTAAACATCCTCATCCTGTGCCAGAGGAGGGCACAGAGATGGTGTGAGTGCTATACTTGTCCTGGGCGGGTAGCCTGCATAGAACATAAGGGAGGAAAAGAGGCATGCTAGTCCCCCTTTTTGCTCTTGCTGCTTTTGCTGTTTTCTGTCACCATGAACTATTACCCTTCAACTATGCCACCCTGCCTTGGAGCCAGTTGATTGCGGGCTGAAACTGCCACAAACTGTGAGCTAAATAAACCTTTCCTTCTTTAATTTTGGGCATTGAGTATTTTGTCCCAGCAACAAGAGAAAATTAGCCAACGCAGTCCAGAAGAAAATACTATGTACATGAATGTTCAACCCAGCTTTATTTATAATTGACAAAAACTGGGAACAATTTGTTCAGAAAAGAATTCCTATAGCAGATCCAAACTGCTGTCCTGGGAAAGGCCTTCTTGCCAGGTTGGCATCTGGGAATTTAGGTTTCTGAAAGCTACTCCCCTTAAAAGCATAAGAGTAGTTTGTTCTGTTTAAACTGTTAAAGCAAACAACGCAGTCCCCCCAGAACATCTGCTTTCCTTCTGGAATTCTGTGGTTTCTCAGACAGAGGGGTCTGTGTGATTGGCCCCCTAAAAATCCCTGGATGCTGAGGCTTACTGGCAATGTTACAGGCAGCTGAGTTAGGTGGAAATATTATAGGCAGTCAGACAGGGCCAGGCCCTCGAAGGAGCCAGTGTGGAAGATGGGATACCTAGCAACCATGGGGGAGACAGACACCTCCAGCTGTGGACAAAAGATTAAACAGATGTGCTCACATACTTCCCTAGGGATGGACATCAGGGATTGATATTCTAAATAGGTAGCCATCACCTTGAAAAAGCCAGGAAGAGTCACTAACCCAACCCCCTACAGGAAAGGCCCCTGTTCTGTATTCATGCCTGCTTGCTATGTGACTTGCTTCCCAATTTGATTCCACTTTAATTAATTTTACCTGAACAATTATGCTTGTAATCTTATTGGCTGACCATAATTTTGACCCACCCCATCCCCACCTAATGAGTTCTCATATTTTCTATCTTGGACCTGCCTTACCTCATGGTTTTGCTCTATAAAAAGCCCTAGAAAAGACAAGATCCTGGGCAACACGCTCGGGCCCTCTTCTGTCCCTCTCTCAGACAGCAGCTTTCTTTCCCTCAATAAACATATTCTGCTCTTAACCTCCATTGTTTCTAAAATTCATTCTTCTATTTTAGAGAGCACACACTCATCCCAGATACCATTCAGGTTGGGAATTTTCTCCCCTGTATCAGCAACATTCCCTGTATATTGCCATAACCAGTTGTTGGGGGGGCTCTGCTATCCGAGGACACCTGGAAGCTTGCGTCTACTGTCCCCTCTATCTCACCTATGTGCTATTCTCTTTACCAGCTTTGCTCTGTTTCCCTTCACAGATCATAACCAAGAGCACATCTACACACTGAGACTTGGGATCCTCCCAGTGAATTATAGAAAGGAGGGACCCTTGACACATAAACAAAATGTCCTTCTGTGGGTGAATGGAAAAATAAATCATAGTATAACAATTTCTTTCTTTTCTTTTTTTTTTTTTTTTTTTGGTTTTGCTCCGGTACCAGGAACCGAACTCATGACCTTGCGCTTGCCAGGCAGGCGCTTTTGCCGCTGAGCTAAATCCCTAGCCCCATAGTATAACAATTTAATGGGTTATTACGGAGTAATAAAAAGGAATGAATTATTGATACAAACAAGTTGGATCACTCATGAGGAGAGAGGAAAAACCAATCTCTAAATGTTACAAACTAGATGATTGCAAGACTTTTGTGAAGTGACAAGATTATATTGATAGAAACAAATCAGTAGTGGCCAGGGAAGTGCCTCGCTACCAAGAGGTGACCTGGGGCGGTCCCTTTATGGCAGAAGAGCAGATCTAGAAGGGACCGACAACTTACTGCAATTGTACAAGACATCATGGGGGAAGCTTGGTGAAGGGTATGGGTGAAATAGCTGTGCTATTTTACAAGTTCTTATCAGTCAAATTATTTTAACATATAACAGTATTAAAAAGAATCAGAGAGAGAAGCACAGACAGATAGAGGGACAGACAAAGACAGAAAGAGCAGACAGGGAAATCTTCAAGACTTCAGGAGGGAGAGAAAATATTGGGGTGAAGTGCAAAATACAAGGGAGAAAATAGAAAAACTAAGAGACAGGGAAAAACTTTTATTGTAATCCATGTGCTTTTTGGCCTGTTAGTCCGGCTGTTAATCCGTGTTTATGATAATTAACTTGATAAGGACTTTATAACATAAATAAGTGAGTCTAATGCTGGCCAAAAAATAATTTACCTGAGTGGAAGTCTTTGGATTTAAGTATTTCACATTCCTTCTGCCAGTCCGTGGATTGTTTTTATTAGTACGTGTTTGCAATTCACGCAGTTTACAATCACCTTGGGGAGTAGCTACGGGTCCGTAGTCCAGCTTTTTAAATTAACATCCTTCCCCGCTCAGGCTCCCCAACCCCCTTTCCAGGACTTATTGCTGTTTGTCTTCGCTCATGTTATGGCACACATGTTTAGATTTATTGGAGTTACTAGGTGCTTGTACATGACATGTCTTTATTCCCCTTATTTCTTCTTCCCCTCCTCACCCATTACCCTTGTTCCCTTGGACCACTTCTCTATCGCAAGAGATCTGCCCCCTTGTCTCTTTCTAATCATCCTTTATCATTTTCTGTACTTTGCCTCACTCAAATGAGAGAATCCATATGATATTTAAGCTCATTTGGCTTATTTCACTCAACAATATATTTTCCAGGTGTATAGATTTTCCTACAAATGTCTCAATTTTGTCACTCTTGATAGCCAAGTATATTTCATTATATACCACATTTTCTTCATCCGGTCATCTGTTGGTGGGCATACAGTCTGCTTCCAATGAAGAGCAAATACACAAGAGTACCAATTTAACATACACATGAAACCATGGAAGAACATATCCCCACATCACCAAGTAACTTAAGAAACAAAACCATAGGCCAGCAAGATGTCTGATGGGAACTCAGATGCGATATCCCAAACAGACGCTGCACATGTAATTCCCAAGCAGCTTCTGTGCCAGATTCTAAGTGTTCAACCCCAGTTACTCCTCTGATTCCTCTACTGCAAAACCGCGGTGAACTCAGACTCAGGACCTCTTCCTGCAGGTTGCAGGCATTCTTGGTGCCTGACCCAGTGTGAGTTCTTGGGTTAGACACTCTTGCTGTCCCTCTCCCTGGGTGTGCTGGTGGATTCGGCAGACAAGTTCACTGGCACTAAATTGTTCGCTGAGTCAGGACTAGTCCTATGCAATGAATTCAGCTACAGCAGTAACAGGCTGATCCATTACAGTAGTGTCTATCTATCAGGGCTAATTGAGAAAATAACAAACCGTAAGACCCTGTTTTTGGTCTCCCTTTAGTAGCTGGGAAAAAGTGCCATGTGCACTGCCAATCCTGCGTAGCTCAGGCTGAAACCGGTGTCTGAGTGCAGGAAGCCGGTCTGTGATCTCCAGTTTCTGCCTGTCTGTGGGCCTCCCCAGTCTGCTCCCCACCTGTCCCCATCTCCGAGGACAGTACTTCAGGTTCAAACACCCGCCTTCCCTACAGAGTGTCCCCCGCAGCTCCTGCTCCACGTGACAGCGTCCTGGGGGCACTTGTGCTGGGTCACTCACCAAAGTTGCCTTTGGGGGCTGCTCAGGAAGCAGAGTCTCGCCTTCTTCCTGCTGTCTCCAGCTGCACGCAATTCCCCTGGTCCCAGGCTGCTCTCGGTGAGCAGAGCTGTTGTTACTTTCACTGTACTTCCTGGCTGGCGGCCAGCCACCGTCCATAGCCCCGCGGCTTCTCCTCCGCGGAGCAGCCAGGCTCGCCTGTACTTAATCCTATTTTCCTCCCTTCTGTCAGCACCCTCGTTGTTCCCTTGTACTCTCCTCTCACCCCCTTCCTCTCCAAGCCGCTGTCCCCCAGGCGCTGGACATTTCGTCCTGGAGGAGCCAGCTGCTGGCGCTCACAGCTCTGTCATCTGTCTCCCTGTGCCACTGCCAGTCCATGGGCTTCTTTTCACTGTCTTAATGGAACCAAGGTTTTCATTTTAATGTAGTCCAACATTTAAATTCTCCTCCATGGTGAATGCTTTCTGTATCCTGTGCGAGCAACCCTTGCTGACATGAAGGTGTTTGTATAACAGTCATCTCTTCTTTCTCTGGAACGCATTCTCCGAGCCAGCTGGCTTCAGTCCAGTCCTGAGGACCGAGCACTCTGCGTGTGGTGGTCGGGAATAGTGCTTCGGTTTCTATTCTATTGTATTTACAAAGGGTGGCTTTTTAGTAGGAGGTGGTGATCATCATAATCGACACACCCGCTAGTGCTAGTATCTGTCAGTCAGAGTAGACACTGGTGAGCTTAGCCCGGGCTGGTGAAACAGGAACATTACTAACCCAGGTGGCGGCCACTGAGCCATTTACCTGTGACTCACTTTCTCTAGACCTAAGTTGGCTCTGAGGCTGTGAGTTTTCTGGCCGTTGGCCAGCGTGGGTGCAGGGAAAGGCTCTGTGTCTGGGCATCATGCCCAGCAGCTCGTCCTCAGCAAGCAGCTCTGCTCGATCAGTGCAGAACCCCCTGGAAGCAGGCTAAAAATGCGAATTGCTCAGCCCCGTCCCAGACCAACTGAATCAGAACCTGGAGGTTAGGCCCATAAGTCTGTCTTTTGATCAGTTCCCCAAGATGGGTATAAACATGGAGTCCCAGCACTCTGGGAAGGTGAAACAGGATTTCAAGTTCAAGCCCAGCCCAGGTCTGGTCTCAAAATAAAAAATAAAAAGGCAGGAGGTATAGCTCAGTGCAAAGGCCCTGGGCTCAGAACCCAGTAACACAAAATAAGTAAATAGAATTTCCAGGTGATTTGGATGCACAAGAAGTTTTGAGAACCATTGTAGAAGAAAATGTATTATTGATACAAGTTGGAACTTCAAATTGGTCCCCAAATTGAGCACTTGGCCCCTAATGTAGGCTCAGTAAGTGTCTGCTATGCAAGCACATGAGTGGATGAGTGGATGTAGAAGCACTGATAAAAAACATAGCCAGGCGTGGTGGTGCACACCTGTAATCCCAACATCAGCAGACTGAGGCAGGAAGATCACCATGGGTTTGAGGCCAGCCTGGCATACACAGTGCGTTCAAAGCCATTCTCAGCTACGTAGTGAGACCCTGTCTAAAATACCCAAAACCAAATCCAAGCAAACCAAGCCAAACAACATAAATGCCCCGCAAAACAACTAAATGAAGTAAACTAGACACACAAACTTAAATCTCATGATTTCTCTTATATGAGGAACTCCAAATATAAATAAATTAGAGAGCAAAATGAAAGATCACAGGAGACAGGGAGACAGATAGTTTGCAGGTGGGAAGGGGACCAAGAGGTGGGGGTGGGGTACAGAGGAGGGGAGGAGGGGGAAAGAGAATGAAGATGCGCCCTTAACATGAGCCAACTCCCCCTGACGAGTGTAACCATAGGTACTGCATACGTGTACAAATATTATGAAAAAAACCCAAGAACACTTAGTTTTATTGCTGTTCCTGGGTATCCAGTTGCTAGCCTACACCCCGTATCTTCCAGGCATTAAAAATTAAAAGGAAGGCTGCAAAGAAACCAAGTCCCGTAGATCTATTCTTTTTTCCATAGAAAGACTCAACCTGGTTGAGTCAAGGTCTTCGTGAGAAGAATTTAAAAAAAAAAAATTTATATTAGATCAGGGGACCGGGTCTCAGGTGAGCTCAAACCTCTTGGTTTTGTAGTTTTATTTTCTTGTTATTTAAAAGTTAAACTTTTCTTCCAGGTAAAAATGTCTCCTCACCCTCCTGGGGCTAAGAAGTCCAGAGTCTGTTACCAACCTGGACAAATTGTTTGCCGTGAAGATTCATCTCACTTCAGGAGAAATGGACACAATGTTAACGCCTTGCTGTGCTGGAGACAAAGTTATATCGCGGGCAGCCACGCCTTCCAGGAAGGTGAGAGACCGCTCAGCAGTGGTTCCTTCAAAAGACAGCAGTGGGTGCTGGGGGGGTAGTAAGTGGTGAGTGTTTACGTACATGTGCGAGGCTCTGGGGTGAATCTTCACTCAGCACCATAAAAATGCAGCATAAACATGGAATTATTTCATAATAATTTTTGAAATCATGGCCTTAGACTGTCCAACAGCAAAAAGCTGCAGTGCACTCAAGAAGTGGACTTAGGGGCCGGGGATATAGCTCAACAGCACAAGCGCCTGCCTGGCAAGTGCAAGGTCCTGAGTTCTATTCCAGGTACCAAAAAAAAAAAGAAAAAGAAGTGGACTTAAAAATAGAAAGTATAGGTTGTTCTAGGAATGTGGAAAGGATTGGGTATGAACCTATGTAGTTTGGTCCCATAATTAACATGTAAAGGGTGATTAAAATATACCATGACTGCTTACATTTTAAAAAGTTTATAACAGTAAAAGATATATTGTCATTAATCCCTCTCAAAATGCCCCCCTTGAACACACATATCTGGTGTTCTTGCCATGTTCTAATGCAGTTTTGGGGGTCCCTTTCCATGTCTTGATGAGATGTGATAAAAAGTACAGTGCTTGCAGCACCCAATGGGAAGGCAGGCAGGCGGTGAGGACAGTGTGGTGAGTCCTTCTCCATTTCAGTCACTGGATCTGGTACCATGGGACAACTAAGTCTTCCCTAAAGTCAAAATGACCATGAAAGGCAGATGTTTTGAGCTGACTCAGCACCTCCAGGCAGCCGGGACAGTGCAACGAACAAAACTCATGAAACAGAACTTCCAGAACTGCTTCAGAAGTGGCAAGTACAATGGGAAAAGTGGGTTTGAATTGAAGGGAAATTTTAGTGGGGAGGGTAAATGGCATTGTATCTTCTGCTGTTACAGATTTTTAAAAAATTAACATTCACCAAATTTTTTATTACATCTCATAAAACGTCACAACTCGGAATTTAGTAACTAATGAAATGATAAAAGCAGGAAAACTAACATTTCCAAAACCCAGCAAATAAAAATGTTACAGAAAAGTACACAAAGCCCATGAAACATCTGTGGGGCAGGGTGGGGCTTGAGGCGGCGGGGGCTGCAGGAGGCTCCCAGCAGAAGCTTTGGCTTTTCTCCGTCTTTCCTCTTTCGCTTCAGCACTCCGTAAACACTGTAGAGAAAGCAAAGGAAATGCCGGTGGGTTCGGGGTGATCTCTCTCGGAAGATGTGTGCAGGCAGAATAGTGACACAAAGTGCCCTTGAAGCCCAGCAGGAGGGAGGATTGTGTCTCACACAGGAGATGTAAGAGGGGATGCCTCAGGGACAGAACACAGCTGAGCTGGGCTTTGGGTGGCTGGAAGGCCAGTGTAGGGTCGCTTATGTTAAACTGGGTGAAGACACAGAAGGGGTGAAACCAGGACAAAGCACAGCTGCGTCCCAGGACCCAGCAGGGAGAGGTTGCAGAGAAAGCAGGCGCCTTTAGACTGAGCACCTGAGTGCAGGAGGATTGTGAGTTTGATGTCCCTTGTGCTACAAAGCAGATTTGCAACCAGCCTGAGCTACAAGGTGACACTTTGTCTCAAAAAAAGCAAGGAGCACGAGTGTACGTGTGTGTGTGTGTGTGTGTGTGGTAGGTGTAAGCATCCTGTGCTCTAAGAGCACCAGCCTTTCCTGTCCAGTATGCCAGATGCTGTGTGAATGAAGGCTGATGATCCTGGGATGGTGGGGGTCCTTATGTAACATATTATATTTCATGCTGTATTGGACTTTTTTGGGGGTGGTAAACATACACAGCAAAATTTGTCACGTGAACTATTTTTCAGTGTACAGTCAGTGGCATTCACACCGTCAAACAGTCATTACCACTATTCTTCCACTTTCGCTTTGTTTGTTTGTTTTTTGAGACAGGGTCTCACCATATAGTTCAGTCTGGCCTTGAACTCACTGTGTAGTCCAGGCTGGCCTTGAACTCCAGTGATCCTCCTGCCTCAGCCTCCTGAGTGCTGGGATTACAGGTGTGCATCACTATGCCAAGCTCACTTTCACTTTTCATGAATGGTTTTAAGCAGGAGGAAAGGATCACAGCAAGATGCTGTATAGCAGAATGCTACATTGACAGAGCTGACCCAATTTACTCTTGGGAAAGCTGAGAGAGAGAGGGTAAGGAACAAAAGAGGAGGTTATTGTAAGAAACCTGGCGCAAGAAGGATAGTAGTTCCTTAGAGGAAATGAGATAAAGGCATAGCCATCAAAAAATACCACCATCTACCTATGTAGACCAGGGATGTTTGGATGGCTTTGAGTGGGGAGAAGGGAAAAGAAATCTAAAGTGATTTTTGAGATGCAGAGAATGGAGCCCATGGGGACACCATGTGCTGGTAATATTTACCAATATTAAATAACTTTTAGAAATAAGTAAGTCGAAGAAAACAGAAACCCTAAAAAGAAGAAAAGAGCGGGGGGATAAGGTGCTCATCTAGTCAATTCGAGGCTCTGGTGAGACAAGCACGTAAGACACATAGCTTGGAGTTGCACAAATTCCAGTCTGGCTTAAAAAAAAAGACCAGAGCCAAGCGTGGTGGTGCATGCCTGTAATCCCAGCATTTGGGAGGCTGAGGCAGGAGGATCGCTGTGAGCTCGAGGCCAGCCTTGGCTACACAGTGAGTTCATGGTCATCCTGAACTGCATAGTGAAACTGTGTCTCAAAAAAAAAAGACCAGATGTGAATTTTGTGGTTTTCTCTTAGAGGTTATATTTGAAACCAGCAGTACAAGGGAGAAACATTCCTTTCCCACCTTCTGAGGCTTTTCCTTTTGCGTTCATTGTATTCTTCCTTTTGGAACAAGCTGCTTTGTAACTTAGCCACGGTACAGGTAAACTTAACCTGCAGTCCAACCCACGTGCCCCTCCCAGACCTAATGACAAGAGTTCGGCGTGTTATATTAGTGTTGCCAAGGACCATGCAAAGCCCTTTACATTTATCATCCACAGATTACTCACAACAGCGCTGTGAATGAGCTCTGAGCTATCGATATCCTCATCCTTCAGGTCAGACACCGGGAGAGACCTGTGGCAGTGCGTGGAGTTTGCATGAAGTATTAAAGTCAGAATTTGAAGCGAGGTAAATCTAACTCCAAAATCCATGTTTTTGTATAGTTGAAAGTATGGCACTGATGGTTTTTAATTTATTTCTGAAAAAGTTACATTTTTCTGTTTGAATGTATTGTCTCTCGTTTTCTCTTTTTCTATTTCCAAAATTTTGATAATTTGGGGTTTTTTATGCTGCCTTCCTCCTCCTCCTCCTCTTCTTCTTCCATTCCCCCCGCCTCCTTCTGCTTCTTGGTGCTGGAGCATGAACCCAGGCCTTCACTCTGAGCTACCCCGCAGTCTTTGTTGTTTTCCCTTTGACATGGGGTCTCTAAGGCCCGGGCAAGCCTCATCCTCTTTCACGCTGGGATAGCAGATGTGTGCCGCTGTGCCTGGCTGAATTCTTTTATCTGACTCTTACCATATCTCTAACAGGCATACAGTTATATCTTGAAAGAAAGAGTTTTCCTTTATTTAAAACATCTTTTTAAAAAAATTGGTACATGTTCATAGTACATGATGATTCCATTCGTCCCCGGGAGTTGGTGCATGAGAAAAAAAAGCAAGGCAACGGAGACCTCTTCTGGTCAGGAAAGATAATTGTCAGGCAGAGAACTTGGCAAAGCCGGGCTGCAGAAGTCAGGTAGAGAAAATAGAGCATGACAAGCAGATTTCACAGAAGGCTGGCATTTGTGTTGGAACTGGAACTGTGACCACCAAACAGAGGGAGGAGTGCATTCTAAGCAAGATGAGCAACTTCCACCAGTCTTCTGAATGCTGAGATTATAGGTGTGCGCCAAATGCCTGGCTCTGTCTAAAAAAAAAAAACCAGAACTGAAGACTGGAGAAGTAGTTCAATGTAAAGTGTCCCTGGATTCTATCCCCAGTACCACAAAAAGTTAAGTGAAAATTAAAAAAATAAAATAAGGCCAGGCATAGTGGCATACACTTATAATCCCAGGCTTGGGAGGCTGGGGCAGGAGGATCACAGCAAGTTTGAGGCCTGCCTGGGCTACATAGTGAGTTTAAGACAAGCCTAAACTATATAGCAAAACCTAGTCTCAAAAATAGAAAGTTTGGGGCCATTGGTTAGTGGTAGAGCACTCCTGAGGTAGGATGAGGAGATCCCAGGAAGTAGAACTCTTCCTCTTATCCTAAATGCTTTTAGAAACTCAGGACTCCCAGAGTTTGTTTGTTTCTTAAGTTAGATGTATATAATAACTGATCTGTGGGAACTCCAGTTACTTCTCAGGTCTTGGGTGGAGTCGGGGGATAGAATGACACAGGTCTTAGGCACTTTCTCCCTGCCGAGACACAAAGCCTGGCAGCCGTAACTTAAGGAGGAGAGGGTTATTTTGGCTCACATTTCAGTCCACACCTGGCTGGCTCCAAGGCAGGTTGGCACTGCAGAGGGTCAGGGCAGAGAGGAGCCACTCACTGCGTGGAGAGGAAGCAGAGATCTCTCAAGGGAGGACGGAGGTACAGGCCCTTCCAGGCCATGCCCCCGCGACCCTCCTCCTCTACCCAGGACTTACCTCCCAGCTTCGCTCGGAGCTATTAACTTCGCAGTGGACTCATCCTATGATGAGTGTCACCCTCCGTGACCCGGTCACCTCCCGAAAGCCCCACCTATGAGCACATGAGGCTTTGGGGACATCTAGATAGAAACAATGACACCTCAGTTACCTAAATTATATTTCACTGTTTTACCTTCTTATGTATATGCCTTTGCTGAGGTTCCAGAACTTGTCACTATGTGGTCTATTTTGGAGAAAGTTTTATGGATATTCTGTTTTTATGTTTATGTTTTTTTACCAAAGTTGAAGGAGGAAAGGTTTGTTTAACTCACAGTCTGTGGAGGTTTCAGTCCATAATTGGCCGGCTCAAGGCAGGGTGGCACATGGCAGAGGGCAGCCGTTCATGGTGAGCAGGACAGCAAAGCAGAAGACAGCCAGCAGTGAAGCAGCTTGCTTAGTAGTAACTGATAAGCAGCAGAACAGCAGCCCTCTCACTGTCCCTTATATTCCATCCAGCCCACCTGCCCTGGGGTGAGTAGCACTCCCGCCCAGGGTGGGCACATTTAATCCTAGCATCACCCCATGAATCAATCTCAGCATCACATCCTTAATGCCAGCATCACACTCTCTAGGTCCAGCCACCTCTGAAAAGCTCCACCTATGACCCGTGAAGCTTTGGGGGGACGTCGAGACACAAGCCATTACAGTCTGCCCATGGCTGCAAAGGACTCATAATATATTCATTCCATTAGGCTTTTGGGAATTGTTGGCTTCATTATCTCTTTCTATGATATCCTTGAGAATTTTTAGAAATGTTAAGCTGGTGGCTATGAGTTTCTTTTTTTTTTTTTTTGGTTTTTTCCCGGTACCGGGAATCAAACTTACTACCTTGCGCTTGCCAGGCAGGCACTGTGCCGCTGAGCTAAATCCCCGGCCCCTTGGTGGCTATGAATTTCTTAAAGTACTCCTTGTCATGGAAAGACCTTATTTCTGCATTAATTTTGAAAGATAGCTTTTTGGGGATGTATCAGTTGGGTTTGGAAGTTTCTTTTAGGACTTGAAACACTGTACTCCAAGCTCTTCTGGCCTTTAAAGTTTGTGTTGATAAGTCTGCTATAATACTTTGTTTTTGAGACAGGGTCTCACTGTGTAGTTCAGACTGGCTTCGAACTTGCAGGGATCCTCCTGCCTCAGTCTCCCATGTGTTGGGATTATAGAGGTGAGCCACCATGTCCAGCAAGTCTGCTATAATCCTAATGGGCTAACCTTTATAAGTGATTCGTTGTTTTTCTGTAATAGCTTTTAAGTTTTTCTGTGCTGTACTTCTAAGATTTTGTCTATGTCTCGTAGATGTTCTTTTCTGCTTGTGGCTATTTGGGGTTATACATGTATCAGTGATCTATATGTTAAATTCTTTCCTCATATTTGAAAAGTTTTTTGCTATTATTTCTGTAAACCAGTTTTAAATGCTATTTGTGCCTGTTTTGACTTTTTTTTGTCTTTTTGAGACAGGGTCTCGCTATGCAATTCGGGCTGACCTGGAGCTCACTTTGTAGCCCACTTTGTAGCCCAGGCTGGCCTCGAACTCGCAATGATCCTCCTGCCTCAGCCTCCTGAGTGCTGGGATTACAGGTGTGCGCCAGCACGCTCAGCTTGATTTTTCATTAATTCTAATTCATCTTAGTCTTTGTGCCATCTAACAGCTGTGGGATCCATTTTTCATGTTCTTTTGTTTTTAAGGTCTAAAAAAACACAGGGCTCCTCTCTCAGCCCCTGGGCAGAGGGCTCTTTCACAAGGAGCACAATGTTAGCACTAGGCAAGCGTGACCAACAGGCTGGGGGGGGGGTCTCTCTTCTCCCAGGGGGACAGAAGTGCCATCCCGGGCACAGGGCTACTGAGAATACCAGGGCCTCAGGGACCCCCAGCCAGCTCACAGGCGGTCTGTGTTCGCAGAGGGAGCTGAGAGGACTTGTACTGCCCTCTCTCCACTGACTCCTCAGCTCCCAGCGGGGTGAGCCACTGCCCTTGCTCCAAGCTCCAGATCCCGGCTGGGGGATCTTTACGGGGAGGGTAAATGGGCCACATGGGAGGGCGGTCCTAACCTCTTCCACAGGAACTGGGCTGTTTTGCAGTGGTGTGGAGAGGGGTGAAGGCTTGAGCGCTCTAAAAGTGAGGGACTGCATGAGGGTCCTTTGAGCCCAGCCTGAGCCACACAGGAAGAATCCACCTCAAAAACTAAAACAAGGGATGAGGGAGAAGAGGAAAAAGAAAAAGAAGGAAGGGAAAAAGTAGGTGTACTCGTATACACAAGATAGCTAAGGTAACTGTACTACTAATTTCTGTTGGTTTATTGAAAGGAACAGTTAACATGTACTTGTTTGCTCAGTCCTGCATGCCTGTATCTGGTTATCTGAGCAGCCACTCTGAAGATAACAGTATGCAGTGTGATGACCATTGCTGGTTTCCTGTCACCTTGTTTTGAAATTCTGTATCATTTTTGTCTTTATGTTGTTTTGTTTATGGCTTTGTTTTTGTCATTTTGTTTTCGATATTTTCTCTTTAAAATTAAAAAAAGAAAAAATGTGTATGTAAATACAAGGATAGCTGAGATAAGTGTATTGCTGATATCTATTGGTTTATTGAAAGGAGCAGTTAATGCTTCAATTTTTTTTCTCAATCCACTTTGCATGCTTATGTCTGGTAATTGGAACAACTAACTTGAAGACAACAATATGCCATATAAATACCATTGCTGAATTCCTACCATCTTGTCTGGTGAAGCTCTGTATGCTTCTAATTCTTTTTTAATTACTTGTTACTGTCTTTAATGGTTTGGTCAATCTTTTATTCTTACATCTGGTAATCGCGGCAACTTCATTGAAGATAACAATATGTAATATAACAACCATTGTTAATTCCTGTCATCTTGTTTTGAAATCCTGTATTGTTTTTATTTATTTATTTATTTATTTTGGTCTTCATTGTTGTTATATTGTTATTTTTTTTCTCTTAAAAAAAAAACTAAAACAAAACACCAGAGACAGGGAAGGTTGTGGTCTTGAAAGGCAACTGGAAGGAGCCTCCGAGGTTCATGGAGATACAGTGTCGGCTCACCTGTAGGCTGGCTAGTTTGCCAGAGAGAACTGGGGAAAGAGCTGGGAGGAGTCCTCCAGGGGTCAGAACTGTCTCACTGCTCTCAGCAGGCCTGTGAGGAGAGGGCAGGGACGGGAAAGGAGCAGAAGAAAAAGTGAACACGTGATGGCTGCAAGTTTGCTACATTTATCCGGAAATATAGCCTACACATCCAGGAAGAATTACCAAGGTTGACAAAAGCCCCAGCTCCGGGTGTCCCAGCAGACCAAGCCCGGTCGCCCCCACACCACCAATCACGGAGACAAGTGGAAAGGGGCTGTAGCCAGTACGGCTGCGCTGAGAAGCACAGTAAAGAAGCTCAAGGTTCGTCTCTTAGCCACCCCCTGGGTGTCTCCGGGTCTAGCTTCTAAGTCCTTGTTATAGAAGCACAATGGACTCCAAATAGGATAAACACAGAGAGGCCCGCAAACAATTTCATAACAAAAATGCTAAAGGTCAGAGACAAGGATTAGCAAGAAGTGATGAGTCACTTGCAAAGGGTACACGGGTTAATATTAAGTGCTGACTCTGCAGAAAAAAACAGCAGCCAAAGGACTGTGAAAGCATATTCCAAGTGCTCACACACCCAATCTCCATCAGAACTTCTTTCCAAAAAATGGTGACAGAAAAATGTCCCAGATAAACGACACTGAATTTGTTGCTAGGAGATGTGCCTTAAAAGAAGTACAGCAGTTCTTCAGGCGCAGAGAAATGGATGCCAAAAGGTAACACCAATCCACACACCGAACAGTGTCTTGGTCTGGTGAGGCTGAAACAAAATGCCACAGGCAGGTGGTTCAAGCGGCAGACACTCATGTGCACAGCTTTGGGGGCCGAAAAGTCCAAGAGCAAGACCCCAGCAGTGTCTTCCTGGTCAGAGCCCTCTGCCTGGCGCTTAGGGAACCACTTTCTTTTTCTTTCTTTTCTTTTTTTTTTTTTTTTTCCTGTACTGGGAATCGAACTCACGACCCTGCACTTGCCAGGCAGGCGCTGTGCCGCTGAACTAAATCCCCAGCCCCTGGGAACCACTTTCTACTGTACCCTTTACGTGGTGTAAAGAATGGAGTGTCTGGATTATTTCATTTAGCATGATACTGTCAGTGTTCCTTCAGTTGTAGCACGTATCAGAAGGATCACTCCTTTTAAGGCTGAATAATATACCATCACATGTACATACCATGTTTTGTTCATGCCTTCAGCAATTGATAAATTTGGGTTGTTCCTTTTTTACTATTGTGAGTACTGCTGCTATAAATACTGGTACGCAGATATCCGTTCAAGTCTCTGCTTTTAATTTTGTTGAGTATGTAACTGAGGGATGAAATTGCTGAGTCATGTGGTAGTTCCACATTAATTTCCTGAGGATCCGCCATACCTTCTTCTATCGTGGTTGTGCCATTTTGCATAGGTTGCTTTTATGTTGTTCAATTATGTGAATCATTTCCGTGCTGTGGGAAACTGATACTTACATACACTGAGTAAACACAGAAAGTACATCTCTCACAGATAAAATTGCATTGTATGCCAGCGCTGCCTGCCAAATACCTGTAATTATCATGGTGGTTACCGTGGTCCAGAGTTTTAGAGCTGTGTATGTGGAAGGGATGGGTCAGAGAGAAGGGTGGTAGGGAGGCCGGCAAAGTAGCAAAAATAACTCCACATCCTGAAACTTTATTTCAGGTGGGCGCATCTGAAACTATGTACGGGAGGGACCGGATGGCAGAGGAAGGAGAGGAGGGCTTGCATGCTTGCGTGCGTGCGTGCGTGCGTGCGTGCGTGCGTGCATGCGGCTGCTGCCTCTCTGCTGTTCCTTATCCACTGGGGGAGAAGCGAGCACAGCAAAAGCAGTTTCCCTTTCTCTCCCACTGCATCTCAGACGACCTCGGAGCCCATTTCCTCTCTAAAGCCTCTGGAATCTATACCCGACGCTCTTCACTTAGGATTTTTAAACAAATGGAACTCAAGGTGAAATGCAAATGGACCGTGGTCTTGAACTTTTACCGAAATACTGTACCACTTTAATTTTAA
Source organism: Chinchilla lanigera (assembly GCF_000276665.1). Taxonomy (NCBI): domain Eukaryota; kingdom Metazoa; phylum Chordata; class Mammalia; order Rodentia; family Chinchillidae; genus Chinchilla; species Chinchilla lanigera. Next base: position 4,448,669 of record NW_004955521.1, on the reverse strand, counting down.
TTTATTTATGTTTTGTGGTGCTGGGGCGGAGCCCAAGGTTTCTCACACACTGCACACAGGTGCTTCCCTGCTGACTCCAGGCAGAGCCAGCTTTGGGGCCGCCTGCCTTCCTCAGATCAGCCGCCTCCGGAAGCCATGGGAAATCACGGTGCTCTGGTACCTGGAGAGAGGCGAGTGCGAAGGCATGTCCGCGATTTTTATCTCCGGTGGGCTTTTTCTGAAGACAATTTTGCGGTCCTCCCCATGGCAAAGCCTTTCTCTGCAACTCAGAAACAGAGGCTCTTCTAATGGGCCGGAGTAGATCCCAGACACTTCTGCGTGCTAAGAAGAAGCAAAAGGAAACCCTCAGCTGGACGCCACATCCCAGCAACATCGTTTTCTGTTAAGATGGAAGTTTCAGCCAGGCGTGGTGCGCATGCCTGTGACTGCAGCACGTGGAAGGCTGAGTGAGAAAGGACTGTGAGTTCTGGGCCAGCTGAGAACTAAACAGTGAGACCTTGCCTAAAAAAAAAAAGGGCCAGGGATATAGCTCAGCGGCACAAGCGCCTGCCTGGCAAGTGCAAGGGCCTGAGTTCGGTTCCCAGTACCAAAAAAAAAAAAAAAAAAAAAACAAAATTGCTAACTACCTGATGGACATCAAGATAAAGCAATGTCCTGTGTTGTGTTACTGACTACCACGAAGTACCGTGGGGGCTGCAGCTCTAAGAGTGACAGACACACTTGGAATTAAGACTTGAACTTCAGCTCCCTGCCTACGTGGACTTGTGCAAGTCACTACTCCCCCACGACTCAGGTTTTTCGGTCATCAAATAAGAATATGGAAGGATTCTTTGAATACTGCACAGAAGATAAGCGAGTGCGTATCGGTGATGTAGCTCAGGGGCAAAGCACTTGCTAGCATGAGAGAGCCTGGGTCCAACCGGCAGCACCACGGAAAGAAAAAGGAAAAACAAAAAAGCCCACTGGTGAGTGAGAAAGCTTCTGCCAATTTCAGGCATTTAATTGAGATAGACTCTGATGTTACTGTTATGAATGAGGAGCTGCTCTTTGAGGTTACTGACTTAATTGCGCTTCAGTACTGCTGAGCAGCGACCGGCCTGGCCGTGGGGTGTGGCCCGTTTCCAGTACACCCTGTTATCGTATTGTTGTTACACATGGGTTTTTAAAATCACCTCTTAAGGTAAAAATGGTGAGGTTAAATGAAAGACAAGAGTGTAAGCCAGTGTCCCAGCATGTATTCAGCATGGGCACATTCATTTCATTTAATTCTTTAATTTTCATGGTAACTTTGCAAGGTAGAATGTTCTCTACACTAGTCACTAAGAGTATTTTTTACACCATTGGAAACTTTATTTAAAACTTTAATGTATGTATGTATGTATGTACATATGTGTGTATTTTGCAGTCCTGGAGACGGAACCCAGGGCCTTCACCCTAAGCCACATACCAGCCCTTTTTTAAAATTTTGAGAGAGTGTCCTGCTAAATCACTAAGTTGTCCGAGCTGGGCTCAAACCTGCAATCCTCCTGCCTAAGCCTCCCAGAGTGCTGGGATTACAGGCATGTGGCACTATGCCCAGTTTGTAAGGAACACTTTAAATTGCAAAAGTAGAAGAGCTTTGAAAAATTATGCTGAGTCACAGCTGTAAAGAACAAGACCACAAGTACAAGGTCCTGAGTTTGGATTCCCGGTTCAAAAAAGAGAACAAGACAAAGCCAGAGGTATAGCTCAGTGGTAGCACTTATGGGGTACTTGCAAGGCCCTGGGTTGATCCCCAGCACCACACACACACATACACACACACACAGAAAAAAAATAAAAACAATATGCTGGGTGTGGTGGCAAATACTTGCAACTACAACATTCATGAGGCTAAGGCAGGTTTATCTCTATGAATTCAAGGCCAGATTGGCTAGTGAGTTCAAGACCAAGCTACACAGTGAGACTCTATCTCAAAAAAAAAATACAAACCACACACACACACACACACACACACACACACGAATCATCCTGAGGTAAATGCAGCTTCGTGTATTGTGTAACACTGTGCAAGTTTTTTTCCTTTTTTTGGAGGTACTGGGATTGAAGCCAGGGTCTTCACAGTAAACTACAACTCCAGCCCTTTTTATTTTGTGACAGGGTCTCACTAAGTTATGAGGGGCTAAGCTGGACTTGAGCTTGTGAACCTCTTGCTTCTAATGCCAGGATGACAAGCATGTACCACCATGCCAGGCTCACATGTGCATTTTACAGAACAATCAAGGCCAGGCGGAGTAGCACACACCTGTAATCCCAGTGCTCGTTAGGCTGAGGCAGGAGGATCACTGCCAGTTCTGGCCGAGGCTAGATAGTGAGTTCAAGTCCAGCCTGAACTACATAGCGAGACCCTGCCTCAAAAAAAAAAAAAAGATATGAAAACAATTGAACCATACTTAATCTGCCTTTGCAAAATACATTATTTGATATTAACCATTTACACAATTGAAATTTACAAGTGACTTAGCAAAAACACAGTTTTTTCTAGGACTCCTAACTTGAAATTTCCTCATAGTTGATTACTATCTTTATTTTATTCTCCTTTGAAGAAAAAACTTACCACAAGTAAATGGTCAGTGTGAATTTGGAAAATGTTTTAAAAGAACTAATTAGGAGCCTGAATGGAAAGCACCTCCAGCTCTGCTGTTCCCACGGCACTCGACTCAAAACGCAGCACAGCGGGACTGTGGCTTTCCTATCTGTGGCGCCCGCTTCTGCTGGGCTTGGCATAGAAGCCTGCGTGATGCCAAGCTTCTGCGCTCCTCTGGGGGAGCGAGCGTCTGCACGCGTGTTCTTGGATACGGTTAACATTTGCTTGCAAATTTCCATCAAAGTGCAGTTTTTGTGTCTGCTCACAGACTGTATTAAACGGTACAGGTTTTAAAATAATGGGTATTTATGAGAAAATACCTTCAGGTTCACATTCCTGAATTTCATGTTTTCTTTCCAAGGCATGACGTAACGTGTCGGGATCATCCCTTGCCTTAGTGAAAACCGTGGCAAATGAATGTCCTCATACCTGTCGAGGAGAGAGGATACTTGTAAGTGAGCAGTTGTTCTGGCATCATTCCAAGGAAGGGAGGCAACTGCACATCCATGTTTGGATCCAGACTGTGACACCAAGGCCCACCTGATGATTTCCCCCTTCATCCCCACCTAGCACCACAATGGAGCTGGGGCTGGCTATGTGCCTCCAGCCACGTGCAGTTGGCACACAACGTCGGTGTGACTGAGTTCAAGGGCGAGGCAGGGCATCATCAGTCTACCCCTTGATAAGGAAATCTTTGGCCAGTCACAAATGGCCAGCAACTAACCTGCCTTCTGAATTTATAAAAACTCTACGCTTGGTCAGACCTGCTTTCTTCCACACATACTACATTTTCCTCGGAACATAAAGCTTTCTGCAGATGCTAAGTAGCAGTTACTTTCTCTATATATTTCCCAGCCTAAAAAACAAATCGACAAAAACCTCCTCCTGCCCCCAAGCCCTTTTGGTCCTCACTTATTGGCAGGCTTGTAGAGATTCTCATCACAGCAGTTGTTAGTCAGTTTAGGAAAGGTAGGACAAGTGTCTTTTTCCGAAGGCATCACTGCCAACAACGACAATTCACATCTAGACCCCAAGTCACTGTTCCAATGATGAAAGCACTGCCTCTGATGTAACAATGTACTGCTAACTTCATAGCAACCCTCGGCAGTTACGTGAGCAGTTACAAGTGGGCTAGACCTATCTTCAGAACTTAAAAAAGTTTTCGTCTTTTTCATAGAATTTTGCTGTACAGTTCAGGATGGCTTTGACCTCTTTGTAGCTTAGGCTGTAGCAATCCTCCTGCCTCAGCCTCCCAAGTGCCGGGATTAGTTGTGTGCCACCACGCCCAGCTTCAGCATGGTTTTTAATTGCCCTAGACAAAATTATTTTTGGGCAATTAAAAATGAGAATGCTTGCACAATGGAAATTTGACACACACTACAAAGAATATTTGACTGAACAGTCACAAATAAGCACTTCAGACGAACATTCTCTGCTTTGCCTGATTTTCTTTATATACTGCATCACTGTATGTACTGTTTACATACTACACGCTTTACCACCTATTAGATACACACTAAGTATCAACTTTGCTTAAATCCACACGTTTGACCCATTTTCATTTGTCATATTTCAGAATATTTTAACTATAAAACTTTTTACTTTTTGTGGTTGTAAGCATTGAACTCAGAATTTACACTGAATTATATCCTACTCCTTTGTTTTTTGGGATGGGGTCTCACTATGTCACTAAATTGCTCAGATTGGGTTCAGGTTTGTGATCCTCCTGCCTCACCTTTCCAAGTACTGGGCTTACTTACAAGATATATACCACTGTAGCTGATAATCTTTTTAAAAAAAGTTTTAATTTTTTTTTTTGAGACAGGGTCTGTAGTCTAGGTATGTAGTCTAGGCTGGCCATGAACTCACTATTATAGTCCAGCCTGGTCTCAAACTCACGAGAATCAGCCTGCCTCTGCCTCCCAAGTGCTGGGATTACAGGAATGCATCACTACGCCTGGCTCTGATTAAAAAGTTTTTTATTTTATTTTTTTTGTCTTTTTGAGACAGGGTCTCGCTATGCAGTTCAGGCTGGCCTTGAGCTCACTTTGTAGCCCAGGCTGGTCTCGAACTTGCAACGATCCTCTTGCCTCAGCCGCCCAAGTGCTAGGATTACAGGTGTGCGCCACCACGCCCGGCTCTAAAAAGTAATTTTAAACATGAAAAATTTAAAGAATCTTAAAAATTGTAAGCATTGATTTCTATATAATAGGATACAAGCCAGAAATCTATATGGTTTCAAATGTTAAAAAATTGACAGAACTGAACTAGGAAGATAGGCAAAAGAAGCAATCTTTTTTTTTTCCTTGTGGTGGTATTTGGGATTAAACCCAGGGAGTGCTGAGCTACATATCCAACCTTTCTTATTTTATTCTGAGACAAAGTCTAAGTTGCCCAGGCTGCCCTCAAACTTGCAATCCTGCTGCCTCAGCTTTTTGAGTAGCTGAGCTTACTGGGGTGTGGGTCACTATTCACAGCTTAAAAGGGACAATTTGAGTGGAAAGTAGTCTCAAGAATTAGTCCCCTTTAAAAAGGGGACTACAGAAAGTAATGTATGTTTATCTTTTCTAATGCAATACAGCTTTAAAATTGCCTCATAGGGGTGAGGATAGCTCAGTGGCAGAGCACATGTGTAGTACGTATGATGACCCTGGGTCCCATCCTAACCGCAGGGGAAGAATCATCTCTCCTGAGTAATCTGAGCCAGGTGTGGTAGCACATGCCTGCAGTCCCAGCTCTCCAGGAGGCTGAAGCAAGAGGACTGCCACGTTCAAGTACAGGCTGGGCAACTTAGTCACTGAGATTATCTCGTCAAAAAATAAAACAAAAAACAAAACCAAAGCAGGCTATGGATGTAGCACAGCGTGAAAAGCCTTGGATTCAACCCTCAGCAGCAAAACAAAAACAACTAAAACCCACACAGGGACAGTATGCACTTTCCTATTTAAAATACACTTCTTCCCTTGGTTATAGCAGTCCTATTAAGCAATATTTGAGATTTTCAAAGTTGGGTACTTGCCTAGCATGTACACGGCCCTGGGCTCAATCCCCAGCATCATAAGAGGAAAAACGTTGGAGCCAGGAAAGTCACTGAGCAGTAGGACACATGCTTTGCAGTCCACCAGGCCCTGGGGCAGCGGTGGCAAACCTAGGGCATGCAGTGCGGTCGGCACGTGAGTCAAGTCGCCCCGACAGCCGAGCACTGGCTGTTTTTTAAAACTAAAACCTCAGTATTCAGGTTTAACTGCAGTTCTGGCACTCTGTGGTAAGTAAGTGGGTTCTGGGTTGCAGTTTGGCACTTGGTCTCCAAACGGTTTGCCATCACTGGTCTAGGGCAGCATCAAACACAAGAAAGTCAATAAAGGCACCCAAAGCTCGGCAAGACTGACAGAGATTTTATTTTTCCATTCTTTATAAATAAAAGCAACCAATAACTATTTTTCTCTTCATGATCCAACTTCAATGACTACACTGTGAGGAACTACTAAAAGACTTCAAGTTTAGTTTATAATAAACTATACATTGTAATTGCTGAATTATTATCCAGTTAATAAGAAGTCAAAAAGTTATAAACCAATACTTGTTCAAAAAGCTTCCGACATTTACTTCTGGACAAATAAGTAACTGGGTAGAATCATTAAGCATATATTCCTGTTTAGTCTCTATCCTTCACAACTGCCTAAGGGGACTTACAATGCAGAAAAACAAACCCAAATGCATTTGTAACAGAGTAACAATTTGTGTGTCCCATCAAGATCTTCTATTGGAATGTTCTGAAACCAAAGTGAAATTCACCACGTATATCAGAAAAAAGAAAACAAAGTTTTGAATGGCATATTATAATGATCTGGAAAAAATGATTAACAACTAGTAATACTTGTATTAGCCATGCAACAGACTAAGAAATTAAGTACTGTGCCACTTTTAAGTACTGTGTCAGACACGAACCATCTTTAAATTAATGGCACTCATTTCCCCATACATTATTTAAAACAAGCAATAGTTCCTCTTCTTCAGATTTTCTTGTTTACCAGTGTGGAAGCAAAACAAAGCTGTGTCAGTAGAAACAGTGCATTACAATGCTACTTTGGAAGGCGTATGCTTTAAGTCGTCCAAATGTACTTAAAAGATGTCCACGTCATGAGAGTGATCGACCTCAATAGCTTCCTCCACGTCCAACTTGGTTTCTCCGTGTCCTTCCTGTGGTTCATCAAGAGAGGCCAGGGCCTCATTGGTGTCACTTGCAAAAGTTTCCCGTGAGGTATCATCATCTTCTTGAAAATTCAGACTTTTAATGGCTTGTTTCATTTTTTTCCCCAATATTTGTGTTCTCCTCTTCCTAGCAGCTTTTTTATTTTCATATTCCTTTTGATTTTCAATGTAGAAAATGTCCTGTAATAAAAATGAATAACTTCAGTAAAAGAGAAGTGCCATGAAATTGGTTATTAGGCAGGCCCTTTACAATTATTGTCCCCACTTCTTACAAAAATAAGCAAATATTAGGCCCAGAGTCCAAGATATTAAACAAGTACCTACTGTAAGTAAAGACTGACACTATTGTTAAGTTTATGGTCCGTACTCAACACGTTATCTCTATAGTTAAAGTTTTCTTAAGAAAAAGATACAAAAGGAAAATCACTTATTTAGGGTTGAAATAAAATGTAATTGATCACACAAGAAAAAGAAGTCTTTGGAATAAAGATTTACTAACTTTGAAATGTTATCATAAAAATATGTGATTGCACATGCTAAGGAAACAGGCTGTGTCTGTACTGTGTGAATAAGCAATCATATCACCTACACAATGCAAGATAAATTCTAGCCCTTACTGAAATTAACATGAGAGAGTGTGACTCTTGGTCAAAAGCTTTTAGCATAAGCATAGAAATAATAGTCATCAGTAGGATACAAAGATGCCAAAAAAGGGACTTTATAGCGTGAAACCATGGGGTCTTCCAGTAGAAGAGAATTCTTTGCCGTGGGTTTTCTTGTGCACACATTGTGACACGTCTGGCAGCGTATGAGGCATCTACTCTCTCTACGTAAGTAGGACCTATCTACCTATTCCCAAACTATGATAACTAAAAAATACTTTCAGACATTGCTAAATATCCCACGGGGCAAAACCACAGTGGATGAGACCTATTCTACTAGAAAATATATTTCCATTACAATAGAAACATGCAAAAAATAAACACAGAAAAACATAAAATATCACATGGCAACTTTGGTACAAACAGCTAAGTGGAGTTAAGAGAGTACAAAAGAAAGGAAAGTAGGTCAGGGATTTGGCAGATTTCAGAAACCATGCAGTGGTTACACCTACAACAAGGTGATAGATTTTATTAATTATCAGATTATGTCTTCTTGTCTTAGGGCTCTCGATTAAAAAAACTCAACTTGTTTGTACTTTACTAGGAATTTTGTACCACCTTTTGCTGGGTCTATGGGGTTATGGTAATGTTACTGAATGAGATGGGAAAAGTAAATGTTTGTATTTTAGAACAATGTAAATAGAATAGAAACTGTGCCTTAATATTGAAATAACTAATACTTTCAGCAGAGTGCCTATTGTAATACAGTTCTTACAGTTTTAATTTCTGCTGTGATTATTCTATCCTTATTTATTTATTTACTTAATTTGTTTGTTTACCAGGAATTGAACTCAAGGACCTCGAGCTTGCCAGGCAGGTGCTGTGCTGCTGAACTATGTCCCCAGCCCTCCATTTTTATTTATATATATTTACTAAAACTAGTTAATTTTTAAACATGTTTGCATGCATTAGCATAAACTTTCTACAGTATTAAATCTTCAAAAGAGAGGGAGGGGGGGCCACACTGTCTACAGTAAGAAAGACATGGTTCAAAGTTTTAAAAAAGAAGCTGGTAGAGGCAGGACACATTTCTGAACTATTATTTCCTGGAAAGGGACTCCTAAAAAGCTGTAGCCAAGCCAGTACCTATCATATTTTCTAAAGTGCACAAACTGCAAATCCCTTCTTGTCTATAAAAATCACTATGGTACTTGCTTCAGCAGCACACATACACTACTAAAACTGGAATGATACACAGAAGTTGGGATGACCCCTGCACAAGAATGACACACAAATTCATGAAGCGTCTGTATAATAGTATTTCACAAGGGAAAGGGAGCAAGATAGGGAAAGGGGAGGAAGAAAGGCTGAAAAAAGGAATCAGGATGTGTTTTGTACATGTACCAACTCCCCATGAGCAATGTAATCATTACACACTGTAAACATGTACTACTAAAAACAAAATTTAAAAAAATCAAAAGTACTGTTGCAGATGGTGAGATAAAGGAGACTTGCTCCTACTTTGTACGCTAAGTAGCTATACGCAGGGTGTGGAACTGGCAGAAGTAAGAGTAGGGAAAGCTTCAGAATATGAGGAATATGAGTATTCTGATAAAAGAGAAGTACTTGCTTAAGAAATGAGGGAGGACTGGGGGCGGAGAAGGAGGGTGCATCTGGGAGAAAAGGTGCATGACAATAAAGGTGACACTACAGAGGACAATAAGGCTAGCTGCCATTTACCAAGTGCGCACTTTTAGCATCAGGAACTATGCTAAGAAGGACTTTTCACACACATTAACTACTTTCAGGCCCACAAACATGAGGTAGGTGTAGTATATCATCTTTGTTTTCAGATTGAAAAAATGAGGCAGAACATTACAGAGCTAACATGGTAAGGTGTAAAGTCTGACTTCATTTATTTCTCCAAGTTTACTTTTTTTTTTTTTTGATCTTTTTGAGACAGGGTCTTCCTATGCAGTTCAGGCTGGCCTTGAGCTCGCTTTGTAGCCCAGGCTGGTTTCAAACTTGCAATGATCCTCCTGCCTCAGCCTCCCAAGTGCTCGTATTACAGCAAATCTACATTCTTAAGGCCCATTATACCACTGTCACAGACTTGAGATAATTCATTTTTTCCAAGGCTACATGGTTGAGTTCAAGACCAGCCTGAAATATATAGTGAGATCCTGTCTCAAAAAAGGAACCAAGACAATCATAAAATGCAACTGGAAGCTTTGTGAAAGTCAAATTATAAGGGATCTTAAAAGCCAAGGGTTGGTGGGGGGAAGCCAAGGGGAGTATCCTTACCTTAATTTGTTCTTCGCTGATACTTGGAGTGTTTTTCAGGAGATAAAGAAAAACTCCACCTGGTGTTCTTCTTCGACTACCATTCTATACAAAGAAACAAAACAATGAACTACACCAACTTTTTTGAGGGCGAGGGTGCTGGGGATGGAACCCCTGACCTTGCATGCTAGCCAAGTATTCTATAGCAGCTACATCCTCAGGCCCCAAACTACATAGACTTCTCCCATAAATGATCAAGGCCTGTTTCAGGAGACACATATAAGAAGATTGAGGAAATATCTAGATTTTCTGCTTTTTATCTGCTATCTGGCCAAATCAGTAATATTCTATTTTTTGTGTGATAGGGTCTCATTATGCATTCCAGGCTTGCTTGGAACTCACAGCCATCCTTCTACTGAGTGCTGGGATTACAGGTGTGCCAGTCTTTCATTAGATATTAAAATATACCATAGGGCCTCAATAATTAAAAGAGTTGTAATGAAATAAAACTTAAAGGATCAGTGCAACAGCATAGAAAACCCAGAAATAAAGCCAACTTTACATGAGAATTTAGACTATGATATAGTAGAACAGCTTAAACCAAAGAAGATAAAATGGACTATTCAATAGTTGGTGCTGCTGGGAGCTACTGGGCCATCTGGGGAAATACTGAGTAAGATCCCTACCTCACACCTTGTACCATGATTTATTCCAAATGAATCAAAGATCACAAGATATATGCACATACAGTCTCTTCTCATTATTCCTCATAGTTATGTTGTAAAACATTGCTGTAAAAATTGAATTAGCAAATACAGAACACTGCTCTAGTGGAAATACAGGGTTAAGTTTGTGCAGGCCTCTGGTTATAACTTATTAACAGAGCAATATGTAACTGTGTCATATCTGAATTTGTTTTTAAAGACACGCTAAAGGTCAGGCATGGTGGCACACGCTTATAATTCCAGCTAGTGAAGAAGTGAGGCAGGAGGATTTCAAGTTCAAGGACAGCCTGGACAATTTAGGGAGAGCTTTTCTCAAAGTGAAAACTAAAACAAAGGCTGGGGATGTAGCTCAGTGCTAAGTGCCATTAAGTTCAATCTCCAGCACTGCAAAAAAAACAAAAAACAAACTAAAAATTAAAAACAAAACAAAACAAAGACATCTTACTTAAAATATATTGTTAAGGCTAAGGTTGTAGCTCAGTGGTAGACTTCATGCTCAGACATGAGGCCCTGAACGCAATGCCCAGCACCACCAAAGTGTAACTATAAATATACAGATACAAATAGACTCAATGACACTGAACTCATAGCAAATAGTCATTAATCATGCCTAAAAGAGGATTACCTAACACACATTTTCTCCCTAAAGCACATCAGTCTTCTTATATTTAGAAATGCTAGTCAGCACTTCAGCACAACCATTGGGGGGCCATTTTAAATAGCTAAATCACCAGAGAAATAAAGTACAAAAATGTGAAAAGCATGACACTAATGAAGACTCTGAAAAGGATACTTGTTTACACAATGAGAACTGAAACATGGCAGAGTGTTGCTTTGTTCACCTTCATCTGGGAATGGGTACACTGGACAATCTTTTTGTCACTCTGCATGTCTGTGAGTAACAAAGCACAACTAATATTGATTTTTGAGGTTATTCATAAATTTTAGCAAGTAGGTGAAAGTGCAAATGTAAAAACAACAAATGACTCTGTGTAAAAAACATATAAAAGATAATAAATTATGGTACTTTCATACTGCCAACTGTAAAAAAGAATAAACAGGCTTTCTTTATATACTGATATGCAACTGCTAAGATACATGAAGTGAAAAACAAGCAAGGTACGGAACAATGTATATGAAGTATTACCACCTGTGTAAAGCATGCGGAAGTAGCCAAAAGATAGGAGTGGGAGGACTGCTTTTTACTATATATTGTTTTATTGTTTGCGTTTTCATTGTGGTGATAAATACACAATGAAAATTATACTATCTTAACCCCTCCAATCCTGCCTTTTTTTGCAGTGCTGGGGATGGAACTTTACACACTCTAGAAAAGCTCTCTAAAATGGAGCTATATCCCTGCCTGTGTGAACCAGTTTTATGTGTACAGTATTATTAAATATATTCACTTCATTGTGAAACAGATCTCAAATTTTTAAATAATTCCTCTTTTAAATAAGTAACTCCCATTTCTCCCTTGCCATCAACTCCCGGTATTTTTAATTTTGTTTTATTTTGTCTTTTGAGATAGGTTCTTGCTATACAGTTCAGGCTGGCCTTGGGCTCTTTGTAGCCCAGCCTGGGCTTGAACTCCGTGATGATCCTCCTGCCTCGGCCTCCCGAGTGCTGGGATTACAGGTGTGAGCCACCATGCCCGGCTTGATTTTTCACTATGTGAATATGTTAATTATTCAAACAACTGAGTCTTTGTTAAAAAAATTAGTGAATATATACATTTTGCAAACAATTTTTTAGCTTGCAAATTTTAAAAAATTGTGGTACTGTGGACTGTAGCTAGCACATGCTAGACAGGTACGCTACCACTAAGTTATGTCTCCAGCCCTTTTTATTTGGAGAAAGGGTCTTAAAAAATTGCCCAGTCTGGTCCCAAATTTAGGATCCTCCTGCTTCAACCTCTGAAGAAGCTTTCATTACAGGTGTGTGTCACCATGCCCAGCCTTTTTTAAACTTAGCCTTCAGATATTTTATCCCCCATATCTCAAAATAGGATTTTAATATACAAAGTGGCCTATAATCTGTGTTTTTTCATTAAACAATCCATTATACACACCTTACCATGTTAAATAGATTTTTGAGAGTTTGGAGCTATTGTGATTTTTCCGTTTTTTTTTTTTTTTTTTTTTTTTTTTAAGACAAGGTCTCCCTGTGTACCTCAGACTAGCTTTAAACCTGTAAACCTCCCTGCCAAAATGCTAGGATTACAATCATGCACCACCATGTCCAGCTAAATTCACTTTCTCTTGACATATTCTTTGAACAATTACTTATTCAGTACCTGGTAAGCCGGTACTTTTCTAGAACAAAGAGCTTATGCTATAATTGAAGGTGACAGGAAGACAGCTGTAAACAATAAATGTGGTAAGTTTAGATGTACTAGAAAGTAGTATATCCCATGTGAAAAAAAAAAAGTAGATCAGATGGAGGTATAGGGAGCACAGAGAAGGAGGACTCTGCTATTAAATAAGAGAGGCCTGGGTGGCACATGCTTGCACCAATCCTTGAGGAAGATAGAGCAATGTGTACTAAAGGAAGAACAGACCAGGCAGATGTAACAGCCACGGTAGAAGTGAACGGTATCTGGCACGGCAGAATTAAGGTGAAGTGAGATGACTTGCCTCAGGTTCTAAAAACAATGAAGTAATCAAGATAAATAGTATTTTCAAAAATTAAAATACAAAAATTGCATTAATAATGGACAAAATACTAAGTGAAGACCGGCTCTACCCTGTCTTTGGAAGACACCCCCTCATGTCTCTTCCTGGTGCCTGGCACCAGCAGGTGACCATTGTGGTAGGAGCATAGTGCTTGAGAAGAGTATAGAAAGGAGGAGAGGTACTGTGGGATAGGTGCTAGAGGGGCATGATTTATATCTTTACAAATATGGGTTTTGCTATCAACAAGACAGCCTTTGGAAGGTTGACTAGGTAAGATACGCACTTCATTCAAGCTGCCATGTAGAGAATAGACTGTGGTACTAAGAGTCTGATGCATTGAGGTAAGAGAGAATGTGGGTTACAACACACGGACAGTAGCAGAGAGAGGACTGGCAACCAATAGATTTCCTGATGGATTAGAATATAGGAAAAGGAAGAAACAAAGATGACTAAGGTTTTTAGCCAATTTAAGGACCAGTATATAAAAAGTCAGATAGGCATGCTAGTACATGCTTGTAATCCCAGCACTTGGGAGGTAGAGGCAAGGAGGATGGTAGGTTCAAGGCCAGCCTGAGCTACACAGCAAGATCATCTTTAAAGAAAAAAAGCTGGGTATGTTGACACACACCTGAAATCTCAGCACTGGGGAGGCTGAGGCAGGAGGATTACTGTGAGTCTGAGGCCAGCCTGGGCTACGTAGTGAGTTCATGGCTGGCCTGAACTACACAGTTAAGGCCCCCTCTCTCAAAAACAAACAAAAAAAACAAAATTAGAACAAGTGACTTTGAATTTGCATCTTGTCAACATATTTGCACTACCTCATAGGAGTACAAAATTTTATGACAACATTAAAATATTAATGGATCTTTAGGTATTCAATTAAGTGAAAAAGCAAAAGTATCTTATTGCTGACACAAACTGCGATGTCAAAATATCCTTAATTATCATAACTTGTTTTATTGTTAAGTTTGTAATTTATGTTCACAGGCAGTTTCTTCAGCCAATGCTATCAATCCTGACTTGCTGCTTTTGTTCTCCACTTCTACCATGTTTTCCTTTTATACTGTGACTACTGGATACCAGCACATTACAAAGGATGAGCACCCGTGGGGGAGGCTGGTCACACCGATCCTCACTCTGTGCTGAAAGCTGCGGCAGACAGGGATCTGTAAACCCACTGGATAAGACAATTATCCTGGTCTGCGGTCTACCCAGTGTCTCTCTACCTTTGTTTCCATCACTGCTCCCTGACTCCAGGAGCCTTTTTCCATTTTTTTCTCCTTTTCACACCTACTGCCCTTGAAAGTTTAATCTATATGAATGAACAGTATACCTATCTTCTAGCTGTGCTTTAAATCATAACAGCAGTTGAGGGAGTTGGCCTTTTGTTTCTTGTTTTTTTTTTCTTGAGAAAGGCACTTGCTAGTTCAGGCTAGCCTTGAACTCACTATACAGTCCAGTCTGGCCTTGAACCTCCTGCCTCAGCCTCCTCAGTGCTGAGATTATAGGTATGTGCCACCACATTAAGCTTAAGCACTTCTTTCTTGGAACCAAGGCCTGAGCTCTAGCCTCAGCCCTCTTATTTTGACATAAGGCCCCACTAAATTGCTAAATTACCCAGGCTGGATTTGAACTTGCAACCCCCCTCCCTCAGCCTCCAATGTGCCACCACGTCAGGCTGCTAAATATTCCATGAGTGCTGCCTCATCCCATCTGTATAACATAGGATTAACTTTCATTTTATAGCTGAGTAAACTGGAGACCTTAAGGAGTGAAGTATTTTAATAAACGTCACTCAGTATATTGAATTCTAAAACTCACATACTCAAAATTTTAGCGTCTATGCTCCTTCCAGACTGTTTTAAAATTTTTAATAAACTTTCATGAATCATGTAAGAGGTATGTTGTTAACTATACACGAACAAGCTACAATTTATCTGTTCTTTTTTTTTTTAATAAGGGAACTATTAATTGCAAAAAAATATAGTACTGTCAGGCATGGTGGTGCAAGCCTGTCATCCCAGCTATTCAGGAGGCTGAGGCAGGAGAACTGTTAAGTTTAGGCCAACTTAAGGAACTCAGCAACACCCTGTCTCAAAATAAAAAAAGCAAAAAGGTTGAGCTGGGCATAGTGGCACAGGCCTGTAATCCCAGCACTCAGGAGGCTGGGGCAGGAGGATCATTGTGAGTTCGAGACCAGCCTGGGCTACACAGTGAGCTGAAGGCCAGCCTGAACTGCATAGGGAAACCCTGTCTCAAAAAGCCAAAAAAAAAAAAGCAAAAAGGGCTGGAGATAGAGTTCAGTGTGAAGGCCCTGGACTCACGCGTCAGTACTGGATGGGGGAGGGGGAGGATATATTACTGAACTTTTACATTCAGTCTTCACTGTTCATGTAGTTTTCTAAAAACTTGAAACAGGTGGTAGTAATGACGATAAGGGGCCCAGCAGAGGCAAATTCATTTTGTTAAAAAAAAAAAAAAAAACCACATAAATAATACTAAAACAGACTGGTAAAGCAGCCTTACCATGACAAAAAGGCCGCCACTTTGTTCAACTTCAGCAGTTTCCATCAGAAGTTCAATGGCCTTTTTGATCCCGATTATCCTCACTACTCGGGCGATCAGGTCTTTCTTTGGTTCCTGTAACCTGATCAGAAACATATGAAACAAAATCAACCTCTTGTTTATTGTTGTATTATTCTCTAGTATAGTGCTCAACTAGCATCAAAATCCTACTGTACTGACATTTGCTTTTCTAAATCTTCAATAATTAACCCCAGAATCAATGACATGGAAGCACCCTGATCTTCAGTCATGCAAGGAGATATTAACCTTAGGGTCCCATCTCAACTCTTGTACTTGGCCTCTTCGTTTGCCTTTCCAGATTATGGTAGATTTCAAAATAAATGTGCACATTAAGCAAGGTGAATGCAGGCCTAAATGTAACAAAGATAAAATCAAACCACTCTCGTTAAAGTACCATATTTTTCAATTATCCTGTGTCCAAACAAATAACAAACAATGCTTTCAACTATTATTCCTAAAAGTTAACTTTCCCAATTCCACGGATGTCTGGATGTCTTGGACTTCCCTCACAGGCTCAGAACAAAAATAGAAATAGCTGATATTTACCAATGACTCATTACAGTTACAGTATGTACAATCCTAGGTATCTTATGCATGTTGTCAATTCTCTTAGTGTTATGAGTCAGAACTCTTGAATGGAGTGGCAGTGCGGAACCCTTAACAGTTCCCTGTCAGACCAGGGTCTTCAGTTTTCTCAACATGAGGCAGTGCGCTACTGTGGAAAGAGCACTGGATGACCAACAAGGGCAACAGCTGCGGGTCTGACAATTAAATTTGCGATGTTGGGCAAACTACCTAACTACTGATCCAAGTTTTTTATCTGTAAGTGAAGGCTTTGGTTTATAAACTAAGTTTCTTTTCAGAACTCCAATTCCAAATGTCCTCAGTATTTAAAAAATCTAGATAGTACTTACTGAGATAGACTTTCCTAGAAAGTAAATACCTGACATTTTACTGTTGCACTACATTTGTTTTCACCCGTTTTTGTTTTGTAAGACAATTTCCTACTATGCATTCTAGGCTGGCCTGAAACTTGTGATCCTCTTGTCTCAATCTCCCAACTGCTAGGATTACAGGTGAGCACCCCGATGCCCAGCTTGTTTTTAACTTGTAAGAAGTGACTTAAGAGTTAAAGAAAAGTTAATCAAAAGTTGAACTTGTGAAAAAAGAAATGATTTGTAAATTTACCATCCACCAAGCAATTAAACGTCTAGGAATTTATCAAGAAGAAATGAAAACGTATGTTCATAGATGTGCAGTATTCATAAGCAAAAAGTGAAATATCATCCACTATGGATATGCAAGGAGTGCTAAAAATATATAGTGTTTACTTTTTTTCTGTTCATTTTTTTGAGGGTCTCGGTAGGTAGTTCAGACTGGTCCTGAACTTACTATGCAGCGTAGGCTGACCTTGAACTTGTAGCAATCCTCCTGCATTAGCCTCCCAAGTGCTGAGATTACAGGCCTGCACCACCACACTCAGCTTTGTGTTTACATTTTAAAAAATTACAACAAAAGACATATTGCCATTACCCTCCCTCAAGATAATCCCCCTGGTTTCAACCACACTTATCAGTCTTGCCACTTTCTGAAGCAATTCTGGAAGTCCTCTTTCCAGAATGAATTGATGAAATGTCATTAAAAAAAGTGGTGAAGGGGCCAGGGACATAGCTCAGGGGCACAAGTGCCTGCCTGGTAAGCGCAAGGTCCTGAGTGTGTCTGGTACCAAAAAAATAAAAATAAAAAACATGGTGAAGCAGCAAGGCGTCGTGGTACATACCTGTAATCTCAGCACTTGGGAGCCTAAGGCAGGAAGATCGATGCTGAGGCCAGCAGGGGCTACAAAGTGAGTTCAAGGCGAACCTGAATTGCATAGTGAAACCTTGTCTCAAAAAAGACCAAAAAAAAAAAAAAAGGACAAACACCAAAAAAACAAACAAGCAAACATGGTAAATTCTTGAATGCTAGGTGTCAGCCAATGGAAAGGCAGGCTCTCGTAAAAACATAGTGTGACTTCATTCACCTAATTCACCAGCTCTGGCCCTGTACAATTCAGCCTGGATATATTCCAAAGTCAAAGTGACCATGAAAGTAAATGTTTTGAACTGATTCAAGACATTCAAGGCAGCTACTCTAGTGCAACTGAAGACAGAAGAGAATTTCCAGAACTGTTTCAGAAAGTGGCAAGAATAGTGGAAAAAGTCTGTCTGAAGCCAAGAGACACTATTTTCAAGGGGATTAATGGCAATGTCTTTTACCATAATACATTTTAAAAAATTTAAACACCATTATTTTTCAATCACACCTTATATACATATATATACTCACAATATAAAAAGGAATCAAGTACTAATTACTGCAACATCAATCAATCTCAAAAACACTTCACAAGCGAAAAAAGCCCGCACAAGACCACATACTATATGATTTCATTTGTCCAGAAAATGCAATCTGTACTGACAGAAAGGAGACTAGCAAGGTGTCTGGGGATGAGAACAGGGACTCACTGTAAGTGGGCAGATGGACACAAGAGATCTCACAGGGTGATGGAAAGGTTTTAAAAGTGATGCTGATGGTCACAGAAACTGATAAATTTAGTACAAAAAAAATCAAGACTTGAAAATAGATATTGTCACATATAACATGTACTTCCCTACAGTTATTTTTAAATCACAAATGCTTGAAAATATTTTTTAAAAAGGTTCTAAAAAGATCTGTTTTCATTCCAGAAAGGGTGACTATCAACAACAAATCCACCTCTGGGTGTGGTGGTGCATACCTGCAATCCCAGCATTTACGAGTCAAGCCTGAACTACATAGTGAGACCCTGTCTCAAAAACCAACCAACCAACCAAAATAAAGAAAGAAATCAACCAACAACAAATGCTGGTGAGTCAGACATGGTGGCACACACCCGTATACCCAGCTTTCAGGAGGCTGAGGGAGCAGGACTGCCACATGTTTGAGGACAGCCTGGGCTACAGGTCAAAACTAGACTACATGTCTCAAATCACCCCTTCAAATGCTGATGAGGCTTGAGGAAAAAGGAATCCTTCACTGGTGGTGAGCTTGTAAACTGGTACGAATAATATGGAAATCAGTATGGAGATTCCTCAAAAACTGTAACTAAGAGGTTTCATTTGACTACCTATTTCCCTTCTTGCTATCTTCCTGAAAGAGTTAAAAGCATCACACCACAGTGATATACGAAGACCCATGTTTACAGTGGCACAGTTTGTAACAGGTAAATCTTGGAAACAGCCTAGATGCCTACCAACAGATGAATGGATAAAGAAATGTGGTTTTCATATACAACAGTATACTACTCTGCCATAAAAAAGGACAAACTTGAGACATTTTTAGGTAAATGGATGAACCTCAAGACCATACTTTTCTGTGAAATTAACTTGGGTACATGTTCAAATATTTTTTTTTTTTTTTTTGTCTTTTCTAAACAGGGTCTCGCTATACAGTTCAGGCTGACCTTGAGCTCACTTTGTAGCCCAGGCTGGCCTCGAAATCACAATGATCCTCCTGCCTCAGCCTCCCGAGTGTGGGGATTACAGGCGTGCGCCACCACACCCGGCCATGTTTAAATATTGCACTGTTTCTCTTGTGTGAGAAACCAGAAGTGTTAAAATGGATGACCAATATTGGGAAGTAGGAAGAAAATGTTCAAATGGGAAGGAGAACAAAGAAGGGAGTAGGGGAAAGAGAAGGAAGGACAAAGGAGAAAAAAGAATGGAGGAAAAAAATGGAAACAAAGCTTTTGTAAAGAAGGAGTGAAGAAGGGTTGAAGGGAGATGGGGGGAATGGGGAAAAAAGAATCAAGATGTATTATGTACAGGGACATTCCCTAAGATGTGATCATTATGTATATCAAAAATGTACCACTAAAATGAATTTTACAAATGTTTTATGTAACAAGCTGTATGGCACTAAATGCAGTTGCTTAAATGTTCGTGAGTATGCAAAATTATCCTATCAAACCTCTCCAATATAAGAAAATACAAGTGTATTCAGGTAACCAAGTAAGCATAGCGTTAATTCTTTAAGAAGACAAAAAATAAAAACAAAAAATTCTAAAAGGAACTTCATCATTAATGTATCTAGAATCTATTTTAATCCTTGTAAATATAAGGTATTTGGTCAGGTGTTCATTTGTAGGTAAAATTTAAATACTTACCTGAAAGAAATTTCATCAGCCACTTTTTCTTGAGAATCTTCCTCTGTGATCTCATACCTGCCCTTATAGTTCATTTCCACTCTGCTTCCAATTCTGTCTCTGACAGGTCGTTTCCGTTTGAGATGACCTTGACCATTTTCCTCTTCTTTTGACCCTGGTTTTTTGTCACCATGCATATAGTCATCTAACTCTTTGTCTAATTCTTTAGTATATTCTTCAGATTCCCTCTTAAGTTTCTTAGCAAGCAAATAATTGTAGGTCTCAGACTGTCTACTTTTGTCAATATTGCCCTCCATTCCCAAAATACCCAGTTCATTGGCCACTGCATCTTGATTCTGTTCTTGCAGCACAGCACCCCAGATGTTGTTAACCTTCTTTCCTCCAGCAACAGGTGGTTTCTGACTGCTCTGGCCAAACTGAAAAGGCTCTGGTTTGGGTGGGGCATTAAGACATTTCTGTCGCTTGCGTTTCCAAAGAGAGCTATCATCATCTGAATCAGAAAAACTCTCTTCACTTGAATCCACACTTTTAACAATCCGATAATGTGATACTGGTACATATGCTGTGGTGGCAGTATTCTGGAAGACCCTCACGGTACTGTCTCCACCAAGTATTTTCTACAAGTTAAAGAAAACATAGTCAGTTCCACAAAACATAACCATACCACCCACCAGGAGCTATTAAAAAAAAAGTCTGAGATTCATCTGGAGTATTCTGAAACAGAATTGATCTCCAAAGACATCTCTGAAACCATTCCAGTTCATTCTTTTCTCAAGTTTCAGTGAAAGTTGTCATACATTTTTATCTGTACAGCTAAAACCATTCTATAAGGCCTCTTTCTTGCCTAGCACACATGAGGCCCTAGGTTTGATCCTCAGCACTGGAAGAAAAAACAGTAAATTTTTTCAGTTACAGCCAGAATTGCTATTTCTTTCCAAAAATAACTCTTGCATTTGGACACATTCAATAACTTTATATGGCTCTGTGAGTATACTTTTAGATAACGGGTGAATTCCTAAGGGTGGAATCCCTGATATTTTACTTCTTAAAAAAAAAATGCAGCACAGGAGATTGAACCCAGCCAGGGAGCACTAAGCTCCACCGCCAGCCCTTTTTGTTTTGAGGGAGGATCTTATTAAGTTAGGCAGGATAGCCTCAAACTTGCCATCCTCCTGCCTCATCTGGTAATGATTTTTTTTTTCTTCTTTGCACACCAGGGATTGAACCCGGAGCCTTCCACATGCAAGGCAAGGGCTCTACCAGTGAGCTACACCCCCAGCCTGACATAATACTTTTTGTGTGTGTTGCAGACTGAACCTGGGGCCTTCACATCAAACTACATTTCCAACCCTTTTTATTAGTTTTATTTAGAGATAGGGTCGAAATTGCAGAATTGCTCAGGCTGGCCTCAAACCTGCAATCTTCCTGCATCAGCCTTCAAGGGTGCTAGGGTTAGAAGTGAGCATCACCAATCTAGCTTCTGATTTACTGCTCCTTGGTTCTCCTACTTATATTATTTTAAACTGCATTAACTAAGTTATGGGTCAATTTACATAAAACAACTGGAAAGAGGCTGAAATACTACAAAATACTCCAGAATTTCCACAGACATATATCCAAAAGAGGTCAGCTTTGTTTCAACTGCCACATGATAACTGTGCAGATTCACAGGATTTAATTTGATGCTTTGATATAGACATATACTTTGCGAAGATCAAATCAGGGTAAGTAGCATAGACATTGTTAGGAAAAAGAATCCAGCTCCACAGCCCAGGACAGGTTCTACTGGGATTAACACCCAAGAGGGACCGCTGGTATGAGGCCCAAATGGCCCTGTCTCTTACGATCCAGGGACTTTATAGTTGAGAAGGGAAGCTGGAACTGGGCTGATACCCTTGTCCTTCAAGCAGGCAGCTTGTGGGAGCTGACCAGTAGGCAAGCAGCTTGTGACTTTGGGGAAACTGAAACCTGAGGACTATGAGAAGTAAGAAGGGGTGTTTTTGAATGCTGCCTTGGTCTCAAAGTGATGATCCGATTCCTTCATCCATGATCTTGAACATTTCTTTGTGGCAAAATGTTTAAAAATCCTCATAGCGTGGCGAAGTAATGCAGGCCAGTAACCCCAGCACTGAGGGAGGCTGAGGATCACAAGTCTGAGTCTTTTCTGAGCAGCTCAGCAAGACCCTGTCTCAAAAGAAAAGGGCGTGCTGGGCGTGGTGAGGCCTACCACGCTTGTAATCCCAGCACTTGGGAGGCTGAGGCAGGAGGACTGCTTCAAGTTCGCGACCAGCTTGGGTTACATGGTGAATTCAAGGCCAGCCTGAACTACAGAGTGAGACCCTGTCTCAACAAAAAACAAAACAAAAAAATGAAAAGGGCTGGGGATGGAGTTCAGTGGTACAGCGCCCTGGGTTCGAAAACCAGGGCCCAACAAAACCAAAAACCTCTTTTCTAACTACTTCGAACCATACATTAACTACAGTCATCTACTGTGCAACAGAATTCCTGAACTTACTCTCCCTAACTGTAACTTAGCTCCTGACCTTTGATTTTCGCACTATACTCAAAACTAAGTATTTGTTAAACTCTCTTCATAGCCAGAAACGGCAGTGGCGCGTGGTGTAAGTCAAAGGTTAGTCTTGAAATGGTACCGGGAAGCTACTATTCGCCGGGCAACAGTGTGCAGTTAGTTCCGTCCAATCCTTGGCACCAGCGTGCCAATTCGGCAGACCGGGCCCCCAAAACGGGCAGGCAGGTCAGAGCGTGGCCGGGCCAGGACGGGAGCAGAGGCAGCCTGGCACCAAGGCCCTCTTCCAGCGGTTGCTGCTTCCCACGGGGTCACACCACATCCGCTTCGGAAAGTGGGAAGCTAAAACAGAACCTTAACACCACGGCACAAAGCCAGGCGCGGCGAGAACGTGCAGGTCCAGGTCCCCAACGAGAAATGCGCTTCCCTCCTACGCTCAGTCTCCCTGTCCGCACTAAAGGGAGCAGCACAAGCCGCTTCAAGCCTGCGTCTTCAGGTTCTCTATTTTTAGTAAGATGCGTCCTTCCAAACCCGCCGCGCTGGAGCCGGCAGTCGGCAGGTTCAGGACGAACAGCGGTGCGCACGAAGAGGCGCCGAGGCCGCCGCACGCCGCGTGCAGGAGGCCCCGAGGCCCGCGGGCTCCGTCTCGCTGCACCGCACGGGGGCGCCCCGGCGCTGGGGCTCCGCGCCTGTCCGGTCACCCGCCCTCCCGCCCTTCACGCTCACCGGCACTTGCGGTGGCCTGTCGCTGGGTGCGACCGTCATGTCGGAATCTGAGTCAGAAAGCTGCCCGTCTTCCATGTCACCGGATTCCAACGCCATCTTCCCGCTGCGCTGCGAACCGGTCACAAGAAAACTTCCGGCAAGCCAAGGGAAGCACTTCCGGAGGACTAGGGCAAACACTTCCGGTCGCCTAGGACGAGCACTTCCGGTCGACTAGGGCGAGCACGTCCGGAGGGGCAGGAGGGCACTTCCGCCCGGGAGGCCGCGCGAGGCGTGGGCGGCAGCTCAGCGGCGCTAGGCGCTAGGTGGGCGGTCTTCCTACCCGATCGTAGGAACGGGTCGTGAACGCCTCGTGCCTCCAGCACGTTTTCTTCAAACGTTATGCTAACCTTACTGTGTGCACCGGCCGCGGGCGTCTAGGAGGCATCCCTCGGCCGGCGCCACTCTGGATGCTCTGCGCCGCGGTCCCCCGCCCCACGCGCCGCCCGGGGTGCCTCCGTTTTCGGGGACTGCTCGCCGCGTTCCTGGGGGCGTGCCTGCCCTGCGCCCCCGGCGTGCTTTGCTGCCCCGAGGCACCCTTGCTCCCTGGCTGCAGCGGCTCCGTCCGGTTCCACGCCGCAGGAAGGGCCTTCTCCCTACTCGCGCCGCTGAGCAATTTCTCTTTTTAAAACAATTCTTTGTGGTACGGGAGGCTGAAACCAGGGCCTGTGCCCTGAACCATATCCCCAGCTCTGTTTGAGACAGGGCTAAAAAATTGCGCAGGCCGGCCTCAAACTCGGGATCTTGGCCCAGCTTCCGAGCAGCTGGGACTCCAGGGCTCGCCTGCGCCGCTCTTGTGCGCCCCCTTCGAGTGTTCTTCACAGCTGGTTGTTGGGTGATTCTGGATTCTGACAGATGCCCCTCGGGGAGGCCTACTTTGGCTTTCTCAGCCCCCAAGGAAGAAATCCTAAGTACCGACCGCTGTACCCAATCCGCTCGTGTTTTTCTGTTTAGTACCCATAGTTTTATGGTGTGTTTTATTTCTGTATTCCCCACTAATAAGTCAACCCTATTCATTTTCATTTCCTCCAGTGCCCAGCCAGCGTACTTCACGTGATAAGTGACCAATATTATTTATTGGGGTCCGGGAGTGATTTCTGTAATAGAGCCTTGTTTCTTGTGCATGCAGCTCTGGGTTCCCTCCCAAGCACCAGAAGAAAAATGCCACTTGAGCATATAGGTGTGAGTCTATTTTTATACTCTATTCCGTTTCATTAATTGTTTATCCTAGGGCTGATGTTACAATTAGTTAATGTGGCTTACACTAAACATCGAATTCAAGTATTGTAAGTCCTCTAACTTTTCTTTTTCGAGATAGCTTTTGCTATTCTAGGTCCTTTGCATTTACATATACATTTTGTGATACAATTACAAGTCAGGTGGGGCAGATGTCTGTGATCCCAGCTACTGGGGAGGCTGAAGGTGGAGTATGGCGAGTTCTAGGCTGACCTGGACAGTTTAGTGAGACCCTATCTAAAAATTAAAAATAAAGGAGCTAGAAACTGCCCTGTTAAAATGGCCTTGTGGAGGGCCACTGAAGTGAGAGGTACATGAATTTACAAAGATGAGAATAGAACAGACAAGTTTATCCAAGTCAGAGTGTTATAGGCAGCTGAATTAGAAATATAGACAATCAGACAGGGCCAGGCCCTCAAAGGAGCCAGTGTGGAAGACAAGATACCTTACAAATGGAGAGGTGGTGCTTGCTTCGGGCCAGATCTCAAGACCAAAGACTAAACAAATACACCCACATACCTCCCTAGGGATGGACATTAGGGATTGATACTCTAAACAGGTAGCAGTCACCTTGAAGAGTGATTGACTCAACCCCTTACAGGAAAAGGCCCTTTTCTGTATTCATGCCCACTTGCTACTTGACTCCCTTCCCCATTTGATCCCGGTTTAATCAGTTTTACCTGAACAATTCTTATTGGCTGACCATAGTGTTGTCCATTTTCCCCCTACCTTGGACCCACCTCACCTCATGGTTTTGTTCTATAAAAGTCCCTAGAGAGCCAGTGTTCCAGGAGCGGCTAGACACCTGGGCTCGAGTCTGTGCTTGCCCACACCGCCACGGTTCCCAGCTGAAACGCGTGGAGAGAGCCAGGTATTTCCCAGCTACTCCCTGAGTGCAGCG
>NW_004955521.1:4350519-4417094 GCF_000276665.1 Chinchilla lanigera | reverse complement strand
AAAAAAAAAAAAAAAGTCCCTAGAAAAGACAGAGTCTTGGGATAACCCACTCGGGGGGGCCCCCCGTCTGTCCCTCTCTTGAACAGAAGCTTTCTTTCCCTCAAATATATTCTGCTCTTACCCTCTGTCGTTCCTAAAATTCATTCTTTGATTTTAGAGAACATGAACTCGTCCCAGATATCATTCAGGTTGGGAGTTTTTATTTTCCTGTATCCAGAGCACACTGTTGAAATAAATTGAACATGCAAGCTTAAATATTGCATGGTTTCTCTTAATTACAAGTAAAGAGCAAAATAAAAAATAAGAGGTAGGGAGATCTTTCTCAAATGAGAAGGGATTCAAGAGATGGAGAAGGGAGGGAGGAGAGAAAAGGGATTAAAACAGAAAACTGTTAAGTCTCTGGGTTCCCAGGTCTTGGAAGGCTAAGGCAGGAGGGTTCCCATGAGTTTGAGGCCAGCTTGGACTACAGTGTGAGGCCTTGTCTCAAAAAATTTTTTTAAAAAAGGTTATATACCTGTACCAACTCCACACAAGGAATGTAAACATTGTGTTCTGCAAATGTGTACTAACAAAAATTTAAAACAAGAACAAAACAGTAGCAAAAAAACTACTGTCAAGAAAGGATAGGCAACTTTCCAAGAGAGGAATCACGAAGTCAGGATGAGAGGTTGGGGTTTTACAAGGGTTTGGAGACATGGGGAGAGGCTGGGCAGCCATTCTAGGTATCTCAGGCATTTGTTTTCCTGGGTAGCCTGGTTCTTGCTGATCTTTTAGCAATGCCTGGATTGCATCTAAAAGTTGTACATTAAAGTTACAGATTCGGGCTGTTGAGAAGGCTGTTTACTCTGGTCTCACTGAAGTTTTACGTAAGAATGTCTATACACATTAACTCTGAGAAAGTGTGAGTCAGGGCTCCTTGGGAGGAATGAACATGTGTTATAGCTATTTATTTTGAGATGTTTGTAGGCCTTACAAGAGGATATGGTTGGGGGCCGCTTAAAAGCAAAGAGGACACAATTATGTTTTCTTTTACTTTCTAATCATTATAGATAAAACTTACACAAACTTGATTTCAAATGTTAGCTGGAAAGAATGTGACATCCAAATGTGCTGATAAGATCTAGGACCCATAAAAAATTCAGACTATGAGTGAAGGATTAGGAAAACCTCAAGATCTCAAAACAAACTAAAGGGTGACATACACCTAAGGAGTATTTAGGGGACTATTCCTCTCGAAGGTAGGTCAACACAGCCCATATTATTTGTACAAAGACAGTGAGCTTGGAGAAAGGAAAGGATATTCCTGGAAAGATCCAGTTAATCATATAAATGTAACTCAAGGCCTCTTTGGTGCTAGCCCACCTGCATGCTTGAAGATGTATTCTTTCTCTCTGAAAAACTACCATTTTTCAGTCAGTTCTACTTATACTCTACACAACAACCTGTGTGACTTATCTGAAATCTTTCCTCAAAGACAAAGAATCAAGTGTGTAGGGAGTTCCTTATGGTGTTAAGACCTGGCCTGGCTTTCTGGTAACACATAACTGCCCAGGGCATGCTGGGCAAGGTTGTGTCAGAAGAGAAATTTTGTCAGCATTTTGTCTCCACAGGGATGTACGTCAGCTCTTTCTGGGTTCAATCCCAATAAATAAATAAGTAATTTTAGAATTAGTATTTTTATTTAGAAAAACCTAGTAGAGCTATACTTGGGAGTTTATTGTATCCACAGATCAATTTGGAGAGAACTGCTATTTAGCAATTTTGGGTCTCTATGTACATGGTATATCTCTCCATTTATTTAGATTTTATTTCATTTCTTGCAGCGGTGTTTTTTTTTTTTAATTTTATTTTTTTTTGGTTTTTCTCCGGTACTGGGAACCGAACTCACGACATTGCGCTTGCCAGGCAGGTGCTTTGCTGCTGAGCTAAATCCCCAGCCCTGCAGCAGTGTTTTAAATTTTTCTTTTTTTTTGTACTGGGAACTGAACTCAGTACCTTGTGTTTGCCAGGCAGGCGCTTGTGCTGCTGAGCTACATCCCCAGCCCTTATAGTTTTAATATAGTTAGATGTTTTTTGTTCCAGTTATTCCTAAGTATTTTTTTAAATCAAAAGGAAAAAGGAAAAAAAAAAACTTTGAAGTATAATTTACAAGCTTCATCTGTCCAGTTCACTGAGTTTTAAATGTAAATGAAAAAAGCATGTAACTACCACTGCAATTATAATAAAGAATAATTTCAAGCCAAGCACAGTGGTCTGCTCCTGTAATCCTAGCAGCTCAGGAGGCTGTGTCAGGAGGATCTCAAATTCAGGGACAGCCTAAAACCCTGTTTCAAAACAAACAAGTAAAAAAGACTCAGTGAGAACACCTTGGGTTCAATTCCCGGTACCATGGGGGGGGGGACCCCACAATAACCACAACAGAAAACACTTCTTTTACACTAAATAGTTCTCTGCTGTCCCTTGGTAATCAATCATCTCGTCTAATCCCTTGGTTCTTGGGCACCATAGTTTTGCCATTTCTTGTATATCATATACATGAAATTATTCCATATGTAATCTTCTGTACATGGCTTTTTTTACTTAGCATAGTATTTTTAATGTTTATATATAACTTTATGAAAAATGTCAGGACTTTTCTAAATGCTGGTACCATTTTGTATTTAATCAGTAATAAATGAGAGTGTAGCTGATTCAGCACTTGGTTTTGTCATTCTTTTTAATTATAGTCATTTGTATAAGAGTTCTCCAGAGAGAAAGCACTGATAGGATATATTTTGAGAGAGAGATTTATTATATAGAGAGGCTTATCATAGATGCCAGGAGATAGGGGAATTTAGGGAGATAGGGCACAGCTCCTGAATAGTTAACTTAAACTATAAGTTGGGGCTTAAGTGAATTAGCATACCAAAATGGACTATTAGTGCCTAATGAAATACAAGAGATAGAAAATAGGTCCTTAACCTAAGTGAAGAGACTTTGGAGGAAGTAAGATACAAATAAAACAGTTTGCACTCTAGACAACAAAGACCTACCTACAACCAGGAGCATCTGTGCTTTCTGTCACATACACCAGTCCCAAAAACTATATAAAAACCCCTGAGTGTAAACTTCCACTGTGTCTACCTTGTGGACTATCCCTGTGCAATCAGTGGAGAGCTATTCTTTTATTTTTTTTAATAAACATGCATTTTGCCATTCCCTACTGCTTGCCATCTGGTGTTTTTGTAGGCTAAAATCTTTGTTGCCCCAAAACAAGGACCTAAGAGCTAGATCTTAGTTGCAGCATGAGACTTGTATTGGGTAGTACTGAAAATTTCTACAATCTGCCATTTGCAAGCTTGAGATGGAATAGATTCAGGGACATAGTTCCAATTTGAATCTGAAGACCTGAGAACCAAGAGGACCTATGGTATAAGTTCTGATCCAAGTTTGCTATGCTTTGTATGTGGTCTGAGAATGTCCTTCAAAGTGTCAGTGTGTGGGAAGCTAGGTCTTCAATGTGCTGGCCTAGAGAGGCAGTGAACGCTTTAAGAGGTGGAGCCTAGTAATAGTAAGCATTACTTATAGCATAGCAGAAAATGCCTACCCTCAGCCAGTATACTTTAGTTTCTGATAGTTACTGTTGCCCAGGTAACCTCCAGTTTACTTCAGTCCCTGTTACAGTTCCTGTTACTTCTGTTTCCCAGAAACAGCTAGTTGCTATGATGCATGGCTGGTCATTGTGATGCACATTGTAAGACCCAATCCTCAAATGAGAAGCCAGCCTGCCTCTGTATTTCTGCTTCGCAACCGCATGAAAACCTCTCTCTGAGCCTTTGGTGCTTGAGTTCTTTGGGAATGATCCTACTCAAGACCACTGGTGTAAATAAAGCTGATTCTTGCCTCCAAACCTTGGTGTCACTTGGTTCTTGGTCATGGCTTTGCTGTTACAATACATGTGTCTTAGTTACTTTTCTCATTGCTGAGACAAAATACCCAACACCCACAAGTTAATGGAGGAAAAGTTTATTTAGCTCAGAGTTTGTAGAGGTTTTAGTCCATAATCAGCTGGTCCCAAGTGAAGTGGCACATGGCAGACAGGCATCACAGAGGAGAAACTGTTCATGGTGGGCAGAGGTAGCAAAGCAAGCAAGGAACCTCAGCAGCTTTTTTCTGCCCCTTTTGTATTCTATCTCAACTATCTGGATTAGGGTGGTGCCTCCCTTTAATCCTAGCATTGCACCATAAATTATTCATACACTTTAGATTAAGCCATCTCTAAGAAAACCCCACCTATGATTGCATGGAGCTTTGGGGGAACACAAGCCATAACAATATGTATTCTAGAAACGTACCCTTTATCATATATTATTATTGTATGACATGTACTACTTTTTCATTGTGGGTGTCTTAGTTACACTTTTTGTTGCTGAGACAAAATACCCAACACCCAAAATTAAAGGAGGAAAGGTTACTTGGTTCACAGTTTGTAGAGGTTTCAGTACAAAGGTGGCTAGTTCCAAGGCAGGGTGGCATGGCAGAGAAGCATCACAGAGGAGAAACAATTCTTGGCTGCCAGAAGACAACAAAGCAATGAAGTAGCAAGCAGCAAGTGACAAGGGAACCAAAAATGATGAGCAGCAGCTGTCTTTCTGTCCCTTATATTAATCCAGGCTACACGTTCTTAAGGTGGGTAGCATTCACACCCAGGGTGTGCTATCCCATTATTCATGCCCAGAATAATACAAATCCAATCAATGGACTGATTTAGTAATCACACACCCTTAATCCCAACATCACACACAAAATCCAGCCACCTCTGAAAAGTCCCACCTATGACTGCTTGAGGCTTTGGGGGGACATCCAGATACAAGCCATAACAACAGGTGTTATAGTTTGTGTCTGGATGTCCCTGCAAAGCCTCATGCAGTCATGGGGTGGGCTTCTAGAGTTTTTGATTGATCCATGGTCCAATGCTGGGATTATGGGTGTGAGTGCTATACTTGCCCTGCTGCGGGTAGTTTGCAGACAATGTAAGGGAGTGAAAGAGTCTGCTGTGTGCCACTCCTCCCATTTTGCTCTTATTGCTTTTGCTATCTTCCCTCTGCCTTGGAGCCAGCTGAGTATGGACTGAAACCTCCACAAACTATAAGCTAAATAAACCTTTCCTTCCTTAATTCTGAGCATCAGGTATTTTGTCTCAGCAATGACAGAAAAGTAACTGAGACAATAGGTTATCTTTTTATATTCTTAATAGTATCATTTGAGAAGTAAAAGGTTTTATTTAATGTTAATAAAGTCCAATTTATCAACATTTTCCTTTGTGATCCATGATTTTGTGTCCTAAGAATACTTTGAGTAACTCAATGGTTCTCAGCTAGGGGCTATTTTCTCTTCATGATAGGATGTTAGCAATATCTGGAGAACTTTTTTTTCCCTTTGTGCAGTACTTGGGTTTTAACCCAGGACATTTTCACTGAGCTACATCCCCAGCCCTTTTTATTTTTTATGTTGATTCAGGAGCTCCCTACGTTGCCCAGGGTGGGCTTGAACTTGTGATTCTCCTGCCTCACATCTCAGAGTACTGGCATTACAACTGTGAACCACCAATTAGAGATCTTTTAGTTATAGTAACTTGCTAATTTCTAGGGAGTATAGAACAGGTAGGCAACCAAACATCCTGTAATGCATAAAAGAATCTCTCATAGCAAAGTTGTTTTCTGTGTGCCTTTTTCTATAAATTTCACAGTTTTAGATCCTGCCTTTAGATTGCTCTGTGGTCTCTTAAATTAATTGTTGTATACAGTACAAAGAGGAGTTTTCTGTTGCTTTTTTTTTTAATACTGAGGATTGAACCTGGAGCCTTTGCAGTGAGCTACATCCTGGGTCCATGCATGTGGTTGTGTATATGTGTCTGAAACTGAACTATACCCCCAGTTCCTTTTTTATTCCTTTGAGACAGAGTCTTGCTAAATTGCCCAGGCTGGGCTGTATCTTGTGATCTTCCTGCCTCTGTCTCACAGAATTCTAGGGTTACAGGTGGATACTACTAAACCTGGCCCCAGCTCTCTTTAGTTTTTTGAGATAGGGTCTCTAAATTGCTGGGCAGAGCACACACCTGTCACTCTCCTCCTTTAGCCTCCTCAGTAGCTGAGATTACAGGTGTGCCCTAGCACTGGCAAGATCATTCTCCTCTTCATCTTCCTTTTTCTCTTGTATGTGTACATTCAATTCATATATCACAATTTGTTGAAAAGACTACTCTTTTCTCACTGAATTTCCTTGACACCTTCATTGAAAATTAACCATATATACAAGAACCAATTTTTGTTCTCTATTCTGTTCTACTGATCATTTTTCTTGTGTGTGTGTGTGTGTGTGTGTGTGTATGTGCACATGTATGCACATGCAGGTGTGTGCATGTGCACACTGGGGATGGAACCCAGGACCTCATGCACCCTCAGCACACACTTTACCATAAAGCTACACCTCCAACCCCTGTTCCAGCGATCTTTTTGACTGTCTTTATACCAGCGTGACTTTTTTTGGTTACTATACCTTTATAATAATTGCAAACTTATTACCAGAATCTTGGGCCAGAGGGAAGCCTGCCTTCTGGGAATTCCAAAAGATCAAGTTTGGCCACTTGCACCAAAAATGTAACAAAATGAATTGTGGAAGTTAGGAAAGGAATTTATTCGGGGATACTGATAAAAGCTTAAAGTTTAAGTAGGGAAGGAGCAGAATGGGGGTGGGGCTGAGAGGCAAGAAAAATGCATAGTTAATCAGTTCTGGCCAAACTGTGGTCTAGCTGATCATTATCTCAGGACTGTCAGTGGAGAACCTTGTTGGCAAAGATAAGAGAATTGCTGCTGCCTGGTCGGGGTGAGGGGGTGTTTACTGATCAGACCTATTGTTCATGGAATTCAAGCTGACTGTAGGAGAGGATGACTCAGAGAAAAGGAATCAGAAAGGCAAGATAAAGTTAGGTCTTTCAGGCTTGGAGCAATGACTGGAGACTTCTAGGTGGCATTCTAACAATCTGGAGTGGACATTATAAAAGCTGGCTTGTTCATTATGATGAATCTACATGTATTGAAAATACCTTAGTTAATTTTATCTTGGTGCCTTCTGACTTGGAGGAGGGCTACAAGCTTCAGAGGAACACTTCTTAAATGATTAATATGTCCACATACAGAGGTGAGCAAGAATCACTGGCTGAAGCAGACGGATCATAGGCAATCATGATTAACAAAAATCATATTGTAAATGGAGAAAA
Source organism: Chinchilla lanigera (assembly GCF_000276665.1). Classification (NCBI taxonomy): domain Eukaryota; kingdom Metazoa; phylum Chordata; class Mammalia; order Rodentia; family Chinchillidae; genus Chinchilla; species Chinchilla lanigera. Next base: position 4,409,836 of record NW_004955521.1, on the reverse strand, counting down.
AAGATGAAAAGACAGTACTCCCCAATCTTACAATCCTATCAATCTCAGATCTTGGTGGGACCTCCACATGTGAAACAGTGAACCCTGTACAAGTTGTGTAAATCTGGGATCACTGTTTCCTGAAGTCAAAGAATGAAATCTCAGACAAAAGGAGGAAGTTAGAAGAGTGTTTATTGGAAATAACAAAAAAAGCCATTGCAGTACATTGAGCTCCATAGAGACAGCTCTGGGCCAAATGAGAGCCAGATGGAAACTGGGCAGCTCTTTGCCTCACTGAATAAAAACAAGTAAACATGAGCAAAAGACATTCTATGAAACAGAGATGAAATATCATCACATGCATTCTGTGTGCACACTTGCCAGGAAGAGCACAGGAAGAAACACTCAGATGTTTCCGTCAATTTCTCAGAGCTTTCCTAAGAAGTGTTGAGAGAATTGGAAGACCAGGTCTGCTAAAACGGGGAAATTTGAAGAGATGGCCAAGGCAGACAAGGCCTGTTACAAAGAGAAATGAAAATCTGTGACCCTCCTAAGGAGGAAACAAAAAAGAAGTTCAAGGATCCCAATGCACTCAAGGCCTCTTTCAGCCTCCTTTTTTGTTTTGAGAGCAGCCTAGTCTATCCATTGGTGACACAGCAAAGAACTGGGGAGACATGGAATAATACTGCTGCAGAAAGTGGGAGAGATGTGGAATGGTGCTGCTGCAGAGGACCAGCAACCCACAAAAGGAATGATGTAGGAGACAGGGCATGGCAAAGGTGGCTGGGGAAATGAGTGGGACCTGCAAAGATCCCAGGACAGCATCAAATAATTCTCAGTGCTCTGTGTGTGTAACCTCTTGCAGGCTCCCATGAGATGTGGATGACATAAAAGAGATAAGACCTCATGGGAGAGCCTGCTCGTGTGACTTTCACAATAGTGCACCTTGCATTTCCCAGATGTAGTGTGCACTTCTTCTTGTTTGTTTGTTTTTTGCCTTTAATTTCTTTTTCTCCTGTTCTGCAAGCTGTTCTGCAGAGCTGGTTTCTTCCATACCCATTCATGCTTCACTTTTCAAATAAACTTTTGGCACTGTTTTTGGGTTGTCTTGTCATATTCTTTGTTTGAGCCATAAGGACCTGGAATACTTTTAATTGGCAACCCATTTCTAAAGAAACTACCTGATAACATTTTGGCGACCCAGCCAGGAGACAACATTTTGGCATGGCCCACGAAAATAACACTTTGGCATAGCTATTCACAAAAAATTTTGCTAAATTAGCCTGGTCTCGAATGAATACAAAAACACTTTACATTAAAATCTTAACTAAAGTAACAGAGAGTATATAAATACAGCATCATACCAGTTCTTAGTACTTTTTCCATCAAATGCAAGAGATGTTTTTCCCATATGATTTCACTTTTTTTTTTTTTTTTTTTTGGTTTTTCTCCGGTACCAGGAACCGAACTCACGACTGTGCGCTTGCCAGGCAGGCGCTTTGCCGCTGAGCTAAATCCCCAGCCCCCTTCACTTTTGTTAAGTAGAGTCATCAAGGGACTTGATACCAGCTAAGCCATTGAGAAGCTTAGACTGAATACAAGTTGGGCCAGCAGGGTTCCAAGCAGATGGTTAAAGAACTTTGCTTGGGAAATTTCTGCCATTACCTCATGGGAGTTTGGACTAGAAAGGCTGCAGATGGCCCAGCCTCCTTGTCTCTAAGGAGTTACAGTCCTCCCTTGCTATGTCATGGTTCACTTATTGCAGCTTCACTGCATCATGGTTTTTTTTTAAAAAAAATCTAATTCTGTACTGAGGAGTTTTTGCTATATTGTGGGATTTTGTGGTATATAAGTATTTATATAATATTTATGATTTATTTACTTTTTCCTAAAAATTTAAAACAATATAAAAATATTAAAAAATGTTAATTCAAACATATTAAAAGAATATTAAATTGAGATAAAATACTGTACAGTATGTATTTCATCAGCAGATGGATACTGTACTGTACACAATGGAAATGCAGTACTCCACTACTGCCGGCCAGAGCCTGGCAGAGCCATCTGGCCGTGTGAGCAGACTCACACCAGGTGCAGGTGCTGCTTATAGGCAAGGAGGGCATGTGGCACTGCCCCTGGCCCCATCCATGCTAGGAGCCAGCCTGGGCAGGCTGAGCTGGGTGCTGGGCTGGGCTTGACTTGGCTGTGGCTGGGTCCCCACTGGGTCCTGTGCCCCTGCTCCCTGGCCCGGCCGCTCCCACCCTCCATTCCCCACCTGCCCTATCCTCCCCTTCTGCCTTTGAAGCTGAGATGCTGATTCACTTGGACTTCCCCAGGTGCTGCCCCATCTGGAAGCCAAGGCTTTGGGAAGAAGGGTCTCCCCAGGAAGGTGTGCAGGGCTTATAGGAGTGTGGGCAGGGTTTATAAAGCCTTAAAATATATATATAAATAATAAAATAAAACACTGCTACTTTGCAGATTTTCACCTATTGCAGGGGTCTCTGGAACATAACTCCCGTGATAGGTGAGGGATCACGTAATGGGTCCCAATATGGTGACAAAGGTTTTCTTCTGTAGTAAATGATGCCAGCACCACTCTAAGGTTTGCATAGAGATGTCTATCCAGGTTTTATAACATCTCACAGGAGCACTTTGTGGACTTAGGTCTCCTCTTTATGGATGCAGTGCCACCTTAAGGAGCGCAGCCCTAGCGGTCCTCAGACAAGCAAATGAGAAATCTGTTGGATATCATCACCACACACATTTCACCAACTTTGCCACTAGGCCATACGTTGATGAATGGGACAGGCTTAATCCTGACAATTTAAAACAAGAACAGCTTATCTACTATTGTAATATGGTTCAATACATAATGAAGGTAGTAAAAGCTGGGTACAGAATGATACTTTAAACTATGAAAGTATTGTCTAGTTACAGCATTTCTGCTTGGAACATAAAAGATGGAGTAAAATGCCTTATATTCACACTTATACAACTCTTCATCAAAAGACATGCTCAAGAGGGGCTGGGGATTTAGCTCAGCGGCAAAGCACCTGCCTGGCAAGTGCAAGGTCGTGAGTTCGGTTCCCGGTACAGGAGAAAAACCAAAAAAAAAAAAAAAAAAAAAGAAATGCTCAAGAACTATGGTTCTTAGTGTGGGCCCTGAGGAAGACAAAGATATCCTGGATGCCCTTGTTTTAAGAACCCCATTTGGCTCTCAGGGAAATCTTGGTCTTGCTGATCTATTTAGGGAGGAAAACTACACTAGGAGGTCTCCTCACTTCCCCCTTATAATCCTCAGGCCAATAAATGAGGTCAGTCCCCTCTAAATAACCCAGAGATCCCATTAGAGCCCAGTGCCCCAGAGGAACCCAAAATTCCTAAGCTCCCTTGGCAGCCTCCGCAGGCAGCCATGAGTCCCACTGGGTACTCACAGACAGCTCTATGCCCCACACATCAAACCCAAAGTGGTGCTTCTTACTACTCTGATTCACAACTTGTCCTGCCCCTCAGAGAAGTCCCAGGGGTGGAAGAAAATACTGCAGTGCAGGTTTTCTTTTCAGTTGCATATGTCCAATTGTGCAAAGAATGATTAGGTCAACTATCAGAAGGCTCTAGTAAGTTTACAGATGGGTTCCAAACTTTGACATTTGCTTTTGACATATCAAAGCAAGATGTCCAATACATAGAGGCCACTTGCTATACTTCAGATGAAAAGCAGAGAATTTTACAAGAAGCTAGAAACTACACAGGTGAATAATATGTTTTAAAAGGTGAAGGAAAGCACCCTGGAACAGCTATTCTCCCTTCAACAAAGCCAAAGTGGGACTATAATACCCAGGATGGATTAGAGATGATGTCTAGTATGCTAGCTGATATTATCTGGGGATGAAAAGGTGCATTAAAAAGTCTGTTAATTATGATAAAGTGAGTGGGGTCTTACAGGGAACAGAGAAAAATCAAGGTTTGTTTCATAATGGATTAGCAGAAGCTTTCCACAGGTATACTAATATAGATCCACCTTCAAGAGAGGAAGAGATACTATGGGACAGAATTTCATCTGTGAGTCAGCCCCAGATATCCAGTGTAAGGTACAAAAACTTCAGATGGGGCCACAGACACATGGGCCAGTTGCGGCAGATGGCAAAAATTGAGAACCAGAGAAGAGACAAAAGAAAAAGGCTAAGATTACATCTGTTTCAAATGGTAATGCTTTAAACCCACCCAGGTCATCTAAGGTAAAACCCAGGGACAACCAAAGAAAGGGTTCCTATTTCAAGTGCAAAGGAACTGGGTAAAAGGTTGCTCCCAGTCTCCCTCTGAGCCCTGTTGTGTGAGGCAGCTAATGCGCCTGACTCATGGCACTGGAGGTTTGATTATCTCCACTCTCAGAGAAGGGCCAGGCCAGCCAGATCACTCATTATCTGCTCTGATGATGGAAGAGGTCCAGGGGAACCTGCAATGCTCCTGTCCACATATATCACCATCTTCTCTGAGGAACCCTGGGTAATCTTGGATGTCATCAGGGAACCAGTGCAACTGTTTATAGAGACAGGGGCTGCTCATGTTTGATATCACTCTCTGGAAAACTAAATCTATAGCCCTGGTTGGAGATGAAGGGACCCCTAATTTGGAGATTCTTTACTCCTCCTCTGACATGTCACTTTGAAGGTCAAATGTTTTTTTTTTTTTATTTTAAAGAATAAACGAAGGATAACATAAAAATAGGGGGGACTTAGCAAATTACAGACAAAATCGTAGGAAATTATCAATGGTTATCGTTTTACATATTATTATCTACAAAATAGTTTCTCAGGAAAACAAATAGACAAATAATAGTGCGTTAGAGACAAAAGAGGTAGGAGATTATCAAGAGTTGTTGTGCTATACTTTGGTATCTTCAAAGTGGCTTCTAAAGAAAATAAATAGAGCTATACATGAGTGACCTATTGAAAAATCATTAACTATTCTCAATGGTTGTTATAGGAAATACATAATAATAAACATACATTATGAAATAGGATAGGAACATTACAAACAACACAGTTACGGATAGATTAGTAGGAAAATGTCAATGGCTGCTGTAATACGTGGTGGTATCTTCAAAGTGGTTTCTCAGGAAGACAGAGATATGCAAGAAGGATCTAATAAGTAGTTACAGCCTAAGGGTTGTCAAAAATAGCATATTACCTCCTCACCAGTGACTCCTTTCACTGAGGTATGATGGCTGGAAGGAAGGCCAGGATTGAAAAGAAGGACCGAGAGACTTGCACCTGTAACTAGCAACAGGCTGTTTTCTTGTTCCTCCATAGTCATGATTACCCAGGACTCCTTGATGGAGATGACGGTCTGGCCAGAGGGAGAAGGCAGACCATGCCCCAAGCCCTCTCATTCCTGTTGGACTAACTGGTAGCATGGGTCTGAGCTCTGGGGCCTCCACCTCAGAGGGCAGACCGATCTCCAGTGGTCTCCTTTGCATCCAGGGCATGGCCCATGGGGCCTCTTAGGGCAGTTCCTCTTGAGGTAGCCTGGCTTTTAACAGTGGTAGCAGATGAATGCAGTTGTCGAGTTCTTCTTGGAGCCCCGGGAATCAGACCTGGGATCTGTTTCTCTTAGTGGTGCAGCAAAAGCAGCTGCTTTTTCTCGGTCTCTTTGTTTTCTCTCCTTGGCCTCCTCCTCATCATGGCTATAGAATACTGAGGAGGCAATTCTTACTAACATCTCAAGTGAGCTATCTGGGGTGAAAGCCATTCTTTGTAACTTTTCTCTCCAGGTTCCCATTGCTTTGGGACCCCACAACCAGTTAGTGTCCTCTCCCCAACTGTCAGCACAGGCAGCAGGAATCCTGCTGCAGACTTCTCCAGAGCTTCACCACAGCCTGTACTGTCAGGGGAAGAATGGCTTCCAATGAGTCTCTGCAGGTATTGTGCAAGGTCCTCCTGGTTTACACCTTCTGAGCGGCTCTCATGACCCCAGTCCACAGGACCTCTGACTCCACGGGCTTAGTCTGCATTCTCATGTTCTCTGAGTCCTTGTTCAGCAGCTGCTCCTCCGCTGGCTCTGGACCTTTCTGGTTCCCAATGGCAGGAGCAAGAGTGGCCCGTTGTATGGCATATATTCCCAGGGGTTGTTCAAAGTTTCAATGATTCACACACATCCGTGGGTGGGCAACTGCAGTCGGTGAATGGTAGTCCAGTTGTGTCACTGTTTCTCTGTGTCATGATAGATCCCAATTGAGCGGCGGCGGCTGGCCTATGGGCCGGCGCTCAATAGCGCTCGCCGCCACATGGCTCCCCATGTGCTTGGGGCCCACCCTCAGCTCCCTGTGTGCCGGAAGCCCTCCTTCCGGGAAACCCTGAGGCTGGGAGTGAGTCGCCGGTCTGAAGACCAGCGCTCCCCGCCCGAGGCTCCCCGAGCACTTGGGGCCCACCCTCCGGGAGCCAGCAGGCAGGAAGCTAGCCAGCCAGAAGGCTGGCGCTCCCCACCCGCAGCTCCCTGTCGAAGGTTAAATGTTTTACCATGAGTTTCTAACTGTCTGACAGTGTCCTATTCCCTTGCTAGGGAAAGCTTTATTAACAAAACTGGGGACAATTTTCAAATTCCATTTAAGGCCAAAACAGATTTTACTTGCTGGGACTATACCAGGTCTCTCTGACCAAATTAGCCAATATGTAAATCCTGTTGCATGGTATAAGGGAATAGCTGGTATGGCAAATCCAGCTAGTCCAAGAATAATAAGACTAAATAGCCCCAGCCAATTTCCTAATTGAAAACAGTATCCAATCAAGGAAGAGGTACAAAAAGGCCTCAAGCTTCTCGTAGACAAATTTCTGAAACACAGCCTTTTGAAACTTTCTCAGTTCCCTTGTAATACTCCCATCCTCCCTCTAATAAGCCCTCAGGAGAATATCGGCTGGTACCAGACCTCCACCTCATTAAGGAGGCTGTCATTCCAATCTGTCCTCTGGTGGTAGATCCATATACAATTCTCTCCCAAATTGCAGGTAATGTCAATTGGTTCTCAGTTTTAGATTTAAAAGATGGATTCCTCTCCATTTGCTCTCATCCTCACTCTCAGCTTCTGTTGCCTTTGAATGGGAAAATCAAGACAAAAACAGCAATATACTTGGATAGTTTACTCACAGGGGTTTAGAGATAATCCTCACCCTTTTGCTTGGGCACTAGAAAAAGACTTGAGGAACCTAAAGCTAGAACAAAGAACCATCCTACAATATATAAATGATATTCTAGTTTGCAGCCCAACTCAAGAACTATTTAATCATAACACTGTAGAAACTCTTAACTTTCTAGCTAAGAAGGGATATAAAGTCTCCAAAGAAAAGGCTCAGAGATTCCTCCAAAAAATTCAGTATCTGCAATATATTCTTACACCTGGGAAACTACCACTGTCTAGGGACTGGATCCTGGCTATCTGTGATTTTGGGCTTCCTGCCACCAACCAGTAGCTTTGTTCCTTCCTGGGAACGGCAGGCTTTTGGAGAGCCTGGCTTTTGTAGAAATGGCAAAGCCTTTTTATGAGGCAGTAAAAGACCCTAGGTCTGTGCCCCTAAAATGGACAAAAGTGACTGAAAATGCCTTTAGAAAAAGAAAGCATACCCTTACTCAGCATCCAGTACTGGGAATACCTGATTTTAAAACAAACCCTTCTTTATGTATCAGAAAAGGGAGGAAGTGCTTTGGGGAGGGTATTTTCTGAAAGCCTAGGACAAGAACCTCACCCAGTGGCATACTTTTCAAAGTAATTAGATGGGGTGGCTGCTAGATGACCACCCTGCTTGAGAGTAATAGCAGCTACAGCTATACTAACAGAAGAAGCTACAAAGTTAACTTTGGAACAGAGAGTAAAGGTTCTGACTCCCCATCTGGTCAGAGCTATTCTGGACACAGAGGTTACTTGTGGTTAACAGGAGAACAGCTTATGAAGTATCAGGTTATGCTCTTAGACACCCCTGAGGTTATTATAAAAATCTGCACTATTACCCCTGCTTCTTTGATGGCTACACACTCAAAGGTTAGCCACTCTTGTGAAAAAGTTATCTGCCAGACCTATGCAAGCAGGCAGGACATCAGGGACCTGCCCCTCCAAGATCCTCAGGAAGTATAGTTCACTAATGGAAGTAGCTTTGCCCAGGAACATCAAAAGGCAGGTTATGCAGCTGTGAGATTACAACAGGTCACTGAAGCTCAACCTCTTCCCCCAGGAATGTCTGCTCAAAAGGCACAGCAGATAGCTTTTACTGGGGCATTGATATTAGGAGAAGACAGAAGGTTAAGCATCTATACAGATTCCAGATATAGTTTTCTGGTGCTACAGAAACAGCAATCTGAAAAGAAAGAGGCTTACTGACAAATAAATAATCATCTATAAAACACAGACAGGAAATTCTACAACTCCTAGATGTAGTCCATCTTCCTAGACAGGTCATAGCCATACACTGTAAAGCACACCAGAGAGACATGTCACAAGTCTCCTTGGGAAATCAAAAGGCTGATAAGGAGGCAAAAAGGGCAGTCCTACAACCCCGTAAGACTCTAGTCTTATTCCCAGTTTCTGAGGAATCATTAAAACCAGTCTATCCTGCCCTCTCACCCCTGCCATGAGCATGAATGGACCTTAGGGCAAGGAGGAATAAAGGGACTCTGGCGGTTTAGGAAACAAACAGGTCCTTCCCCAAGGGATACAATGGAAGGCTATACAAACACTTCACTTGGGAAGAGATGGTACACTGGAAATGATTACTTGGATATTCACAGAATTAGGACTCGGGACAATCACCCAATAGTTGGTAAAGCTTGCCCACTTTGTGCTGACCATCTGGGCAAGCCCAAACCACCCCTTTTATTAGAACCTGTGCAGAGGAGAGAGACAAACTCTGGAGAGGACTGGCAATTAGACTTTACCCATATGTCACCATGTAGAGGGTTTAAACAAGTGTTGGACCTAATTGATACCTTCACAGGCTGGATTGAACACTTTCTTACACAGTAAGAAAAGGCTACTTAAGTAGTCAAGGTGCTTCTTAAAGGAATTATACCCAGATTTGGAATACCCAATCTCAGGGTGACAACGGACCTTCTTTTTACCTCCCAAATAACTCAGGGAATGGCAAAGGTTTTAGGAATAAAGTTTTACCTTCATTCCACTTGGTTGCCTTAGTCTTCTAAAAATGTAGAGAGAGCTAGACTCTAAAATGAACTCTGGCAAAACCCCATATGTGGAACTTCTCCTAGGCTCCCACAGGAAGTGGATGGCATAAAAGAGGTGATATGCCATGGGGAGCCTGCTCTTGCAACTTCCCATGCTACATTTCCCAGAACATTTCCTTTATCTTTGCTTTTATGTTTTTTTTCCTCTTGTTCTGCCTAAATTTGCTCTGCTGGACTGGTTTCTTCCTTAACTTTTTTTTTTTTTTTTTGGTACCAGGAATCAAACTCAGGACCTTGTGCTTGCCAGGCAGGTGCTTATGCCACTGAGCTATATCCCCAGCCCTCCCTTAACTTTTCAAGTAAACTTTAGCGACTGTTTTTGGCTTGTCTCATCCATTTCTTTGTTGGAGGCAAGAAGGACCTGGATTGCATTGGATTGGTGAGCCATTTCTAAAAGAACCAGCCGGTAACAGGAAGGTTGCTGACCTAAAGGAAAAATACAAAAAAGACATCACTGCCTGCTGAGCTAAAGGAAAACCCGATACAGCAAAAAGGGAATTGTTAAGGCTGAAAAATGCAAGAAAAACAAGGAACAGGAGGAAGATGAGGAAAACGAAAGAGACAAGGAGGAGGAAGATGAGAAGATGAAGATGAAGATGAGGATGAGTAAGCTGGCTCTGGTGCACTTGTTTTATCCCTGCTGTACACGAGTCACTGCTTTTAAAGAAAAGAACTGGAATGTAAGGCTGTGTAATACTTGTTTTAAAGCTGTAGGGTGTCTTCTCATCTTCTTTGTTTTGTCAACACACTACAAAATGCATTTTTAGAGAGCTCTGGCCTGGTGGTATTTTCAGTAGCCACCAACCTTGCCCAGTATGGTATAAGGGTTGTAAATTGGCATGGAAATTTAAAGCAGGTTCTTTAATTTGGTGCACAGCACACATTCATTATGTACAGGACAGTAGTTTTTAATCTTCAGTTTTTGCTGATGCAGTTTATATGAAATAATTGCTCTGTTACCTGAATACCACTCTAATTGCAAAAAAGTTGCAGTTCTTTTGTTGATATTCTGAAAGCTTCTAAGTAAATACAATTTATTATTTAAATAAAAGAATGCAGTAATTGGAGGATGCAAATATCTAGTATGCTCATAAGATAATTTTCCCTGTAGCCAGATGTGGTAGTACACAGCTACAATCCCAACACCCTCAGAGGTTGACACAGAAGGATCACAAATTCAAGTCTAGCCTGGACAATTTAGTAACTTAGCAGGGCCTCATCTCAAAATAAAAAATGAAAAAGGGTTGGGGATGTATTCAGTGTGAAGGCCCTGGCTTCAACCTCAAGCACAAATAAGAAAATCATATAAAATGATAACCCAGCATTCTAGTTTTAGCATCAAGTTTTTTGAGAACTTGACTAATAGCAGTTGAGCTTTGAGACTGAAATGGTATCCTGGGTGTGGAGATTTTACCAATTTATTGCTGCCTTGGGGTAAGCAGACCTATTCAAGTCACATCCCTGCATGAATCTCTCTTAGCCAAGTATTTTTGAAAAATAAGGATAGCTGATGTTCACTGAGGGTCTCTAAGCAGAAGTCATTTGACCCTATGCTTACTCACTACCCAACTGTAGTAGTGTAGTTCAGTTATTATGTGTAGGCAGTGAGAGGATACTAATGGTAGGGTCAGATAAAAGAGCAAATTTAAGCAGCTAGTTAATCAAGCAGCTAAACCAAGCTTAGACATGCAATAGTAAACACACAACAAAAGATAAAAGGTTAAGATAAGAATAGAGAGAAAAGGACCTTTCCTCCCAGAAGAGAAACTTATTAGACAGAGTATGCTAAGTTAACAACTCCTTTGTAACCTCTGGACCTGGACTTCAACCTGACTCAAGAAAACATTAGAAATACAAGATAACTATTTTCTTTTTAAACTTTTGAACTCATTTTCATTGAAAGGCGCCCCCTTGCTCTGCCTGTCTGTTTAAGGCCAGACAAAAAGTCACTTCTTTCCCCTCTTGGTGGGTATTCATCAAGAGCTTTTTTCTTGTCATTAACACTCTCCTGAATTCCTCTTCCTATCCCCAAATTTATTCTTCAACTCTGGGAGACAAAGAACTCGAGTTTATACAAATTAACTGTTTTGCTGTGACATCTGTGATAAGTCATTAGCAAAGCCAAATTGGCTATTTGCAAACTCTCCCATTTTAAACACAGAACTGTTTTAAACTGTACTGAGTTCAGGACTTTCCAGTTTCTAAAGTTCTTTCCTATATGATTTATTTAATTTCATCTCTTCCTGCTCTGCCCATCAAAATTCCTTATTTGTGGGGCTGGGGAAGTGGTGGTGTAGCTCAGTATGGAGAATGCCTAGGTGCAAGCACCAAAGAGGGGAAAACTTCAGTTCTGATTTTTCCTGAGCTCAGATTGGGCAGAACCAAGTGAATTTTGGAAAACAGACGTGGAGGAGAGACGTAGCTCCTGTTTGCAAAGTGAATGGTTACTGGAGCCTGTCTTCCCAGAACTGGTCTAGCAAGAGGTCCTCTCTCTGACTTAGCAAAGCTAAGGAAGCTAACCTTCCTTCAGAGTTTTATATATTGCTCCTAAACTTTAAGTGCAATTGTAAATGACTTTTCATTCTGTTGAATCAAATGGAGGCGAGGAGAGGAATACATATACAAAGAATCTTTTTCTTTTTGTGTTACTTGGGATTGAACTCAGAGGCAATTTACTACTATACATCCATCCCTTTATAATTTTGAGACAAGGTTGTCTAGGTGACCTTGAATTTATAATCCTCCTGCTTCAGCTTCCTCAGTGGCTGGGATTACAGACATGTACCACTGCAGATGGCCAAAGAATCTTGTTGAGTAATAGAAAGCAATCAGAAATGAGGTTAAGTGTCTGAGAATTAAAATGAGGAAAATTAGCATGGTGGTGTGCATGCCTGTACTCCTAGCACTCTGGGAGGCTGAGCAGGACTGCAAGTTCAAGCTGAGCTTGGGCCTCTTAGCAACTTAGTGAAACCCTGTCTCGATACAAAAACATTTTAAAAAGGACCTAGGGGTGTAATTCGGTGACAAGGCCCTGGGATCAATTTCCCAAACCAGAAGAAAAAATAATAATTAGGAAAATTAACACCTTAGTCCAAGAGTAGATGGATAATAGCTGGGTGTCGATGCTAGACAAGGTACCCATGTTTATTACTTTGTAGATATGTTCACAGTTTTGTTCGTTCCTTCATCTGTGAGCCTGGTGTGATGCTGGGAATGGCGGGGCCCTGCACAGATGAATCAGGGATGGTCCTGACCCTTATCAGGGGAAAATACAACATTTAAAAATGGGAGCATCTTTCACTGCAGTTCTGCAGGCGCTTGATGCATATCAAGTGTTTGTTGAAATCCCATGCTATAAGGTAGGCCAGATAAAGTTCAAAGCTGAAAGCAAGATGGGAGGGACGGTCGAACAAGTGAAGAGCACATCAAGGGCAAAGATAGTGGGAAGAAAGCACAGGCTTTGTATAGAAACAAAGTGACTTTGGCCACAGGGTGGAAAAACACAGGGCAAGTAGTGAAAGATATTTTGAAAAAGTAGGTTGGATCCAGGTGCAGTGGCTCATACCAGTAACATCAGCTAGTCTGGAGGCTGACATTCCAGGAGGGATGCCAAGTTTGAGGCCACTTGGCAGTTTGGCCAGACCCTATCCCATAACAAAAACGAAAAAGGGTTGGGGACGTGGTTCAGTGGTGGAGCGCTTACCCCGCATGCAGAAGGCCCTGGGTTCAGTGCTTGACACAGAAAAAAGGAGTAGTTGGGAATCAGAGGCCCTTGGGAATCACAGAGGCACCTATTAATGTCTTTAAGAGTGCAGGTGTACTTTTAACTCACATCCAAATAATGCTGAGGGAGATGTTAGCATTTCCCTTACATAGAGTAGGCCAAGACGTTGTGGGGTGAGATGGGCTAGGCCAGGGTGTGGTTTGGGGTCGAGTGGAAAAGTTATTGCAGAAGGTAGACGATGGAGGAACTTGATCAAAACTACCTTTGTTCTTCAGAAGTCAAAATATACCCAGGCAGGATATTTAGAAGGATATGCAATAATTTAATATTTTTCATTTATTCAGAAACTGAATTTGTAATTTATCAAAAGCAGTGAAGACAAATGATCCTTCCTCTTTCTCCCACCAAAAATGCTTTCCTTGGTTAACCCGGGGACCAGTGGTGTTACCATAGCTTGAGACGGACATGCAGATTTCCAGACCTCAGATTCAGGGTGCGCGCTGAACACTATGCAGGTGACTGAGTGTTAGTTTGAGAAGTTCTGCTGGGACCTACTGACCTGCAGGGCCAGCACTTCGTTAAAAAGAACCGCTAGGGTGTCTCACCAGAGGGCAGCAATCCTCTCGCTTCCTTCCTGCGCCACCCAGAGTTCTGCCCAAGACCAGCTGCGGTCCGGACTCGGTCGGCGGACCCGGGCGGAGGGCGTGACAAGGGCGGGGCTCGGCCTGTCCAATGGGCTCTCCCGGGCAGGGGGCGGGACTCTCCCGCGCAGAGGGGGCGGGGCTCTCCTATTTTTGCCACAGCTGCTGCAGCCGCGGCCGCTCCTCCCACCCCGGGCAGGGCTCGTCATGTGGCGCGTGGCGCGCGTGCTGTGTGTGCACGCTGCAAACCTCAGCAAGTTCTCGGGACCTTGCAACAGGCCTGCCGCCTTCATGTCCACTCTACTGATCAATAAGCCTCAGTACGCCTGGCTGAAGGAGCTGGGGCTCCGCGAGGAGAACGAGGGCGTGTACAATGGAAGCTGGGGCGGTCGGGGAGAGGTACGCGTGCGCCCGGGAAGTCGCGGCGGCTGGGGTGTGTGAGTCCTGGAGACCCAGAGTGCCGCGCTGCCCTGAGCGCCTCCCGGCTATCGCTGTAGGCGATTGCGCGGGATGGAAGGGTTAAAGTTTTCTCGTGTCGTGAACAACAGCCGTAAAACCTTTCAGGTTAGGCCCTTGTGTGCTAAGAAGAATCGGTTTCATAGTGGAGCTTATTTAACACCTTATGGCACAGTCTCCTTTGGGATCCGTAGTCCCGCATTTCGCCGCGCAATTTGTCTTAATCAGACTGTAGTTTTTAAAGTGTGCCTTGCCCCGCAGGTAACGTTCTACAGGGTAATTTATGTTGCACCCTTTTCTGAAACCCTTTGGAATTTGGAAGTTTGTGCTTGCTAAAATTTTGTGAACTTCCTGAGATTTCTGTGTAGCCCAGAGCTAAACATCGTGCCTGGCATCAAGTTACTGTTTAATAATTTTTATAGAATGCAATGGAAAGCTAAGGTTATTATCGCCCATATTTTTACAGAGACTGGCATGCAGAAGGAAGCTTTTATAGGAAAATGTTATGTAATATTGAATGAAGTGAGGCGTATTATACGCTTAACTGCATTGCTCGAGGGAACATCTGGTTATCTGTGGCTGTAGGAGATGCAAGTGATTTTAATTGTTCCCGGGTCTCCTGTGTAATTGATAGTTTCATCTTGTTTTTCTTGGGGCATCTGTTCAAGAGATTCTTCCACAAAATATGGTCCCCTGAAGGCCTTTTAGCTGCACTTGGGCTTTGTCTTTCCTGCTGAACCTGAGATCGCTCCAGCTCGCGTGGGCGCAGGCCTTTCCCGTACTTGTTTAGACTTGGCTGCTTCATCTTCTGACCAGAGGGTGGGCGCAATAAGGGAATGGAGTAAGGAATGCTCCTATAACGGTCTGTTCACGGAGAAAGCTGGATTAGTTGGTACATTACGGCCTTTGTGTACATATCTTATGTTAAGATGGCAAGTATCTAACAGAAAGATGGTTTCTACTATTTAGGAGAGAATTGAAAACTGAATTTTCTTCTACCTATTTACCTATTCTCTTAATTTGAAAGGGATTACAACTGCTGTAAATAATGGTCATCTTTTTGTTTTAAGGTTATTACCACCTATTGCCCTGTTAACAACGAGCCAATTGCAAGAGTCAGACAGGTAAGTTTTTAAAATTCAAACTGCCTTCAGGGAGTTTGCAACCTGTCTTTAGAGATGGAAGCCTAGGAGGCAGGCCAAGAGCTGTACCAAAGTACACATGCAGAGAATAATGTGTCTCCTTTTCCCTTGACATTTAGACCTGCCTAGGAAAGACTGACCACACTCTGGGTGGGGGTGGTGTGCCCTAAAAAGGTGAACCATGGAGAGGACTGGGAGGGGGTCTACTGAAGGCAGTATTTCTGAATCACTTGAGGTTTTGTTAGTTAAATTTTGGATTCCTCAAGTCTGGGTTGGAGCCTGAGCATCTGTTAGTAGTATGCAGCAAGATCAGGTGTTCCCAGGCCAGGCGAACAGAACTTGCTTTGGAAGAACAAGGTGTAAAGCACAGCTGGACCCCGTCCTGTCTGACAGGGTTGTAGCCAGTGTTTAGAAGACTGTGGACATCACTCTCAAGTATAAATCTTAGGGACACCCAGAGGTTTTTTCTAGTTCTCCAAAAGATGTCAGTGGGCTCTTGAAGGTCATCACTTACCTTTCCTGCTGTTTCCCTGCTCCTCGTGCATGGTTTAGGCCAGCGTGGCAGACTATGAAGAAACTGTCAAGAAAGCAAGAGAAGCTTGGAAAGTTTGGGCAGATGTAAGTACGGCTTTTGTGGCTTGAGGCACAGAAGTCACGTATTGTGATTGTGATGAGATAAATAAAACATCTGATAAGCAGGCCAGTGTCTCTTGCAGAAATATTAGCTCCTAGATCCCTAGGAAAATGTCTTTTCTATCACTGGCACTTAGTCAATGAATACTTTCAAACAGATGAGAACTCTGTACTGGCGTAGTATAGACTAAAGCTCTGAGTATTCCTCGCTGGAGTTAGAAGTGAGCAAGTAGGGGAAGATAGGGACTGTGTTGAGACACCTGCTCTCCCCTCCTTCTTCTGTCACACCAGGAGACAGCGCCTCTGCATAGATCACGGTAACCTGCCAGCCCCGAGAGCAGCCATCTGCAGCATCTCTTTCCCAGGCCGCGGGCAGGGTCGGCTTCTTTGGTCGGAGTTTCCTCTAGAGGCTAAAAGAGCACAGCGAGAATCGTGACTGGTGCTGGGCTGGGCTGCACTGACTTGTCCCTGGGTAGGGGCTGCTTCCTGTGTGAGGGAAAGTCAAGGAGAGCAGGGATAGCCTGGATTTTCAGTGCCCGCTGTCTTCTACCCTCAGAGTGCTGTGTCATAGGAAGGGGAGGCCAGTCCATCTCCCTGTTGCTCATGAGGGGGAAGGGAATTAACCATTTAAAGTGCTCACAGGAGAGCCCAGCACCTGACAGGCCTCAGTGCACTTTTAACCCGTATGCTTCTGGGTCTGGACTGCCTACCCCGTGTTTTCTCTGAGTCAGCGTTTGCAGGGGGTTGGGGTTGGGGGTGGGCAGAATGGGGTCAGGCTTTCCCCGAGTTGGAGGTAGGGTTGTTAGCCAAAATCATCATTGTGCAAAGCACAGAGGATATCTTTCCTTTACTTTAATTCTGGATATAAGTTAGGCTTAGGGTTCCATTATATGAAAAAAAAAATCTTGACCGGAAAAATACAAGTTAACAGTGTGCTAAGTAAAGTTTACTCCACCTGGATAAGGAACAGTGTCCCAAACAGTATCATTTATGTTTCAAAGTTACTTTTATTTCCAATCATAAAAGTTATACATATTTTTTGTTAAAAAAATGTAAAATAATCTCAACCTTTTTGAAACAAAGTGACTATTATAGTTACATTTTGGTACATGTTTTTCCAGTCTCTTGTGTGTTTTCTCTGTCATTATGATTCATACAAACATATGTACAGGTGCGGAAAATTTTGTGACTTGTGATTACATCATACAGCAACTATAAGGTTACTATAAGGTTTTAAAATTATTGATGGATTTTCTATACATTTAATTTTAAAGTCCTTCTTTTTCAGCATTGGGGATTGAATCCAGAAGTACTTTGTCACTGAGCTGTATCCCCAACGCTTTGTATGTTTTATTTTGAGACAGGGTCTCCTTAAGTGACACAGGATGGTCTTGAGCTTGTGACACCCCTGCCTCAGCCTCCCAGGTAGCTGGTATTACAGTTGTGTGCCGCTATGCCTGGCTAATTACTACTTTACTTTTTAGAACAGTTTTGTCTTTGTACAGCAGTTTTATGTTCACAGAAAAATGAATTAGTAAGTACAGAGTTCCCATTGCCTCTCTTTCCATTTCCGCCATTGTTAGCATTTTGCATTAGTGTGGCCCCTTTGTTACAATCTGTGGGCCAGTACTGCTACATTATTAAGAAAAGTGTAATTTACACTAGGGTTCACTTTTTGAATATTTTATTTTGAATGGTATTGCAACTTCCCATGTCTTGTGACCAGAAATATTTATTGTATGTGTGTATTTACCTAGAGTCAATATAAACATGTTTGAAATAAGTTTGCTTGAACTAAGCTTCTTGTTTTTTCTGAGCTAGCCTTGAAACTGCCTTGCCTTGCCCTGGGGGATGGTCCCTGACAGGATTATCTTGGATGTTGCTTGGCTTTCCTTGCCGCTCTTCTGCGTGCAGGGTCTCTCTCTTCTGCATCTACTATCCCTCCTCCTGCTGACTGTGCTTTTAGGCCTTAAAGAGCATACAGTGCCAAAGCGGGGACAGCTTGCTTTCCTGGGTGACAGAAGTAGGGTCGGTTGGGAATCCTGCTCGTTAAAATTTAGTTCAACGTTTAGGGTAGAAACTGGTTTTTTCTAATAGGACCTCTGGGGCACTGGCTATTAGGATGGTGACTTAGAGAGGGGGCCACTCCCTTGAATGAGAACAGAACAGAGCTGCTGTCCTGCTGGTCTATAAGCTTTCCCAAGCCCATCTTCCCTGCTGGGGCCACTGCCTTCCCTGGCCCTTATCTTCCCGCTGGCCTCCTGTGTGAGGACAAAGCACTGTTTCATTAGTTCGTTTGAGTTAAGCCTGGAATTTTTCAAAGGGAACATTTTTTTCTTTGAGGGAAATACAAACAGTGTAAATATATGAAAAGGTAGTTTATAAAAGTGATTTCTTGTGAGGTGTGGTGCCTCGTTCCTGTAATCCCAGCACAGAGGAGGCTGAGGCGGGAGAGTCGTGAGCTTGAGGTCAGCCTGGGCTATAGACCCTGTCTCAGAAAAACAAGAAAACAAGAAAAAAAGAGATTTCTGCTGGATATGGTGGTGCATGCCTGTAATGCTAGCTTCTGGGGAGGCTGAGGAAGGAAGATTGCAAGTTTGAAGCCAGCATGGATAATTTACTGATACTCTGCTTTAAAATAAAAGAGCCGCTCTCCCTGGGTTCAATCCCGAGTAGCCACCCTCTCCACCAAGTCATTTCTTCTCTTAACCAAAGCCCACCATGGAGAACCTGGTTGGGAAAACAGACTTGCTGCTTTCCCAGGAGCCAGTCCCAGCCCTGCACGCTGCTTATTCCTGTAACCGATTGTTCCTCTTCATCTCTGATGAGGAACAGCTGGAGGCTCTTCCTTCCCTCAAGGACGAGAACTGTTACTGACCATCTCTCCCAACTACAAAAAGAAATGTCGGATAATTAGTAGCATCCCCCCCCCCCCCGTGGGGATCTTGCTGTTGCTCAGACTGGCCTTAAACTCATGCGCTCAAATGATCCTCCTGCCTCAGTTTCCCAGTGTCTGAGATAATAGTTGTGCTTCATCACTCCAGTTTTCCAAAAGTCTTGGCTAAAACTTCCTTCAGTGCATTTAGTTCCCATCACATGACTGTCTTAGATGCTCTTCTAAGTGTGGCTTCATAGGTGAAATGTGCATGATGAGAAGCTCTCATTGCCCACCTGGAGGAACGGGCCCGGGCTTGTTGATGTCGGTGCTTCTGGGACAGTCAAGCTCACCCTGGAAACATGGCTGCCTTCCTTGTTTCCTGTTTCTCCTATAATTCCTCCCCAGCCCTAGTCCTGACTTTCTGAACTTTCGCTACCGTTACCTGAGAGGCTGAAGGAAATAAAGATGCCAGATTGGATTGTTTGGGGTGGTGCCTGGTTATAGAGGTTCCCTGGGGGGTGATTCTCTCTCCAACTGTCGTCAAAGTTGAGAGTCAGCAGTCAGTTACCAATGACCAAGTTTTGGACACTTTTGATGATATCTCTGTCTTAGTCTGTTTTTGTTGGTACATGTGAATATCATGGATTGAGAAATTCACAGAAAAATTTTTTCTTTTGTTCTTTCCTTATTTTTTTACTGGACAGGGTGTTGTACATAGTCCAGGCTGGCCTTGCACTCATTATGTAGCCCATGTTGGCTTTGAGTTTGTGATGCTACTGGCTCAGCCTCCCAAGTGCTGGGATTACAGGCATGCATCACCAGTTTAGCTTTTTTTTTTTTGAGACAGGGTCTCACTATGCAATGTAGGCTGGTCTTGAATTCACAGCAATCCTCCTGTCTCCGCCTCCCAAGTGCTGGGATTATATGTGTATGCACCATGCCTGGCTGAAGTTAACCAATTTGACTAAGCTTTATAAAATATGCTAGCTAAATTCAATTGAAACAGTATAAAACGCAAGACCTGTATTGGGAAATCTATAGGATCTGCACTAATTCATTTGATATTATAAGTTTTTGTTTCCTTTTTTCAGAAGAGTACATGCATCCTAAAAATGGCAAATTTTACAGATGTATAAACTGCAGAATGCAAGTGTTTTAGTTTCTCTCCTAGAAATGATCACCGTTGGCAGCTTGGTGTGTAGTCCTTTACATTGAAGCAAGGGTTTACTTACCATATACATTGGTCTGTGCTTTCCTATTCTCCTTCAATGCTCTTCCTTGCTTATTTTAGAGAGTTGTCCATTTTATGGCTGTTCCGTATCTCATCCCTCTGGGTTCTGGTTTCTCTCTGCTATGGGTTCTGGTTTCTCTCTGCTATGAGAAACAGCACACAGTGAATATTGTACTTTTTCACACTTCGATATGAGCTTAGTTTCCAGAAGTGTAACTACTTAGTCAAAGGGTAGAAGTATTTTCAATGTTAACAGATTGCTGAGCTGTGCTTCAAAGCATCTATGCTAAGACAGGGATGCATTGTGAAGGAAGATAGAGAAGAAAAAAAAATCCTACAGTCACGTTCCGTGGGGCAGAGCTTCAGGGTGCCGTGTTGAGAGGGGAGGGGAGTGATTGGGTCTTGCCTGGGGGAGGTTCCCCTTAGCTACCTTCAGAAGGAGGGGAGCTAGAGGAAGAACTAGAGGAGAGAGAAGAGAGTGATGGTCACATTTGGGAGAAGTGCATCTCCAATTGTGAGTCAGATTTCAAAATCTAATCCTGCCCAGTCCATACGCTCTATTTCCCAGGACCAAGGGACTTCTGCCCAGGTGGTCTTCATCTAGCTGTTGTGCTTCTAACTTTTCAAGCCAGAGACCTGAGAGTCTTCCTTCGCTTTTTCATCTCTCCTGTTTCTTGCGTCTGTTTCATTAGCATGTCCCGTCAATGCCATTTCCAAAATGCATCCACACCTGCGTTTGTCTCCTCTGTTACCGCTGCAGTGTTAAGATGAAGTCGCTGTACTCTTGCCCAGGCTACTGTGCTGTGTTCTTAACTGACCCATCTCCCTGCTTCTGCTCTTTCGCTTCCATTTGTTCTCTACCCAGCAGCAAGAGGGGCTGGAAGACAGAAGCAAATCATCTTATTCTACACCATCACAACTGTTAGGATTTGACATCACACTCACCGTCAGACTCAGACCCCTTGAGTGCCACTGACTGTAGATGTAGTGGCCTCCACCCAGCCCCTTTTGTTTGCTTTGATACTCTTCTGTGTTTTTTCTCTTCCTGGGGAAGAGTAGTTCAGATTCCAGCTTTCCTGTCACCTGAGACATATTTCCTGCCAAACTGTCAGGTAAAGTGGCTTGTCCGTTTACCACCACCCCCGCCCTTCTGTGCTTCAGGACCATTTTGCTCTCCTTTGTCTTTGTAGCCCTTGTGGCAGTTTGTAATCATTTGTCAGATTTTCCACAGTCCAGCTCCCTGTAGATGTTGGCTGAATATCTTCTAATTTGAGCCTAGTATTCAGCCAGACTTAAGCCTGGATGTGATCAAGAGAGTCTGCTTTGATGTGATTGTACTTTGCTCCTCCGCAGTGCATCTCTAACACTGCTATAAATGTGGCTTTACACGTGGAATCACACATGAACGTTTCCTTCTTCTCTTAGATTCCTGCTCCAAAGCGAGGAGAAATAGTAAGACAGATTGGTGATGCCTTGCGGGAGAAGATCCAAGTACTGGGAAGCTTGGTAAAATATTTTTGTAGTATATTCATAATTCACTGGGTGGAGAATAAGACTCATGAATTTCTATGTGATTTTGATTTTAAAATCAATTTTATTTTAAAAATCCTGTCTTTAGAGGAAAGATGAATAAAATGGACAGGAAAAAGGGATGAATATTCTTCTGTTTTGTTGGTGGTACTGGGGCTTGAGCTCAGGGAGTGCTGAGTTATATTTCCACCCCCTTTTATTTTCTTTTTTGTGGTACTGGGGATCGAACTCATGACCTTGCGCTTGCCAGGCAGGCACTTATGCCACTGAGCTATATCCCCAGTCCCCAAGCCCCTTTTATTTTGAGACTGGGTCTTGTTAGGCTTGAATTTGCCATTCTTCTGTCTCAGCCTCCTGAGTAGCTGGGATTGTAGGCATTCACTGTCATGCCCAGCAATTCTCTGGTTTAAAAGTTTTTCAGAAAAACAAGAACAGACTTTCCTTAGTTTATTACCTTCAGAAAACAGACACAAAATAATGTATTTACTTTTGCCTTCTCAATTTAATGTTTAAAATATGAACTCTGTTGAGAAACTTCTGTTTTTTTTTTTTTTACATTTTAGGTGTCTTTGGAGATGGGGAAAATCTTAGTGGAAAGCGTGGGGGAAATTCAGGAGTACGTGGATATTTGTGATTATGCAGTTGGTTTATCGCGGATGATTGGGGGACCTGTCCTGCCCTCTGAAAGTAAGCCATGGAGTCAGTGAAGCTGAGTTTTGTACTCTGATAAAGAGGGGTCCATAATCTACTTGGGCTGTGAACTGTTTGCAAAAGAGAATTGTAAGTAGGTTGTAAGTATGTGAAAATGTCTTCAATCTTTCTGAGAAGTGCAGATTAAGATAGGTGAAAACATTAGATCAAGAACTTTTTCCCCCTGTGCTAGGATTACAGATATGCACCATCACCCCTGGCTTAGTGGAGAACCTCTTTTGTGTTATTTGTTTTAAACATAAGACCCAGTGTTGGAAGTCCATGACTGAGATACTCTTCTAACCCATCTAGAAAATGATTTAGAAATACAACCAGAACGCTTAAATTTAAAGCCATTTTCATGAATCTTAAGTAAATCTAAAATGTAGCCAAGAATGGTGGCCCACACCTGTAATCCCAGCACTCAGGAGGCTGAGGCAGGAGGATCCCTGCAAGTTTGAGGTCAGCCTGGACTACACAATGAGTTCAATGCCTGCCTAAATTACATACTGAGACCTTGTCTCAAAAACAAAACAAAACGAAACAAATCTTAAACATTAGTTACTTAGGTGCCAAATGATAAGGAAAACATTCAGCTAATTTTGGTAGATGATTAGTACATATTAAAAACAATGTTTATGAAGATTTCTTTGTCTAACCCCGTACTCTCATGGGAGAGTAGTATTTATTGACTTTTAAATTTTATTCTTTGAAGACACGGCATATGCATAGCAAAAACATATGCATAGACAGGACTAAAAGGTAAAGAGTGAAAACTTTCCTTCTACCCCTTCGCTATTCCATAGTACCTAATAGAATTGTGAATATTTCCCATTTCATATGTCTTTTTAGAACTTTTATTCACATATAGGTGAGTATGTGTCTTTTTTTTTAAAACCCAACATGTTCTATACTTTTTTCCTACTTAATATACCTCTGAAATTGTTTCACATTAGTACAGTAAGGGGCATCCTTCATTATTTTATTTTATTTTATTTTTTCTGCTGGGGCTGGGACCCAGGACCTCATGAATGCTAGGCAAGTGTTCTACCACAGAGCTACACCCATAGTCCTTCATGCTTTAAAAATGGCTATTTTGTTATAAAGAATTACAGTCTAGCTCTCAAATGGCAGATATTTAGGGCAGTTTTCACTTTTTCTATTACACACTGCACCGCCAGGACTGACCTTGTCCTCCACGGCTGTTTTGGATGAGGATAAGGACTTCTGCGGCACCAATGGAGCATCTCTGTAGTGGGGTTACTGGGGTTTTTGCTGTTATCTATTTTCTGTATTTTCTAAAATTTCCATGATGAGAAGTACATTACATTTATAATCAGGAGAAGAAATTTCTCAAAACAAGTCATCTTCCTCTTGCGATCTTGAGCAGTACTTGGGATTGAACCCAGGGCCTCACACATACGAGGCCAGTGCTGCACCACTGAGCTATGTCCTCAACCCCTTTTATTTTATTTTACTTTATGTTCTCTGTTTGAGATGGTCTTGCTCAGTGCCCAGGCTGGTCTTGAATTTGTGATCCTCCTACCTCAGCCTCCATGGGTGTGGGATGACAGGTGTGGGTGAGATGCCTGGCTAGAAGCCTCTTTACATGTACTGTTAATGTCCTTAATTAGATATAGCAGAGTCATTGCCACTATCCAAGATTAATTTTATGTCACTGAACACTTTCAAGAATGTTTTCCAGTTTAAAAATGTCAGTAAACAGCCAATTTGGGGAAGTATACGTGTGCAAGCAAGTAACTTGATTTATATCACCAATCACAGTGTTTTTCAATTACTTACATATTTTTTAGAAAAGCTTATTGATCTATATGGAGGCTGGGGTAACTGACTTTATTAACTTAGCAAATGTGTATGAAAATGTCTGCCCATGCCAGGAGGTTTAATAGGTGACACTTGGTCAATGAGGTATCATCCCCTGCCTCAGGATTTGCAAGCTTTTAAGTTGCTCATGTTTTAGAGCGGGAGGTAGTTGTAATAACGCATGGCAGGTGCTCTGATTGGGTGGGGCTAGGATGGTGAGCGACCCCTGTGCTCGCCTGTGTGCGCCCTCAGGAAAGGCCCCAGAGGGGACAAGAGGTGGATGTAGGCTGGAGCTGGGGGTTGCTTCACACAGCGAAGAAACCTGTGTAAAAGTTTAAAGTGGGAGAGCGACCAGTTTGGGAAGCACATTGCTGTGGCACCACTGGAGGGTCCCGTGCAGGGGGAGGCAGAGAGGGACCCTCAGGACGGGGCTTCTGGTCGTGAGGAGCTTCACTTTGTGCTGAGCACTGGCGGACACAGAGAGCTGGGAATGAGGGAAGTGACCTCAGTAGGGTGGAAAGGGTGGGCAGGAGAGGAGGCGGCTGCAAGGGGTAAAGAGGGGCTGGGGGCCTGGACAATCAGGGGCCTGGGATGAACTGCAGCTGGGGGTGCCCAGGCCCAGCCAGCAGTGTGAGCGTGGCTGGAGAGGTTGGTGGCTGGGAGTGCTGCCTTTTCCACTTGTCTGTGGCTTTAACCAGGGTGCGTGAACCCTCATATTCCTTGTTCTCATTTTTCATCGCTCCAGCTGCCTTTGATTAAAATTACCCCTTGTGGGATTATGGTTGACTTTAAAGTTTGTATTTAAAATACAAACATTGCTATTTTTATTGTTGTTACTTGAGACAGGGTCTCATTATGTAGTCCAGGCATGCCTTGAACTTACCATGTAGCCCACACTGGCCTCGAACTTGCAGTCCTGCTTCTGCCTCCCAGGTGCTGGGATTACAGACATGTGCCACCACACCTGACTCTATATTTTTCATTTTCTTATAGTGAATGTGAAGTTTTGCAATTCATTCAGTCCACATGAGCGTAGAAATGAGCCACTTGAACTTAGAGAGGTGGCCCAGGGCTTTGTGAGGCAATAAAGAAGGTAGACCTGAGAATTATAAGTCCTGCATTCAGACCTAAGAATTATAAACTCTGCATTCTGGGCATGTTCTGCCTTCTGTTATCACATCCCTCAGGGAATCTTTTACCGCCTCTCTGAAGTTTCCTTGTGTCCCAGATGGGTCTGATACTGTCCTGGTCTGCACAGCCCCTGTGAGGGTCAGAAGCATCATGACTATCATGACTTATGACATCCTGTAGTATGAAACACTTCTGTTTTACATTAAGTGCTCATCTCCCACACCTATGTAAAGTGATCTGCAGCAAAACATCTAGAATCCCCACTGGTCTGGTGTATGTGCTTTTCCTCAAAATTGAAAAATTGCAGACTTTGTGGAAGCCTGAGATGGGAAACCTATGTTTTCTAACATTTAAATTCATTTGGTAAGTTTGTGTGCATTAAATTAACATGCTTGAGCATGTCCCCTGTCCTCCTTGGCTCCAGGGCCTGGTCATGTGCTCATTGAGCAGTGGAATCCCGTAGGCCTGGTTGGAATCATCACGGCTTTCAATTTCCCCGCGGCGGTGTATGGCTGGAACAACGCCATCGCACTGATCTCTGGGAACGTCTGCCTGTGGTAAGATCTGCTCGCTTTCCTATCCAGAAGTAGGGAGCCATTTTCATGTACTCCTAAAATATTTTAAATACATTGAAATGTTTCCTATACTTGCTCTTTGAGTTAGCAAATTAAGTAACATGTGCTAGTGGTAAAGTACTGATTTTAAATATTCACATATTTCACTGTTGCTGAATTGACTTTTTTTTTAATACAGTAGCATCCCCCTTTTTCTCCCAGCTCTATTTCCATTCCTGGTTGCTATATTATTCAGTTTTGATGCTAACTTCCTTAGGCTTGGGGCTCAATCCTCTGTGAGACTGTCCCCCCACGCTGGATGTAATGATCTTAAATGTCATCCTCAGTTGAATGGACACAGAGTTTATCTATAAACAAACATAGCTGAAGGATCAATGATGGCACCGTGTTGCCGTGGAACCTACTTCCCAGCACTCTAATCCAAGTGGCTGCTTGTACAGTCCATAGAGACCTGCTTCATTCAGGTGCTGTAACTGGCAAAGGTCACTGTAACAGTCCTAGGGTCAGTGCAGCAGTCAGTTCACCATCACTTGGTGCATTTTTCTGTTCATGAAAGTCTGTTATGTCCCAGGGACACCTCCTGGAGGGTGGATTTCTATGTATTACTAGACTGATTTTGTTGTGTAATTGGACAGAGCTCTTTATCAAAACGACTTTTGCTTCTGCTTAGTAATAAAAGGTGTTTATGGTTTTCCTCATTAAATTTCTCTTTTAAAAATCTTTTTCTTTTTTTAACCATTTAAGGAAAGGAGCCCCAACAACTTCCCTCATTAGTGTAGCTGTCACAAAGTAAGTATGTGTGGCTTTCTTTCTCCGGGGTATGGCGTAGTCTTGAAAGAATGATTGATGGGCCCTGTGTTTTGTCTGATGGGAAAGTGTCATATTTATTTAAGCATGGAATTTGGGTCACCTCATTCCCTCTTGGTTGTTATAACACTGTTATATCATGTTGCAGTTTACACAGCTCTTTCGGAGCCTTATCATTTATCTCCCTGGAAATATGCCAGGTATTGACATAAGTGGTGAACTCTCCTAGACATTTTTTATCACTTGGAAAGTAAAAATATTTCTAGTGGAGAATAAATATCCTGGCAGTTTTTGAGTTTTATTTGATGACTATTAAACAAACTTAGATTTTGAGAATAGATTTCTACCCAGCTTGCTTATCTATTTATTACTTTTGCTTGTTAGACTGTTAACGAAACAAACATGGTTGAAGGTATAGCTCAGTGGTGTAGCTACTTAACCTTGTATGTGCGAGGGCCTGGGTTTGGTGTTCAGTGCCACACACACACAAAAAAGAGACCCAGAAAGAACTGATTATTATGTTAATTCGCTGATGTGTCTAACACTGCTGAAAAGGTATTGCATTTTTTGGTCAAAAACTTACTAGTATTTTATTCACATTTGAGAAGTTGACAGCTCTGATAAGGATAAAAATCAGTGTTAGAAATTTGTCAATCTGGAGTTTAGAGAGTGCATAGATTGAGTGCCTTCCCTTGTTGGGCCATGATGCACCCTTGACATTCCAGTGGATGCATGCTCAGCTGTCTCTGATTCAAGAATTGGTGGTGGGGAGCTTGTTGTAGAGTCTTTATGCAAGAGGTCCTCTCCCCACAGGGGTTGAACTCAGGGTCTTTGCACTGACATATATTCTCACCTTTTTAAAATTTGTATTTTGAGGCAGAATCTTGGTCTATTGCCCATGCTGGGCTTGAGCTTGTGATCCTCTTGCCTCAGCTTCCCCAGAAGCTGAGAGTATGCCACTGTGCTTGGCAGAGGGTTCTTAATTTTAGTTTATTGTTTAGGAATCCTGTAGTGACTTAGGACTTGAAAAGTGGGATGTAGAGAGAAGGCATTATGTGTTATTATTTAATTTAAAGGAAGTAGATAGTGGTTTTTTTTCCCCTGAGTTAATTTATTATTTTATTTTATTTTTAAAATTTATTTATTTTATTTTTAAATTTTTTTTATTTTAAAAATAAAAGGAGGAAAACATTAACAGACAGACAACCTTTTACAAAATAGCAAAAGAACAGTACAGACAATACAGTTACAAACAAAGTGGTAGGAAATTAACAATGCTTGTTGTATTACATATTGATATCTTCACAGTGGTTTCTCATGAAAACAGATAGAGACATGCAATAAAGTAAATAGTGTTGATGAAACATCTTGTAAAGCAAGATTTGGCAAATTAGATAGAACACGTAAACATGATGAGATTCCTCAGACATTAAAAGAAAAACTTTAAAAACCACAGGACATCTAATGTAGACACAGTGAACTGACCTGCCAATTGTTACTAAGCAGCTGTTAATTCTGATATTAGCTTTGCTTTGTCCTCCCCCCGCAGTAGTTTTGAAGAGTTTGAAATGTTCACATGGGAGTTTAATATATTCTGGTTAATATTTTAAAGAGAATTAGCAATATTTGCTTTTTGTAATCAAAGACAGTAAGTACAGTGATGCCAGATTTTGCTGGGATTAGCCGAGGGTGGCGTTGCCTGCTGGCTGGCTTCTCAAATTTACCTGAAAGCTCTTACTCATAAGGTGACTATGGGCCCTGTATGGTGGTGCTGTCCACTCAGAAGGTTATAGGACAGGAACATTGTTTGCCAGGAGGATTCAGTGTCTGCACAGTAGTCCTGCAGGTTGGAGAGATCTGCTCCATATTGTACAGGTGTTGGGTTACCTTGGCTTAAAAGCCAAATGCCCCACAGGAGCCAAAAATCTCTTGTATAAATTCTAGAAGCATAGTTTTCAGGTGCTACAAAGGACATGTAGTTAATAAATGTCACTGCCCTCTGGAAGGCCAAAGAGCACGAGGGTCCCATTTATAGTGTAATTCACAGATCATTAACCCTGGTCCAGAGGCAATGGATCAGTCAGGCCATTTCTGCCAAAAGCCATGTTGTCTGAGGAACATTGTTAACACCCTCACACTTCATGGGTCGCCTGGAGAATAGAGTTAGAGTCTGACTCAAGGTTAGATTCTCATGCATTTGGGGAAAGAGTTTTGTTAACCTTTACCCTTCAGCACAGCAAACCGGATCCTTGCCTTTAGAGGAAGTGCGATCTGTATGTGCAGACAGGGTGCACCCGAGTCCCTGGAAAGCACTGTACGCTGGGGACTGCTCTTGGGTGTGACACCCACTCGGTGTGATGCTTGGTTGGATCCCGGACTGGAGGGAAAAACTATAGGCGTAAAGCATATTTTTGGAAGACAGTTGGGGAACTTAGTTAGGTGTGAGGATGGTATTTTTTTCTGATTTGGGACTTTTTGAAAGTTAAACAAGTTGGACAATAACCTCACGTTGGAGTGATTGATGAAAAAGGGCCTTTGCTCTGTTGGTCCTTTTAGAAACTAAAAATGGAAGGAAGAATCCACTTTGGAAAAACCAGAATCATTTGAGCCATTTTTTTCCCAATTCAGTTAAGTAATGTTTAACTGTAGTTTTATTTTAGCTATCATGTTTTAAGTTGGTAGAGAATAATTTTTGCTTGTTTATAAGGTTTTAGTCTTGAGGCTACCGATATTTCCTGACTAAAAAAGTTAACATGGTTTCATGTGAAGCCAGCAGACAGTAGTTTTGTGTCATCTCAGGGTACCACAGAGCAGACCCTGCCCTCTCTGTTCCTCTGTGGCCTGTAGGTTTGGGACCTCTCCCCTCCCAGTTTCGTTCTTACCACTTCTCTGAGTTCTGTTTTGCATTGTGTTCAAATGTCTTGATTGCTAATGGGTCTGTCTATAAATTTATTTATCTTTTTTTTTTTTTCTGGTATTGGGAATCAAACTCCGGACCTTGCGCTTGCCAGGCAGGCGCTGTGCTGCTGAGCTAAATCCCCAGCCCCCATATTCATCTTTTTAGATCTCTTTGTATTTCCTAATTATCAATTTAATAGACTTGTGGTGGGGGACAAAAATAAAAAGACCCTATGAACCCAGGGTCTTTCCCAAGCTAAGCACGTGCTTTACTACTGAGCACCATCCCCAGCCCCCAGTCTGCCATCTTGAGCCAGATATCTTCCTAGTTTGGCAGAAAATATTGAATGATGTTTTGAACTACTTGAGCAGTGCTTTCTGTCTTCTATTTATGTCCTATGTTTTTTTTTTTCTTCTTAAGATTCAGAAAAAAATCTGTTTCCTATAAGCATTTGAAAACTTTATCCTAATATGTGAGGAGAAATCCAGTTCTGAATGTCTGAAGGGTGGGGGAGGAAGTTGAGAAAAGATTTCGGTTGTTGGAATTTATTCCTCATTTAAAAAAATCTTAAACTAAATTACTGTCTAATAATTGCCTGTTCCTTTCTAGAATAGTCGCCCAGGTTCTAGAGGACAACAAGCTGCCTGGGGCAATTTGTTCTCTGATGTGTGGTGGAGCAGATATCGGGTAGGTAAAAGATGGAGGGCATCTTTTTTTCCGCTGAAGGGCTCCAGGTGGATCAGCAGAAATCATCTTTATTAGAATAAGAGAACTTAGTACGGCTAAGGAGATGAGAACGTTCTTTTGGAATCATTATTGCAGACTTCATTGGTCTCTTTATTAGTGTATAGCCTCCGTTGCAGGATGAGTGATTTTTTTGTTTGTTGTTTGTTTTTGCAGTTTTAGGGATTAGACCCAGGGCCTCGCACATGCTAGGCAAGCAGTCCACCACAGAGTTACATCCTCAGCCCCAGTTTAATAGTTTTATAATATTCACTGTTATGCAGCCATCACTCCTGTCTTTTCTCCAGACCACTTCAATCACTGCAGAAGGAAACCCCATAGCTACCAGCAGTCACTTTATTCTCCTCCCTCTCCATCCCCTGACTGCTGTTAATACTTTCTGTCTCTATAGAAATGCCTATTTGGATAGCTCATATATGTGGAACCATGTAATACAAGGCTTTGCATCTGGATTCTTTTCCATAGCACAGTGTCATAACCTCTTTAAACTGTACCTGGCCATAAGTGCTCTGAACTATGGTGAAAGCTGAGATTGTTTTTACCAGCTTAGACTTTCAGCGAGGTTTCCTCAGAGTCAGTCTTATAACGGGTCCTGGCATAGCTGTAGTGTTAGTCTTTTTCCAACACTGTTACCATTCTGCTGTCCTTAGTGGGCAATCTCAAAAAGGGACAGTGAGTTACTCTTTGTTAACATAGATGACAATGTATTAGAGAACTCAAAGCCCAGATATGTAGTATGTGGTGAAGTGTTAGCTAAATGTCACTTAAAACCTGAATACTGTATCCTCCCCCTTGTGCTGTGGGCGTGCAGTCCTTCATGTTGCTGGCTTGGAAAAGCTCAGTAATATAAACAGGCATGCATTAAGCATGGCCGCCTTGAGCGTCAGTACTCACATTTGCAGGGTGAACCCGAGGAGACTTACTTGGGCAGTGTAAGTGGCTTGTCCGGTCCTGCCCTGCTCAGCTCACACTGAACCCTCTGAAGCACTGAACTATGACCAAAGAAGTTCAAATCAGTAGTGCCGATCTGTATTCCTTAGGAGCAGCTGGTCATCCTAGCACATCCTTCTTAAATCAGCTTCCTTGAAGAGTACTTGAGGCTATTTCCCTACAGCTGTCCTAGGTTTGTAATTCTTAAAGGGAATATATGTAAAGATTATGGGCCTGGAAAACAGCTGGAATGCTCATCAAGGAAACACTGGGATCGTACATCCAGTTACACTCGCAGTGTAGGAGAGACTTCTCTTTAGCTGGCTGCTTCCTGTACGTGATTTCTGTGTACAGATCACTCCAAGTGGGTTGGCCCATTTAGCCATACACCTTTACCATACACCTTTACTTGTGACCACTGCATTTCATTTTCATGAAGCACTTCCTTACTTGCCTGCGATGGACTTGCACATAGTCTAGACTTGCACGAAGTCTAGGCAAAAGAGGCCCTGGACCTCTTCTGGGGCCTGCCTCATTGCCTTCTTGCTGGTACCCTGGGTGCCGCCATCGCTGGGTTGCTCTGCCTGGGTGACCGTGTCTCTTCCCCTGCAGCACAGCCATGGCCAAAGACGAGCGGGTGAACCTGCTGTCCTTCACGGGGAGCACGCAGGTGGGAAAACAGGTGGCCCTGATGGTGCAGGAGCGGTTCGGTAAGTGGTGGCTTCCAAGGAGTTTGCTGCCTCAGAGGTAGGGAGGTAACTGCATCATTGGGCTTTGTTCTTCTTGACCCTTTCCACGGAGACATCGGTCCTGTGTGTTCCGTGTCCAAGTAAAAGAGAAGGGCACAGTGCTTAGGAGGCATTTATGAGGGGAGTTCCAAATTTAGGTTGGGAAAAAGAAAATTTTTCTGGGAGAAAACAATAGAATCAAAAGAATAGTATTTTCCTAGCTGGGCATGGTGATGCGTGGCTCTAATTCCCGCACTTGGGAGGCTGAGACAAGAGAATGGCTGTGAGTTCAAGGCCAGCCTGAATTACATAGCAAGACCCTTCTCACAAATAAATTTAAAACATGTTTGAAAAAGTATTTTTCACATTCTTCAAGACCTATTTGTCATGTTAAAGAAAAGTCACAATTTAAGGCCAGTGAGTACAGTGCTTAGAATGTGGAATGCTCGTCTAAAGCCAGCTCTCTCATGTACATGTATATGACTGAAAGGGGTTGAAGGGATTGTGTGATCACAGTTTCATGGTCTGCTTCATGACTGATTTTTTTCTTTTTGTGGTACAAGGATTGAACCCAGGGCCTTCACACTGAACAACATCTCCAACCCTTTTGTTACGTTTTTGGTTTGGAGACAAGGTCTCACTAAGTCATTCAGTTGCCCATGCTGTGCTTGAACTTGCTGTTTTCCTGCCTCAGCTGCCTAGGGCACTGGGATCACAGGTGTGTGCCTCGAGGACCAGGTGCAGTTGCAGTTTTGGTAGCGGTTGCACTGAGCTGGTGGACTCCTCGGGAAGAACTGGTGTCTTAACAGTACTAAATAGTCTAAAAACGTTAAGACAAGGTGGGCCGGGTCAGGCGATGGTTTCTTAGGTATGATGCCTACAGCATGGGCAGCAACAACAGAAAGGTAGATTAGTTAGACTTAAACTGAAATCATTAAACTAAAATCTTTTGTGCTGTAAAGGATACTAGGAAAAAAGTGAAAAGAACAGCCCAGAGAATGGCAAAAAAATTTGCAAATCATCTGTCTGATAAGGAACGTGGGTCTGGAGTATAGGCAGAACTCAAAACTGAACAGTATAAAAGGCAGATGATGTAACTTTAGAATGGGGAATGGATTTGGATGGACCTTTCAGGTGTGCAGTAATGAACACACGAAAAGATGCTGTACATCCTTGGTGTCACTGCTCCTATGAGCAGATTTCATCTTTTGGGCTTTTTTGGTGCTGGGCATTGAACCCAGACCTGATCTGCAACCTCAGCTTTGAACTTTTTCATCTTGCAAAACTGAAACTCAATTCCCATTCAGTGCTAATTCCTTCCTGCTCCCTGGCAGCAGCGGTTCTGCTTGATCTGATTTTGACTGCTTTGGATGTTACATACAAGTGGAATCTTACAATAATTTGTCTTTTTGTGGTTGGTTTGTTGTACTTTGCGTAATGTCATCAAGGTTCACCCATGTTGTTTGTAGCATGTGATAGAATTTCCTTCTTTGCTAAAGCTGCATAACAATGTGTAACAATATTGTGTTTTCCTTATCCATACAAAGGTTGATGGAAACATGGGATGCTTCTATCTTTTGACTTTTATAAGTAAAACTAAGAACATTGCGTACAGATAGCTGTTCCAGTCTCTGCTTTCTCTACTTATGCTAATATACCTTAATATGGAATTTCTAGTCATATGGTCATACTCTGTCTAATTTTGGGGAGATTGCCATACTGTTTTCCACAGTGGTGGCCTGTTTTATAGTTTTTTTCCTTTGAAACTAATTTAAAACTTAAAAGTTACAATACTAACAAGGGATTCTTTATACTCCTTAACCAGATTCACCAGCTGCTTAAATTTTGCTCTATTTCCTTTATTATTTTCTCTCTGTCTAGCAACATATATGCACACGTGTGTGGCTGCATGCACACATCTACAGGGTGTACACTTACTGTTGCACTGTGGAGTAAGTTGAGGATGTTGTCCTTTCTCCAGTAAGTATTTAAGTACTATGTTCTTGTACTTCCTAAGAACATAGATGCTTTCTCATAGAACCATGGTACAGTTGTCAAAATTAGGAAATTTGATATTGATACAAGGCATGCTACTTTATAAGCCAAGAAATAAATTAAAAAATAATTGGGATAAGCTATTATTTGAGGTTCTGTAGCAATGTACAACAAGTACAGAAATAGAAATTGATTTGTGTTTGTGTTTTCTTAAGGGAAATGTTTGCTGGAACTTGGAGGAAACAATGCCATTATTGGTAAGGCTCACCCCTTTTAGTTGTTTTGTTTTCTGTTCAGAATATCTTTATAACCATCTTAAACATAGACATTGTTTAGGATCTCATGCTTTATATGTTATGTGTGCCTGGGACCTAATTCCCATGTTTAGGAATTTTACGTGGCAGACAGGATACAAGTTTGGATTAAAGGTGGAGAAAACTAAGAAGGAAAAGTATCCATGTTTGGAAAATGTTACCTGGGGCCTAGATCCTGTGTATGAGACTTCCATTGTTGGGAGTGTAGCATTAGCTCTTTGTGTTTTTCCATCTCTTGTGCTCTGAGAACTCTCTAGAATGATGAAGTAACTCCTAATGTGACTTGCCCATTCCTTTAGATTTCAGAAACAGTAATTGATCTTTAGTGGAATATTGGGAGCTCCTATGTCAAGAAGGAGAGCTTCCCTAAGGTGTTTTTTATTACTCATTTATAGGCTTGATTTCTTATATATATATTTTTCCCAATTGTCTGAATTTGGCATAAAAGGGAATAGTCTATGAGCTTTAACTTTTGGGTAATGTAATGGAAATCAATAGGTTAAGATTTAATAGAAGCACAAAACATTTACTAATTTCTACATTGCTGTGAAGTTTAAATGCCTAAATATGTGTAGCAGACATTAGAGATTTAAAAAATGCATAGTGAAGGGTTTGCTCAGGTGAACTTGAGACTTCATTGGAAGACTGAGTTAGTCCACTGTGAGCCGTGGGCACCCGCCAGGTAATAATGCCTTCAGCTGCTCATGCCTGTTATTTCACTTCATCTCCACAACAGCTCGTGGAACGGACCCTGTTAGGGTCATCTGAAGCTTACACTCTGAGGTTTAAAAGGATGGCACTGAGATAGCAGGCTGGTGGGTGACAGCAGCTGATAACCGTGTCCTGGCCACCCAGTTTGAGGCCCGCAGTGCTTTCACTGCCTCTTCACTCCCATGCGAAAGCTCCCCAGATGTTGGTACCCCCCTGTAGGAAGAAAGTGAGGCTTCAGAAGTTGAGATAACACAACTAAAATGTGGTGGGGATGCAAAAGAACTCTTGTCTCTTTGCACAAAGCACTTTCTCAGCTGTCAGGTTCCCTCGAGGACACCGCCACACGACAGGCAGCTGGAGAAGGAGCAGAGGCTGTAAGGAATTACAGATAACATAGACGTGAGGGTTTACCTTGCAGAGATTTTGTAAGTTAATTTTTTTCTTGAGGGCAAAAGAGGCAGAGGAGCAGGTACAAGCTGAGAAGGGTTTTGAGTGACTGCACCAGTGCCCGGAGGATGGAGGCAGCTTGTGAGCGCCCAGACTTTCCCGTGAAGTGGAGGGTGAGTTCATGTGGAGCAGCCGCAGAGGGCAGAGGTGTATTGTTGGGGGTGGTAATGCATGCCTGTAATCCTAGCACAAGGGAGGCTGAGGCGGGAGGATCACTGACGGCTCAAGGCCAGCCTACACTGCATGGCCAGACCCTGTCTCCAAACATTGAAAAAAAAAGGAGTTTCAAAGATTAGAAAAAAAACATATTAATTTTTGCTTAGCAGTTGCCAAATGCTCAGAGGTCACCAAAGAGTGTAGATTTTTGGGCGTCAACAATCCGAGGGCTGCACTGTCCTCTTTTACTGTCTGTGGGCCAAGAGAGGAGGCATGGGCCCCAGATGGTCACTGAGACCAGGTAGTGCTGGCAGAAGGGGTGAGGGCTGAGAAGACAGCCCACCAGAGGGGTACTAAGCAGACCCCCGTGTGTCGGAACCAGGAGAGAAGAAAGACAAGAAGTCAGTGTGAGAGCCTCAGCCCGCTTGTGCGTTTGGGTGACAGTCAGAGCGCGTCGCTCTGTTCTTGTGTAACGTGGGCTGGACGGAGTAGCGTGCCTCTCCGAGGTGAACACGGAGCGCTTCCTCTCTGATGGGTTGGGCCTTCTCGTGCTTTTAAAGGCACCATTTCATAACAGTTAGCGAATACTGCGCCTGCCTGCTTCACCAAACTGATGGGCTCACATTTGTCTCTGCCTAAGCTTTTGAGGATGCAGACCTCAACTTAGTCGTTCCATCAGCACTCTTTGCCGCCGTGGGGACCGCTGGCCAGAGGTGCACCACCGCGAGGCGACTGGTAAGTGTGTCTGCATAAGCCCTGGAGATTGTCCCAGGTTTGAGATATGACTTGCTTTTTTCTTTTCTTCCCAGGTAGTGGGGATTGAATCCGGGGCCTCTGCACTGAGCTACATCCCTCGTGCCCCTCCCCTCTTTTACATTTTTAATGGGGTCTCATCAAGTTGTGCAGGCTGAACTTGCGCTTGTGTTCTTCCTGCCTCAGCCTCCCAGAGTGCTGGGCTTCTAGTCACGTGGCATCACCCCTGGCTAGCCTGTATTTTAGTGAGGTCTCCTACAAAGATGGTATAGAAGTACTGCTGGAAAAATACACCTCCTAGACATGGTGGGCAACGCTGGGCCCCTGTGGCTGTGTTGTCCGCACGGCGAATGCATCAGCCAGGGACTCTGCCTTTCTCCCACTCTCCGCTAGCAGTGGGCTCGCTGACACTGAGGATTTTAACATCTACCCGGAGGAAATGATTACCTTCATGTCATTAATATTAAATCAAAATTGTATAATTAAAGTCACGCTTTTATTTGCTTTGTTCTCAGAGATTTCAGTATTTTGAAAACTATTAAGAACTATTAGCACTATTAAGAAAATGATTTATTCCTTAAAAAGTGATGCATTTGTCCTGCCGTCCCCATGAGTGTTTCTTCTTTCTCTTAGTTTTTACATGAAAGCATCCATGATGAAGTTGTAAGCAGACTTAAAAAGGCCTACTCACAGATCCGCGTTGGGGACCCGCTGGAGCGTGAGTATCTGGCTGTTTTCAAGGGTACTCCCTTTTGACAGTGGGTGTAAAGTGTCTCTGACCTTCTGTGTTTGGGAGTCTTCTGTTGCCATGAGGATAGCCGGTGAATGGTGCAGAGGCCTGAGAGTCTGCAAAGCAGGCTATGAGGCATTTGGGGTGACACGGTTGTTTTTAGGGTTGGGGCCTGGTGTGTGCGTTGGTGAGATTGCCCTCATCCAGGCCACTCCGCCCCCTCTCAGGAAGGCCCCGTGTCCCTCACTGACTTTCCCACCTCCACGGCTGCCTTTGACTGGACCCAGAGTGACTTTTTAAAAACTGTGTCAGAGGATGAACTCTTTTACTAATACCTCCATGACTTCTCATTGTGCTGAGACGAAAGCCCAGATTCTTTTGCTTCCCGCTTCTGACGGCTTCCCAGTCTTCATGCTTTGATGTCTGCCTCCCTCCCTGCCTGGCTCTGCCCAGATCTGTGTGCCTGGCTCCCTGCTTCCTGTGCTCTGCCCTGTGGGCTTCTCTCGGTGCTAACAGTCCTCCCGCTCTTTCCTGCTGTTCTCTCTGCTGGAATTGCCCTGCACCCAGCACCTTCCACGGCTGGCTCTGCTTACATGCCCTCATCACAGGGCAGCCCAAGTCTTTCTTCTTCCTCTGTTTCCTCAGCCTCCAGCGGCCACACAGGGCAGTGCCGGTGTGTCCCCCTGAATTGCACAGCAGCTGGAAACTGGTGTTCTTGGACAGTGGTCTCACTGTATGAATAGACTGATCCTCTAGGTTTAATGCAGCGGCTGTGGGAAGGACTGGCAGACAGTTCACTCAGAAAGCTGGTGTACTGCTAGCGTGGTGCTGCTCGGGGCACAATGAAGAGTTTCCTTTCTGTCTCCAGCTAATGTGCTGTATGGGCCGCTGCACAGCAAACAGTCAGTGAGCAAGTTTCTCGGAGCAGTGGAAGAAGCAAAGAAAGCGGGCGGCACTGTGGCCTC
This sequence comes from Chinchilla lanigera, assembly GCF_000276665.1. Lineage (NCBI taxonomy): Eukaryota > Metazoa > Chordata > Mammalia > Rodentia > Chinchillidae > Chinchilla > Chinchilla lanigera. The sequence goes on along the minus strand of NW_004955521.1, from coordinate 4,371,995 downwards.
TGGGGGCAAGGTAAGGCACAGTTGCTTCTTCCCTTCCCTTCCCTTAAGCCCTGGCAGGGCTCTGAGCAAGTTGGTGAGGCGTCCCCGTTCCATATCCTCCTTCTCCCAGTTTCTTATACAAGGGTTTTCCCTGGAAAGTTTCTGGGCGAATACACAAGAATCTTAGAGGCCTGTGAGCTTTTGAGTTGGGTCCCTAGAGCCTTGTAATGGAAGAGAGACCTTGTCGTAGCACAGTAGAAAACTTTGTGTTCAGAGCTGTTGGTTCCTATATTTATTGTTTACTTTAGACAGTTAAGGTAGGAAATCACAAAAAATATGTACCACAAACATTTTATTTTAAGTTAACACATAGAACTGCTGGGGGTCGAACTCGAGGAATGGTGAATGATACCTCCACCCACCCCCACCCCTCCACTTTTATCTTTTAAATTTTGAGGCAGGCTCTTGCTAAGTTTCTCAGGCTGGCCTCGAACTTGGCATTGTTCTGTCTCAGTCTCCCAAACACCTGAGATTACAGGAGTGTGCCACTGTGCCTGGCTGGGGATTTGTTTGATACACAGGCAAGGTGTTTTCTTCATGGAGTGTAAGAATTTGTTGTCTATGAAAACTGTACCTATAATGTATAAAATACATAATTTTGTTTCACTTAATTTGAATTTCATGGTGACTTGAGTTTTGTAAAACAGCAGATTTTCTCTCTAATCTTAACCATTGACACATCCACTTCTAATTGTCAGGGTTGTGTACATTTTTTTTTTGTGGTAGTACTAGGGATTGAACCCAGGGCCTTTGACCTGAACTATATCCCTAGTCCTTTTTTCTTTCTTTCTTCTTTTTTTTTTTTTCCCCCTTTTTTCATTTTTTATTTTGAGGCAAGATCTTGCTAAATTGCTAAGTTGCCCGAGCAGGACCAGAGCTTGTGATCCTTCTACCTTAGTCTCCCAGAGTGCTGGGATTATAGGAGTGCATCACTATGCTTGGATTTTTTTCCCTTTCTGATATTGCTGTTTCTTTGATTCATTTGATCCGTTTTTAGAGAAATAGCTTCATTATTTGTGTACTATTTAAGTTCCAGAATGCAGTGTGGCATTACAGTAACAAATACAGCTGCCATCCACTCAATTGAGGGCAAATACAATTGACTCTTGATAAATATACAGCCCAGAGGAGGAGCACAATTTCAGAGGCTCATTGGAGAGTGGATGGACCGTGGAGCGGCTGGCTGTGGGCATCGGCGTATCTCGTAGGAGGAAAGGGAGAAAAGATGTGAAGAGGAGCTGAGCTGGGAACTTGGCTGTGTGGTGATCAGTTATGGGAGTGTCTGTAGTGTATTATCGTAGAGTTTTGGTTTTGTACGATGTGCGTTAGTCTGCTGTGGTTGCTGTAACAAAATACCATAGCTCAGGCAGCATAAACAGCAGCAGTGTATTTTCTCCCGGTTCTGGAGGCTCGAATTCCAAGGTCAAGGCGCTGGCAGGGCTGGCTTCTGGTCACTGACTGGCCAAGTCCTTTCTTGTATCCTTGTGTGGCCTTCCCGAGATGGGGAGGATACTGTAGTGTCTCTTCCTCTTATAAGGAGCTGGTCCTGTCAGCTTGGGCCCCACCATGGTGAGCTCATCCGGGACTTTAATTGCCTCCCTAAAGTCGGGTTCCAAGAGCACGCACGCCTAGTACCAAGGCCTCTGCGCGGGCGTCGGTGGCAGGGCACAGTTCAGTCTACAACACAGCGAGCAGCAATTACTTATTTCAAAATTAATTTCAAAATAACCACTTGTAGCAGTGTCTTGTCTGTGACATAGCTGGCTCGTGACACATGGCGTGTCTCTCTTCATACTTCCCTCCTTTCAACATTTTTTTCTGATCAACTTAGAATGAGCGGGAGGAAGAGACCATTTTCATTCAAGATGGGCTATTGTTTTGGAGAAATGATTTATAAATGCTGTTTATTTATTTTTTTCTCGTTAAGTGTAGGCAGAGATCGTGTCCTCTGACCCCAAGTGCTAGAAAACAAAGTACTTTCGTTCCTCTTATTTCATCTCCCCACCTAAGGTTATGGATCGCCCTGGAAATTATGTAGAACCCACAATTGTGACAGGCCTTGCCCATGACGCACCCATTGTGCACACAGAGACCTTTGCTCCAATTCTCTACGTTATTAAATTCAAGGTACAAATGAATTCTGTTTCTCCAGTCTAATATTGAAATAAATGCTAAGACTAGGAAAACATGAAGATCTGTTAAATTTCGATTGATTCTCCTTGAGGGAGGGTTTAGAAAGTCATTTTGAATAGTAGAAATTGGGAGGCTCGGGTAAAATATGAGATGAGCACTTCAAAACTATAGAGTGTGCCAAGCTCGTTGCCAGGGAGACCGAGATAGGGAGACTGTTAAGGTTTACGAGTGTGCGGTCGTCACCTCCTGTGTGCTGTCACTCTGGGCTGTGTGACCCATCGCACTGGCTTCTCCTGACACTTGGACTGGATGCTTCCATAGCCCAAGTTCTGCGTATGTGTAAGACACGTGAGAAGCCCTATAAGTGCCTATGGACACATAGTTGTAAATGACCTGTGGGCCAAATTGTGAAGGTTTTAACAGGTATAGACAGCTCCCTGAATATACTGTTATTAGCAGTTGAAGGACAGCAGTAATTGCACTTTGTTGCAGTTATGTGATTGCACTTATGTTGTGCTTTAAATTGTCTATCATTGTTTCATATATAGCGCTAGAGAGTATAATTCATGTTCTATAACATGTGTGTTTGACTGTGGCATTTTGAGCAAGCTATTTAGCTTCTCTGGGCTTTAGTTAGCAAATCTGTAAATTGGTGATTGTATAAAATTCATGCCATAGTGTAGGGATTAAATAAGTGCATATTCATTGCATAGTTCAGCATGTTGTACACGTTAAAGACTCAACAAATATTAGCTATTATATTTACTAGTTTAAATGGAAGAATGTACAGATCTTTTTCTTGAATTAAAACAGAGGAAGCTGTTTCCAAAGTTTTATTTAGCAAAAAAGATCTAAATTATAAAAGAAACGTAGAACTGGTGAAATGTTGCCTCTTGCTTTTCATTCGTTCACTAAAATTGTGTATCTCATAAAATGAGTTTAACATCAGTGCACTTTAGCTTGAGCGCTCTAACATCTAACAGCTTCCAACGTGTGCCCTTTAGGATGAAGAGGAGGCCTTTGCCTGGAATAATGAGGTGAAACAGGGACTTTCAAGTAGCATCTTTACCAAGGATCTGGGCAGAATCTTCCGCTGGCTTGGGTATAGCTTTGTTGATTTTAAACATCTGTATAAGTGTGATGAATGAACTTGAAAAAAAGTGAATTCTTTTTTTCTTCATAGAGAGTCTGAATATTTGAGTTTTTGTTTTAAATTTCCTGTCTGTTACTCACCATGCCTCTGCTTTTACACCTAGACCTAAAGGATCAGACTGTGGTGTTGTAAACGTCAACATTCCAACCAACGGGGCTGAGATTGGAGGAGCGTTTGGTACGTAGGGAATCATCTGTCCTCGTGTTGGGAGGGAAAGGCAGAGCAGTAAAGCTGTTCGGGGAGTGAGATGAACACGCGGAGCTGGGGCTGAGATTCTGCATTAATCTCACGGGATCTAACAAGCTACAGGAGCTTACATTCCAACTCAAGTTGTTGCCCGGAGGCCTGCATTTTCTGCTCAGTACAGCAGCAGGTTAGACGGGGACCCTTAACCGAGATATGTTAACTCCTGGAATGTGGCATCTGTCTTCTAGGCTGAAGATCTAAAACCCAGAAATGATTTAGAACTCCTGCTTTGAGGTTGGAAAACCTCTTATAAAATTTTTGCTGTTTATTTACAAAGTGGGTGTAATAAACTTAAATATATTGTCTTTCACTAGATGAAACACTAAGTCATTTCTCTTTGCTGGGCCCTGCTTTTCTTTAATAAGCCATGAACTATTAATGCTTAAGCTTAGTAAAGGGTTTGTTTTGTTTTAAAAAAACTCATCCCAACAATCTAACATTCAGTTACTTAATAAAAAAAATCTAAAGTGTAGTAAGAAGAGATTATCTTTTCTTATTTTTAATATAAAGGCAAAGCAAACATTTTTTTGTTTTGGGTTTTTACAGTACTGGGGATTGAATCCAGGGCCTTTAAACTGAGCTACATCCCTAGCCCTTTTTTTATTTTATATTTTGAAACAGGGACTCACCAAGTTACCCATGCTGGGCTCACAACGGCATTCTTTTTGTCTGTTTCCCAGAATGATGGGATTATAGGTCTGTACCACCATGGCCAGCAACAAACACGCAATAACACCTGTAAGAATTTATATAATTAGTGGTGTTCTTTTATGTTTTTAGACCAAACGCTGCAATTCTGGTTCACTGTGAGGTTTTGACAAAGGCTCTGATTTCTAGTCAGGGCCCCACCCCTGCCTCCTCTGTAAGGCTGTCTGGATTCATATGAGTCCATCTGTCCCTTCTGTGGGTCTCAACTCCAGTTCTAGGCTGTGCCTTACACTGTCTGATGGACTGTTCTTCCTTTAAGCTTTCACACTTAGTTTTTAGGATTTTGAGAAAGTCTTGTAATTACTCTTCTTTCTTTCCCAGCAACTACTGTTATTTTATTTTATTATTTTTTTTATTTTAAAGAGAAAAAAAACAATAATGAAATAACAACAGCAAAGACAAAAACCAACACAAAACAATAAAAATGATACAGAACAAAACAAGGTGATAGGAAATTAACAGTGGTTGCTGGGCCAGGGACATAGCTCAGCGGCACAGCACCTATCTGGCAACAGTGGTTGTTGTATTACATACTGTTATCTTCAAGGAAGTTGCTCAGATTACCAGATATAAGAGTGCAAGATTGATCAAACCATTAAAGAGAATAAAAAATAATAAAAAAACATTAGAAACAATACAGAGCTTCATTAAACAAGATGGTAGGAATTCAATAATGGTTGTTATATTGCACATTGTTGTCTTCAAATTAGTTGTTCAGACTACCAGATATAAGTGTACAAAATTGGAAAAAAAAATTTAAGCATTAACTGTTTTTTTCAATAAACTAATAGATATCAGCAGTACAATTACCCAAGCTATCCTTGTATATACATATATATATTTTTTCCTCTTCCTTCTTTCTTTTCTCCTTTCCCTCATCCCAGTTGTTCCTTCCCTTTGAGCAATTTCTTTCCCTTTCACAGTATCTTTCAGGTTCTTTTTTTTTTATTTTTTAATTTTTTTGTGGTATTGGGAATCAAACTCATGACCTTGCACTTACCAGGCAGGCCCTGTGCCACTGAGCTAAATCCCCAGCCCTCTTTCAGGTTCTTACACTAGGGAGCTAATATGATGTTTATACATGTGGGTCTGATTTATTTCACTTATGAGTATGGTCTCTAGTTGCATCCATTTACTTATAAAAGCCTCAAGTTCATCTTTTTTATAGCTGAGTAATACTCCATTGCATAAAAATGCCACATCGTTTTTACCCATTCCTCTGTTGATGGGCCTTTGGGTTGTTTCCAAGATTTAGCTGTGGCAAATTGTGCTGCTGTAAACTTGGGTGCACATATATCCCTAGCGGCTTTCAGAGATTTCCTTAAAATTTTCTTGTGTTGAGTTTTCTACCTTTTGCTGTTATTAAAAACAACCCTAAGACTTACTTACTTCTTGTATTTTGATGACATGCTTTCAAATAGTATCCTTTTATTGTTTAAGGGATCCTCATCTTCTTGAAACCTTTTTAAGATACCAAAATAAGTCTTAAAATTTTTCAGTAGGGAATATGTGTGTACAGTAGAAAGAACAGATAAGCATAAACAAAAAATAAGATTGTCTTCCAACTGTCTAGATATTCCTATTCAATACCTTAATTTATATATATATATCCCCTATATGTATTTATTTATTTAATGGTTTCTTCTGTTTCCTGATATATTTCTATTTCTTCTTTATTTTTTATTTTTTACTTTTTCTGTTTGTTTATGGTTTTGGTTTTTTATTTGTTCGTACAGGAAATACACTGAGCTAAATATAAAGTAACTGTTTGCATAGTTCTGATTCCTTGTATCTTTATCCCAGTGATACCAAGTAAAAGCTTACAGAGAAAGAAACTGCTACAGAGCTGTGAGGTTATTTTGTGTTTCTGTAGGAGGAGAAAAGCACACTGGCGGTGGCAGGGAGTCTGGCAGTGACGCCTGGAAACAGTACATGAGAAGGTCCACATGGTGAGGAGAGGCCCTGGGAGATGGGTTTGGTCTTAGATCTGTTGGAAATGTGCTGTTGACCTCTTGTACCTTCTGCTTTGTCTTCGTGCAGTTTTGCTGGATTTCATTCTTTCTAACATTTGGTAGCTGTTCCCTCATTGAGAGAAATAAAATTGCAGTCCCCATTTTCTTGCATCCTGCTCCAAGAAAATTTGAGTAACATGTATGGATATGGATGTATGCCTCCCAAACTTGCATGGTTCTCTTTTTTCTTTTCTAGTATTGGATCCATACTGATACTGTTTTATGTCCTACATTGCTTTCTTCATTAACTTATAACTTGTTAATATAACCAGATGTATACATTTTAATGGTGTGAAAGTATTCTATTTTTTGTGTGTACCATCATTCATTTAATTTTGTTCATTTTTCCCTTCCAGTACCATCAACTACAGTAAGGACCTTCCCCTGGCCCAAGGAATCAAGTTCGAGTAAAGGTGTTTCACTTGGCCATTCCTTAATGTCTTATAGGCCTTTCTGCAGCTGCCCTGAAGACCAACAATATTAAGCTTTGCCTTGAATAAATGTATCATTTTGAATATGACAATGGCTAATCTATGACCCTCAAGCCCTGACTAAGTCAGTAGACTAATTTTTTTTTAAATAAAAATGTTCACAATCTTGCTACATTCAGTAAAAAATGAGTTCGATGGATTTTTGTTGCTAATTTTTTTTTTTGTTGTTGTTATTGTTGTTTAAAGTTGAAGCCACTTTAGAAAAAGTACATGCCATACTGGGAAGTTAGAGCAGAGTGGAGAGAAAACAGAAGTCTTCTCAGTAGATAAAAGAGTGTCTCCTAGGCAGGAAAGAATTCTATATTGTGTATTGATTCAAATTAGCTTCCCCTAGTGTGTAGTGGAAAAAGTGTAATTGAAAGAAAGATATGTCCCTTAGATGCCAGGGACCAATATTGGGATGGAATAGCTTGCTGTGTTTAAAATGACAAAGGGTGTTTACCACCAGTTATGTCTCTTGCTCATGATGGCTGTGTGAACATGGAAGAGATTTATAGAATAAACATAAATTTCACTCCTGGCCCAGAACCTGCCTCTTAACAGGACTTTGATGCTGAAGCTGTCTGCAAAATTCTACTGAAAGTGCCTGCAGCTGTCTCTTGCTGCCTGTAGGTGGTTTTCTTCAGCTCTCAGGTGTCTGCAGTTGCATGGGGAACTGTGCTCAGCCCATGCTCCTCTGCTCTGGCAGCGTGCTCACAGAGAACTTGGGAACAGTCCCTTGGTCTTTGCTGAGAGTCTGGCTCCCCGTTGGGAGGCTGCATGGCCACCTTGGACTGGTTCTGCTGGAGACCCCTGTCTTCTGGCACTCTGTGCTCCCCTTCTATGAGGCAGCTGCCACCTCCTCAACTCTTATCAGGTTGGACTGGACAGATGCCTTTGGAGAGGCCGTCAGGAAGTGTAGAGATTTGTAGAATTTGTGAAGAGTTTGGGGTGAAAACACAGAGAATAAGCAAATGAGAAAACAAACAACTGTAAGTGCAATAGGGAAGGGAAGGTGTTCACGATGTTGCGTGGCCGCTGTGAGTAGCATTTATCTAGGCACACTGTGGTCATTGATGAATAGGAGCCAAATATTGATGATGCACCTGTTGAAAGGGGGTTTGGAAGGAGAAATTGGTGATGAGGGGAGGTAAAAATAGTTCTTCATTTTCCATAATAAAAAATGCCTAAAATTAATAAAGCAAGCAGTAGCAACATAGGCTTACTAAAATAGGACTATAGGCCATAGAATTATTTGATTCTTTAATCAAGAAAATGAGTAACTTTGATAAAAATTAAGCACAAAGGAGAACAACAACTGTGTTCAAGTCAGCAGATAAAGTGGCTGCATTCAAAGCCAAATGGGAATCCTGGGGGTGATGAAGCCATAAGTGGGCTTGCAGATAGCATTAATTTTAAGATGTATTTTCAAAACTCAATACTTGTATACCGTTAAATATTCAAGTGGGCCTAGAAAGCTTATTAAAAAGAACATCACCCATTTTCCCTCATGCTCTATCTTAGCACTTGTGCCCACTCATCTGAGCAAACTTTTTTCCATTCTTTTTTATCGCCATATTACTTTTTAAATTTTATGTGTTAATGCACAAAAGAAAAAGTTGTACATGTTAGTGCAGCACCATGTGATTCTTTCTCACACTACACATTTGTCTCAGTTTTGGTAAGCCCACACGCTAACTATAGCCAAAATAAGTAAAAAACAGTCACTGAAAACTTCACAAATGGAAAAAGACCTGATGATGACACAGCAGAAGACTCTAAGACTACCAACAAAAAGAAAACCTCATTTAAAGAAAGCACCAAGAGCCCTACTTAAATTACAGATTCACTGCTCTGTGAGAATGTGGGTACAAAGCATATACATCTTCTCTTCTACACAGAAGTGAGATGGCTTTCTAAAGGTAGCTCACTGGTCCTAGTTATTTTTTAAGTTATGAGAGCCACACTGGAGCTTTTAGAAAAACAGTCACCACTGGCAGCACATTTCAGTAGTACAGATGGGTCCTAAAGCTTGCCTGCTTGTATGACATGTATAACCTGTTCTGTGGACTCAATCTGTTCCTTCAGGCAAGAATGACAGCTGTGTTCAAGTCAGTGGATAAAGTGACTGCATTCAAAGCCAAATTGAGAACTACAGGAGTGATGAATGAACACTGGGATTTTTGATAGGTTTCAAGCATTAGCGAAATTTTGAGAAAGACTGAGCTAAGGACTTTTTTCTCTTAGCTGGTGTATGATCACCTATCTCAGCTTGCTTGCTTGCTTGCTTGCTTTATTTATTTATTTATTTATGGTCTTTTTGAGACAGAGTCTCACTATGCAGTTCAGGCTGGTCTTGAGCTCACTTTGTAGCCCAGGCTGGTCTTGAACTTGCAACGATCCTCCTGCCTTAGCCTCCTGAGTGCTCCTATCTCAGCTTTTAAAAGAGTTTGAGTGGTACTTCTCAACCATAAGAGGCCCATGAGTTGAGAAGGAATGGATTAAAAACCCAGTGACTGTCCTTGTTAGAAAAAGATTAATGGCATGAAACTACAAATGATGGCCTTACAGGTGTGTTTGAGACAACTTCAAACCTCCCTATGTTTTGGGTTAAAGTCAAGGTAGAATATCCTGAGATTTGCCTTAGGCACTGAAAAGTCTTCTTCAATTTCCAACATCCTATCTTTGTGAAGCAGGGTTTTCTGCAGTGACAGTAACAAAAACCAGATTATGGAGCAGACTGGGCATACCCCACACACTTTGGTTGTCACTGCCTCCCATCACCCCCAGATAGAACTGTGTAGTTGCAGGGAAACAAGCTCAGGGCTCCCCCTGGGTGCATTATTATGAATTGCATAATTATTTCATTATACATTATGTAATAATATAAATAAAGTGCATAATAATGCAATGCTCTTGAATTACCCTGAAGCTGCACTCTCTCCCTTCCCAGACTGTGATAAAATGATCTCACATGAAACCAGTCCACGGTGCCAGAAAAGTTGGAGATCACTATTCTGAAGCACATGTGCTAAACTTTGGCTCCTCTATGCTGCCCACCTACAATAAAGCCTCTTCTCCTGGATCTCATGTTTTCCTATTTCTTTATACTCTTCTTTTGCTGGAGCACATCCTGCAGAAATTTCCTAGCAGTGATTATTTTTGGGGTACAGCAATTTGAAAAAAATCTCTTCTACCTAAAGGAAAGATTGTCCCCACATTGAATGCAGGTAGGATTCTGAATTTAAAATTTGAGATAGTTTTGTTTTTCTATTGGATAGGCTCATAAATATTTTGTAGTATTGATATGTTAGTCTTTAATCCATTTATAATTTGAATATATGTTATGATTTGTCCAAATTGATTTCCCCTTTAAATATTCAAGTAATCCACCCGAGGCCAGTTTGACAAATTGAGTTTTTCCTCTATGAGGCTTCTTATGTATTCATTACATACCAGTATATTTTCAGGCTGTGTTCTGATTCAGTAATTGGTGTGTGAGTTTACACATGTACTGGATACATTAAATTACTGTGGCCTTTAAAATTTTTTTATTAAATTTGTTTTAGAGTCCTATAACCATTATCTATGTGACCTTCAGAAAGTGATCTAACCTTTTATTTCCTATTTTTAAAAGCCCAGATCCTTGTTCATGCTACGCTGCAGTGCTGAGCTAAATCTCCAGCCCTTTTAGTATTTTTATTTTGAGACAAGGTCTTGCTAGGTTGTCAGCCTGGCCTCAAATTTTGCCTTAGTCTACAAGTAGCTGGCATTACAGGCATATGCCACCATGCCTGCCTTTGGACTTGCCTATGGACCATACTGGTTTGGCTTCTTTTTGGAAGATAAAGAATCCAGTTCTGTCTTCAGCACATACGGAATGTTTCGGAAAGCATATTAGCCAAACTCAGTTTGTTCCTTCAAAATTTTTTCTGCTACATTGTGTTCTTTGGGGCTGACCTCTAAGGACTGTTTCATTTAGGCTTTGTTTGTTCCCGAGCACTGGGGATTATCCCGGGCCTTGTGTATGGCAGGCAAACGCTCTGCCACTGAGCTGCACCCCAGCCTCGTTCTTCTGGCTTTTGACTGTATTAGCAAATCAGTGGTAGTAAATCAGAACAGAAGAGGATCCGGTTGTTCATTTCCCCATTTCCTTCCGGCCGGCCCTTGGTAACTATTACAATGGTTTTATTCCGTTTCTATGACCACGTCCTGCCGGGTAGCCCCTCTGCTGTGGATCCTGCCAACACCATTCCCCGCACGCTGCTCTCTGTAGCTTGAAACGGCATTCTGATGATGCTTCAGGGGTTTGTCTCCTTACCTGTGGGGCCAGGTAGCAGTATACTTTTCTTACTCCTGCTAGAATGAGTGAATTTCAAGTGTGTTTAGGCTTTTCGTTTCTCTACTCAGACTTTCTGGGAAGGAGCAAACAATAACATGGATCATTTCTGAGGGAAGTTACCCGGCCCCTGGCCCGGGGGAGCTGAGTGTCTGGATTAAGGCTGAAATCAAGGGCAGATAATTCCTCCCAGGGAAACTGCAGTGTGTCATCACAGGTGAGAAGCCTGGGTGCTGCTCAGCTTAGACAACACACGTCCACTAACCAGGAATGGGGAAGCCTGTCCCGCGCAAGTGTGGGGATCAGAGAGGAGAAGTATAAAAGTACGTTGTGCCTGGTGCACCATGCCTGGTGCAAAGCAGTAACTGACTGATGTCTCTCGTCAGGGTTTTTTCCACATCAATTTTTGCAGTTATAAATATTTTAGTCATCTTCATAAAAATTTAGAAACATTTTTCAGGTTATAGCTTATATTCACTCTTTAAAAGTCCAAGAATGTGGTAAGTATTTTTATTTGTTTAGAGATTTAGGGTCCCATGCAAAATTTTGTAGCTTGTTTCAGGCATATTCTTCTTTTTCTTTTTTTTTCTCTTGTCTTTTTGAGACAGGGTCTCCCTATGCAGTTCAGGCTGGCCTTGAGCTCACTTTGTAGCCTAGGCTGGCCTTGAACTGATAACAATCCTCCTGCCTTAGCCTCCAGAGTGCTGAGATTATAGACACGAGCCACTGTGGCCAGCTTTCAGGCACAGTCTCAAATTTTAAATCTACTCCTGTATGTTTTGAGTTCAGTTACTGTAAATGGGATTCCTCTCGCTTTATGCATACATTCTTGCAGAGCCTTTTTTTTCCCAAGCAAGATTACATTTGAAAATAGAAACATGGATCCAACAACTTCTCACCACTTGCTAGTTCTTGTTGCAAGTCCTTACAAACTCCAGTTCCAGGGTTTTAGAAATCCGACAGATTTGGCTATCCTCAAATAGCCTTTATGGTGTTAACCTATAGGTGTCACTGTTGGTCAGAGAAAACACCTCTGTTGGGCGGGAAGCGAACTGAGCTGACTCTGGTATCCAGGTCACCACGCAAGTGTTGCAGTCGCAGACAGGTTGAGCTCAGCGCCACACTTGTGAGTGTGTGTGGTGCTGGGAGGGAACCTCTGGCTTCGCTCATGGAAGGCAAGCACTTCTCCAACGAGCTATGTGCCCAGCCCTCAAATGCTGCTTTCTTTTCCAGCACTGTTGGTAACTGGCTGTGCTACCTGTCTTCCGTTCTATTCGTGCATTGCCTGAGCTTCTGTTGGTTATTCTCCCAGGGCAAGCCATAAGCCCTAAAATGTCAAAGATAAAAAAGTTGCCTATAACTGCAGGTTTGTTTTTAAAACTTAATAAATGTAGTTCAAGTCTTTTATTTTCCTTCCACACCCTCTTTCCACAGTAAGTGCGTGCGAGGTTGTTCCATTGTGAGTAACTCTGTCAGACATTCTGTTGGTGTTATTCACATTTATCTGACCCTATGTTCTGGGTACTTTCTGAAGCACTTAGCAGATACAGACCCAGGTAATTTTCCTAACAACCCTGGGATGCAGATGCTGTACTGAGCGTCTTGTAACTGAAGAGGAAATTGAGGTACTGAGAAATTACACTGCTTTCCCCTTACATAGCGAAGTGATGGGTGAGATTTGAATTCAAGTGGCCTGACCCGGTCCTCATGAATGTGAACAGTTTTCCAGAGGCTGCGGAGCTCTTGCAGGTTCTCCTTTCCTGGCTCTCTTCCTTCATAATTCATCCCTTTTTCTTTTGCAGTATTTTTAATTTCATTTTGACACCATAAACTTAGAGAAAAGTTGCAAGTAAAATACACAGGACTTTCCCCCCTAAACTATTTGAGGCTATTGTCAATAGGATGCCCCCTCCCTCCCAAATACTTTAGCGTGTATTTCCCATGAATGATGATGTTTTCCTGTGTAACTATGATCCACCATCAGAATCAGGCAACAGCGCATCTTCTCAGCTATCCAGTGTGTGCCAGACTGAACTGTGCAGAAAGGTTAGAGAAAGAAAGGATGATCTGAACCGGACACAGTGGCACACCCCAGCCACCCCAGCACTCTGGGAGGCTGAGGCAGAAAGATTGCAAGTTTGAGCCCAACCTGGGCAACTTAGTGATTTAGCAAGAACTTGTTTCAAAATAAAAAGTGAGAAAGAGCTGGTGATGTGACTCATTTGGGCTGGTTAAAAAAAAAAGGAATGTTCTTTCCCTAAATTTTTGTGTCAGAATGAAACTAGTGCTTGATTTTCTCCTTTCTTTCTGCCTATTTGCCTGAATACAAGGAGCACAATGCCTGAAGCTTTAGCTGGCAGAGTGGAATAGGTGGGGTGGGCCCAGGTCCCAGAGATGGGCCATCTGAGTTCTCGGTGTCTCTAAGGGGCTGAGTGATCTTCGAAAAATGATCTGAGTTCTCTGTCCAGCTTTCTCTACTGTGAAATAATGAACAGGAGCAGATATGAAGTCAACGACTGGTCCCCCGTGGGCCAAAATCAATGAAGTGCTTTGTTTGGGACTCAGTTTGCAAAAAAATTTCAAGTTTAAATTTCTTCAGGTGGAGGCTGTGTCCTGTAATCAGCCAAAGGAGGGCCACAGCTCAGACCGTCTTCCCCAGCTGCACTACTTCATCCGGGGTAAGTGACATCCAAGTCTCTTCTGGCTCAAGGATTCAATAGCTTTACCCTTAGGCACTCAGGAATTAGGCAAGACTCCAACCACCCCTGCTTGGCAAAGAACAGTATTCTTGCTTAGAAGAAAGGCACAGGTTAAACTTCTATTCAAAACTGTAGTATTATTTAGGACATATGTCGCTGCTGTAGCAGAGATCCGAAATAATATAAGGTAGAGATAGTTTCTCATTTCATGGGCGAGGTGTAAACAGTTCAGCAGAAGCCTTTGGCTTCCCCTGCATTGTTATTCTGTGCGGTCAGGGATTACTCACTGCCATGACCTGGTTTCAGCTGGCATTTGGGAGGGCGAAGCCCTTCCACCTCCATGCATGACAGGAAGTGGCACATGTTACCTCCACTCACCTCTTGCTGGCAGAACTTAGTCACACAGCATGAAAAGCCTAATGAGTGGCTGAGAAATGAGTATTTATTTCTGGAAGCCATGTAGTCAGTCAAGAATGCAGCTTTGTACTTAATCTGCTGGAAGATAACATAGGTGAAACTCTTGAAGACATGGTGTAGACAAGGATGATCTGAACAGAACCCCAATGGCACAGGAAATAGTACCGAGAATCAACAACAGGGATCATGTCACATTAAAAAGCTTCCACAGGCTGTATTGCTGTTGTCTGATGGTGTATTGAAATGGACAGTTAATGCTCACAATTTTTTTGTGTTCTGATTGACTTTGCATGCTTGTGTCTGGTGGTCTGAGTAACTGATTTGAAGGTAACAATATGCAATGGAATTACAATGGTGAACTCCTACCATCTTGTCTAGTGAAACTCTGTATTATCTCTAATGTTTTATTGAAGAATTATTTTCTTATTCTCTTTAATGGTTTGAGCAAATCCTTCATTCTTACATCTGATAATCTGAGCAATGTGGTTGAGGATAGCGATATGCAATGTAACGACCACTGTTGATTTGTATTATTTTGTCTTGAGACCCTGTATCACTTTGAATGTTCTTGCTTTGATTTGTTTATGTTTGTGATACTGGTATGCTGCTACTGTTTTATTCTTTTGTTTGTTTGTTTCTCATGTACTACTGTCTTTCAAATAAAAAAAAAAGCTTCTATGATGTGAAGAGACAACCTGAAGAACTGGAAAACATAGTGTCATCTATTCCTCAGACAGAGGACTAATACCTAGAATATATGAAAAACTTAAAAAAATTAGATCCTCCAAATAAAAGATCCAGTCAAAAAATGGGTAAATGAAATAAACAGATGTTTCTCAGAAGTACAAATGGCCAATAAATACATGAAAAAAAATGCCCAACATCTCTGGCCTTAGAGAAATGAACATTAAAACAATCTGAGATTCCATCTTACTCCAGAAAGAATGGCCATCATCAAGGAATCAAAGAATAACGAATGCTGGTGAGGCTGCAGGGGTGGGGGAGGGGAAGCCTTTCACATTGTTGGTGGGAAAGTAAGCTAGCACAACCACAATGCAAATCAGTATGGAGACTCCTCAGAAAAACTAAAACTAGGAATTCCATTTGACCCAGTTATTCCCTTTCTAGGTATCTTCCCGAAAGAGTTGAAGACATCATACTATAGTGATACGTGCATACCCATGTTTATAGCAGCACAATTCATAATAGCTAAATCTTTGAAGGAGCCTATATGTCCATCAGTAGAAGAATGGATAAAGAAAATGTGGTATTGTTTACCCAGCAGAGTACTACTCTGCCATAAAGAAGATAAACTTGAGTCCTTTGTAGGAAGATGAAAGCACCTTGACACCATAATGCTAAGTGAAATAAATCAGACATGTGAGCTTAAATATCATATGATATCTTTTATATGAGAAACCCACAGTATAACTAAAGAGCAAAACAAAAAGATATATGATAGCAAGTAGGGAGATGGATCTTTTTCAAAAGGGAAGGGGATCAAGAGATGGAGGGAGTGGGGAGGGAGGGGAGGAAAAGGGGAGGAAAAAGGAGTATAATGTGCTTGGGCTAGCTCCCCACAAGGAATGTAGTCATTATGCAAACATGTACTAATAAAAAACAAGAACTGAACGGAAAGAAAGAATTTGGTGTTCTACTAGGTTGAAAGAGGACAGAATGGATAGCAGGGAGAAAAAGCTAGCAGCCTCCACCATGGTATTTGTTTAAAACATTCTCTGCCCCCTGGCTGGACCATCCTCTGTAGGCCGATTATCTGCCAATCAAGAATGCATTTCCCAGCTCTCCATAATTTATCACTTAGTAAACATAGGAGTACTCCCCTCCTGAAAGAAGCCAGTGAGGGAAGCTTTCCACAGTTGGTTCGGAAAGAGTGGGAGGGGCGTGAGATGATTTTGGACATGCGGGACAGCTTGTAGGGCTGGAAGAGGCTGGAAACCCTTGGGCAGCCAGTGGGCAGAGTGGAAAGGATGGATACCCGGAAGAGGTGATGCGGATAAAAGCGAGGGTGGAATGCAGAAAAGCAGGCTAGTGACCTCAGATGAGCTTCCTTCTGCAGGGCGTCTGCTCATTTTCTGTTTCCCGGCTCGAGGGTTCTTAGTCTGCGGCACCAGTGTTGCCAAGAGACCTGGACTTGATTCACAGTGCTGGGCCATGTAACCCTGGCAGAGCCATATCTCTTCCAGGCCCAATACTCTCAACTGTAAAATGATAATAATCTGACCTACCATACTCGTCTTCCTAAAGCCAGCGAGCACAAGTGCAACACTGAGTGTGAAAACTTTCTGTATGAAGCGTAAGCAATGGGGAGACCGTGTCCCTGGAGGAAGTACTCAGAGCTCGCTGCCTTCTGTGTGGAGCTGGTCTTAGCCTGGACCATCCCTGGGGCATCCCTTTAATTAATTAAGACAGGCCCTGAATTCTGCCCTGAGGGGGTTTCCCCTGAGTCATTTCTTCAGCACGTGGTGTCTCGGGGGACATACCCTGGGTTAGGCCCCTATTTGGCAGATCCAAGAGGTGGCTGGGATCTGCAGGAGGGAGAAAGAAGACAGGCTGTGCTGGAGGCTATCCAGGTCACTGACACTGCCCTGGGGGCTCTAGAGCTGCCTCTGCCAATGGCAGAGCCTCTTTCAGGAAGTCCTAACCCAAGATTCTTGAGAGGGACCTTCAGGAGAAGAAAGACTTTGTCCTGCCACTCTCCTGGGATCTCTGGATGGAGCCCTATAAATTCGACTGACAATGGGCAGATTAACAAGAGTAAAGCACACAGTTTCATTAGTGTGAGTGTCACGGTGACGCGTGGGAGCACTCAGAGGTGAGTAACTCTGCGGCTGTGTTGGAATGTGGGCTCATGCAGTGTTGCATCTTAGCGAAGGAACCACAGAGTTTTACACAAGACAGGACAGGCAGGACCTCCAGCCTCCAGGGGAGCAGACTGGGACCTGAATGGTGGGGAAAGCTAGCCAGTCAAACGTGAGATACAGCTTCCTCGGGCACAGTCTCCTTTCCAGTAAGGGCCTCAAGCTGTCCACAGTGATTAACTTCTGTTTTTACTGGTAGGAAGGGGAGGAGAAAATTCGAGCAAATTTATGTCCTGATTAGAGACAGAGAGGACAGACAGGGAGGGCAGAGAGTTTTTGTTATATTTTTTCCTTCTCGATTGCTTTCAGCTCAAAATAATCCTCGTGCCAAAGTGGCGCACTCTACAGCCCATGAACCTGGGCTGGAACTGGCTTGATGTTGGGTTGTAGTGAACAATCTGATTTTTTTTCCTGCTGATTGAATCTGAACTTCTCTGCAAGGAACTCAGACTATTGGCTGAATATTCAGATTGTTTGTTGTTCCTTGTAAAAACCCCAGTGGCTGAGGAGATTGATGCTTGCTTCCATTTAGTGGGCCATTTGAACTTCCTACCCACAGGAGGATGCTGAGCTGTGAGCCGGGAAGCTGAGCTTTGCAGCACTCTGAGAAAAGCTCACACGGTCAGTGCCCTGTGCACTTTTGAGGGCCGGAGGTCATTTCTGAGATGGTCTCAGAGATGCTGTTGCTTTCATCTGATATTGCAGACTTGGAGAAGCAGATATTTATTTTGTATTACATCTCTCAGTGTGAACAACTTTAAACCGATAACAAAATGTCATGGTTCACTGAAGATTTTTCTTTCCTTTTTTTTTCTTCACTCAGATTTTATTGGTACATTCTAGATGTACATAATGGTCACATTCATCATTGAGAACTTGTACCTGTGTGGGATAGAACTTGATTCTTTTTTTCGCATTCCTCTCCCCTCCCTTCAACTCCTCCTCCCCTCCCCATTGACAAAAGCTTTGTTTCCACTTTTTCCTGCTTTTCTCATGTTTTTACTTTTCCCTTCTTTCCTTTTTCTGTCCCTGCTCCCTTATTCCCCTCCCCATTTGACCATTTTCTTCCTATTTCACAATACCTAATATACATTTTAGTCCTTATTCATTCTTCTGGTTTCTCACACCAGAGAAACTATGTGGTATTTATACATGTGTGTCTGATTCACTTCACTTAAGAGTATGTTCTCCAACTGGGATGAGGGAAAAGAGAAAAGAAAGAAGGGGAAATTATGTATGTCTGTATATACAGGATAGCTAACATGGATGTACTACTGACTTCTATTACTTTACTGAAATGAACAGTTAATGATTACTTATTTGATCAATCTTGCATGTTTCTATTTGTTTTCCTGAGAAACCACTTTGAAGATGTCAGTATGTAATAAACAACCATTGTTAATTTCCTACCACTTTGTCTGTAATTCAGTATTGCTTGTATTGTTCTTATGCTACTTTGTAAATGGATGTCTGTTAATATGTTTTCCTTCTTTTATTTTTAAAATAAATTTTAAAAAAAAGAGTATGTTCTCAAGGTGCATTCATTTACATAGGAATGTCTCAAGCTTATCCTTCTTTATGGCAGAGTAGTACTCCATTTTATAAAAAAATACATCTTTATCCATTCCTCAGTTGTCTGTTTTGTTTTTGAGACAGGGTCTCTCTCAGGCCGCAGACTCTCAATCCCCTGCCTTAGTCTCCTGAGTTTTGTTTTCTTCTTGAATGATCTGTTCCTACTTAAAAAGTGCTACATTATTATTGCAATTAAATTCAGCCTCCAGATGCCCAAAGCAGTGAGCAACTAGTTTTAATTTCTTGGAATGGAAAAGAACCTCTAAACAAAAAGTATCAAGAAGCATTCTACAACTCTGATCCACAGATGCCACAGCAATAATTCAATGAGTATGTGTTGGCTCTGCCAAGAATCAGACCAGGACAAGATCTATCGTTATCCCTGCCTTCTGTCGTCTGCCTGGGCTTCAGGTAAATCACAGATCATTCTAGTACTTCCTGTGAATGCAGGTAAACTTGGCGCCTCTTGGCTTCTTTTCTGTTTGTATATTTTGACCTCTCCAACATTGAACTGAACACCTTGCCTGCCTTCCTCCTTGAGGGATTTAATTTTATTCCTGTTCACGGAAAGTACAGAACTGTGCAGGCTGCAGCTGGATTCGGCATCCCAGGAGGGCACCGTGGCCACCCAGAACTTCTGACCATGTGGGAAGTGAGTCCTACCCTTGCATTTTACAACCTCTGAGCAACTCTGACAAATGGCTGCAGTTACCATAGCTGCTCAGTCTTGCATCTCATGAATAACCCAGGCAATATGCCACGGTCCTGTGCCCTAACAGGGTTTTTCTCTATAAAATGCTTCCTGTAAAGTCTGGGAAAGCATAATTGTTCCCTCAGCTGTTGCTTAAATAACTTGAAGGGCTTGGGTTTTCAGTAGCTTTCAGAAATAAAAGGTGCTTTTTAACTGGATAGGCTCACACCTGCTAGCAAAGTGCCCTTGCTAACCTTTGTTTACTGCATTAAGCAACCTTGTGCTGGCTGGATCCTGGCTTATAGCTCAATAATCACTAAGCAAATTCACTTCAGGGTTATTATTGCAGATACCAGGTCTGCTTTGGTTTTTATTATTTCTTTTCTTCTTGTGTATGTCACATAACAACAGCAAGGAAGGTTACAGTTGACAGATTTATGACCATCTACACCTGAAATTCAGATTAATTTCTCTGTCCCCTTTTTCTTCTGTGCTGGGGAACCCCAAGCCTTGTGCACTCTAAACTAGTGCTCTCCCACTGAGCTACCTCCCCAGGCCCTGTTTAACTTTTTTTGAGACAGGGTTTTGCCAGGTTCTGCAGGCTGGCCTTGAACTTGCGATTGTCCTGCCCCACCCTCCTGAGTAGCTGTGCTTGACATCTCTCTGCTTTTTCGCCTGATAGTTATAATACAATTGTATGTTTTTGTGATTTTACCCACCAAAGGAATGCTCCATAAGAGCAAGATCTGTTCTAGCTTGTTCAGATTTTCTCTCCTATATCTAGTGAGATGCCTGGCAAGTAGTGTGGACAGTAAGTGACCACCATGGGGGGAGTGCAGGTACACTCCTGGGCCTATTGCTCATTAAAGTATGGCACGTGTTCTTCCCTACCCCTCACTCTTCCAAACAATGTTAATGCCCTTGAACATCTGGTGTGTCACTAGAGGTAGGATGCCCCCACCATGGTGACTCCAATAATAAAGCAGATGAGAAAAGAATAAACTGCTGCAGGTCATCAGAGGAAGAGAGGACAAACAAACTCCTAGGCCCTTAATCTGTTACCCATTAAAAATCATGATGTATGTTTTCTCTTGATGCAGTCAGGGTTTCAAAAGTTGCTTTTGCTAAAAAACAAACAAGCAAAAACCAAATTAAAACAAAACCAGTGACTTTTTCACTTGAGCCTACAGATGCTCATGAGGTAACTGAAAACAGCACCAAGCTTGGCACCTCTGCCTCCATTTTGTATCTTTCTCCTTTATTATCTTAAAACATTTTCAGATCTCTGCCTAGAGGCAGATATTATGGTTTAGATCTAAAATGTCCTTCCAAGTGTTGTCTGTTCAAACCCAGGGTTCTCAAAGGGTGGCTGCATCATGTGTGCTGCAGTCGTCAGGGGGCTGATCCCCCGATGAGCTCAGGGCTGAATGCACTGCTGTAGGAGGTGCAGCCCAGGCAGAGCAGGTACCTCCCCAAGGGGAGCCTTGGGGCACAACCTTGTGATTGCAAAAACACGGGCATCTTTAAATTAAAAAAATTACAGTGAAGGACATAGTGCCATTAGACCCCTTAAATACTCCCTCTTGCTTTGAACATACTTTTCATGTCCTTCTTGCTGCTTTTTGAAGCAGTTCTGGAGGCCCTTTTTTCTGAGTGTCTTTTGTTGCTCTGTTGTGGCTGCCTTGACATCGTGAATCAATTCATTTGCCTTCATGCTCATCTTAGCTTTCGGGAAGAGCCAGAAGTTGCATGGTGCTATATCTGGTGAATAAGGTGGAGAACACACTGTAATGCTTTTACCAATTTACCTTTCCAATCAATGTCCTCAGCATTGGTACTTATACTATTGACCATGCTTTGTAAAGATAGGTCCTGACAGATTCACTGCTGATTTCTATAAGATATTTATAGAAGATCTAATACCATTACTCATCCAACTCTATAATGAAATTGAAAAGGAAGCAATATTCCCAGATTCACTCCTGGAAGCAAGCATTATCCAGAAACCAAAAGCAGAGAAGGATCCAACCAAAAAGATAACTACAGGCCGGATGTATCTAGGAATCTATCCATTTATTTTGGTTTTCCATCTTATTAGAATACAGGTTCTTGAAGTAG
>NW_004955521.1:4322796-4350419 GCF_000276665.1 Chinchilla lanigera | reverse complement strand
TTTTGGTTTTTCTCTGGTACCGGGAACCGAACTCACGACCTTGCGCTTGCCAGGCAGGCGCTTTTGCCGCTGAGCTAAATCCCCAGCCCCTCTTTCCTTTTTAATAAGGTTGGCTAAGGGTTTATCAAAGAACCAACTCTTTGATTCATTGATTCTTTGTATTGTTTTTTTAGTCTCCGTTGCATTAATTTCTGCTCTGATTTTTACAGTTTCCTCCCTTGTACTAGCTTTGGGCTTGCCTTGCTCTTCTTTTTCTGCAGGCTTGATGTTCAACATTAAGTTGTTTATTTGAGCTTGCTCTGCTTTCCTGATATAGGAATATATTGCCATAAATTTCCCTCGTAGAATTGCTTTAATTGCATCCCATAAGTTTTGGTATGTTGTATGGGCATTATCATTTAATTGTAGATATTGTTAATTTCTTCTTTAATTTCATCTTTGCATGTTGTTTGTTCAAGAGGGTGTTATTTAATTGCCATGTGTTTAGGAAGTTCATGTGGTTTCCTTTGCCATTGATTTCCAATTTCATTGCGCTATGGTCATTGCACTAATATGCATGGGATAACTTCAATTCCTTTGCATTTACTTGAGCATGTTCTATGAGCTAGTATGTGGTCTATTTTGGAGAACATCCCATGTGCAGCTGAGAAGAATGTGTACTCTGATTTTGTGGGGTGGAACACTCTATAGACATCTACTAAGTCTTTTTGTTCAAAAGTTTGGTTCAGTTATAATATTTCATGGTTAATATTTTGTCTAGTTGATCTATTTGTGACAATCATGTATTGAGGCCCCCACATTGCAATTGTATTACTGCTTATTTAATTTTTCATGTTAATTAATATTTGTTTTATGTAGTTCAGTGCACTGATATTTGGTTCATATATATTTATGATTCTTATCTCTTCCCCTTGGATTGTTCCCATTACAAGGATGTAGTTATCTTCTTTGTCTCTCTTAGTCATGGCCTGAAATGCACTTTGTCTGCAAATAGAATAGCTACCTTTCCTTTTCCAGGTTCCTGTTTCATGGAGTATTGTTTTCCATCCTTTGACTTTCAGGCTATAGGTTTCTTTTTGAATTAAATGTATTTCCTGTATGCAGGATACTGTTGGATCTTGCTTCTTAATCCAGTCTACCAGTTTGTTTCTTTTGATTGGTGAATTAAGACTATTAATATTGATGGCTATAACTGATATGTATTGGCTTACTCTTATCATGCTATTTTCCTATTGTTGGCTCCCTTTCCTCCCACTATTTAATTGGTGAATTCCTTCTGTTGGGTTTCATGGAGTTGTAGTCCTTGTTATCTCTTTCTAAACTGTACTTCAGAATATTTTGGAGTGTTTGGTGTTCATGAATTTCCTGAGGTACTCTTTGTCATGGAAGTACCTTATTTCTTCAATAATTTTGAAGCATAGTTTTGTGGGGTGCATCAGTCTGGGAAGTTGTTTTCTTCTAGGGCTTGTAATACTTCACTCCAAGCTCTCCTTGATGTGAGGGTTTGTGTTGAGAAGTCAGTTGTAATTCTGATGGGCTTTCCTCTATAAGTGATTTGTTTCTTTACTCTAATAGCTTTTAGTAATCTGTTATTGTGCTGAATTTCTGGGATCTTAACTATTTTATGCCTTGGGGAATTTGTTTTTTTGACCATGGCTAATTGGAGTTCTATAAGCCTCACTTCTTGTATGTCAAATCTTTTTCCCTGCTTGATGTCAGTCAATCTTACATTATTCTTCTTTGCATCATCTAGTAGCTGCTGGATTGATTTCTCACAGTTCCTTGCTATTTAAAAGAAATCTTTCTTTTCATAATCGCTAACTACAATCTTGTTATCTATAGCTGAGATTCTGTCCTCAATTTTCCTACATATACTTTTAATGGAATTTTTAATCTCCTGGATATGTTTGAATCTGTTTCATGGGTTCCATTTCTTTCATATGTTGGGTGTTCATGGTTTCCATCATTTTCCTATACTCCTCTATTTTTTAAAAAAATCTGTATCTGTTCTAGAGTCACTTGTTTGTATTAACTATAGTGACAGGTCCTGAGAACAAGGTGCCCACAGATGAATAAGAAAAGATAAAAGAGACAAGAAAAACAAGAGAGTTAAAAATCTGGGATCAGAGGGCTTACAGTCTCTTGAACTGCGGCGGCCCAGATCACGCATCTCAATCATCTTTTATTAGAACAAAGAATGTAACTAAAACCAACAGGAGAAATTCATTATCCCTTTCCAATTCTGCCTCTCAGCTGATGGTAACAATCCTCAGGCAAGCCTCCCACACCCAGCACCACATTCACTCAGTTCAGCTGGGGATCATAAGCTGACCATCAGTAATCAATCCATTAGCAATCACAGTCCTTTCCCCACAGTCACTAAGCATATCTTTCATTATGGCCACCATCTCCATAGTTATCTGAGAAATTATTTATGATTTGATTTTTTTCTAGAACTTTATTCATCTACTTTGTTACTTCCACTGTTACTACTTCAGAGAGTCCAGAGGGGTGGTTTTCAGATCATGCCACCTCATTGCCCCCTTGGTTTGCCTTTGGTGAATGGGGCATCCGGAGTTTCATCTTGCATATGTGTCTTTTCATTTTTTTTTTTTTTATTTTAATTCCTGGATTGATTCTTGTAAATTGCCTATGGCAAGTAGCTTTATTGCTAGTATTTAGAACCCTTAGGAAATGATTACTTCTCAGAGATGTGAGAAGTACTCCACATTTTCCAGGTGTAGCTGGCTTTTAGGTTTTGAGTCTGTTGCAGGACCCTACCTCTTAAATTTGTTGGGAATGAGAAGTTGTTGCCTACTTGGCCCAGC
The DNA here is from genome assembly GCF_000276665.1 of Chinchilla lanigera. Taxonomy (NCBI): domain Eukaryota; kingdom Metazoa; phylum Chordata; class Mammalia; order Rodentia; family Chinchillidae; genus Chinchilla; species Chinchilla lanigera. The sequence goes on along the minus strand of NW_004955521.1, from coordinate 4,347,591 downwards.
CTGTTTTTCTTTGGTGTTGGCCTATAGTATTTTTTATGACACTTATGTGATCTTAGTCTTGGTATAATAGTAAGAGTAACTAGTTGGAACACTTATTTCACTTTGGGTAATGTAGTAAAATCAGCAATAAAAATTGCATGAAATATGGCCTGGAAAATGACAGACTGAGGTAACTATGAATTTGCTACCTTTAACCATGTAAACTAGTTTTATGGTTATATAACAAAATCTAAAATGAACAAGTAAATTGTATACACTAAATAAGCCCTCAATGTAGCAATTTTACCCTTGGGGAGAAAATTTAAAAGGGGTAGGGGGAACAGAGAAATAGAAGAGGAAGAGATTAGAAGCAAGGCTGGAAGACGAAGAAAAATCATGCAAACTTTGAGAAACTGGTGAAGACAGGAGGGAGAGAGAGAAGGAAGAACAGAAGAACAACAAAAGAAACTAGAAACCGTGTTCACACTCATACGAAAACATGAACAGCCAAGAAAAAACAAAACAAAAGAAGAAAATAAGAAAAAAAATGTCCACTACAAGGTGTGTCTCTGCTGTCACTAGTAGTCCAGATCTGAGTCAATTAATCCTAGCAAGCCAGCTGTCACTTTAAGGTGGGGTGTTGTATAATCCCCGTGAGCCTGCACCTTTAGTTCCCCCGAAGTTCAAGCTGGTTTCTGGCCACGAAGCAGGCAGCAGTCCCTGTACACCCTCCAGCTTGAACTTGGCTCCTTCGGGGCTCGAGCTCTACCCCTTCACCCCCACACTGGGAGCTTCTAGATGCACACCGCAGGTGCACTGCATTCTGAGCTCAGTTGGCCCCTCACCAAGATGGGTTGCAGCCAATTCCTGTCTCCTGGGGGCGTCTGAATCCAAAGAACCTCCCCAGTCCCTGCACCCCGCTGCGCCCGCTGCTCCGTTCCCCTGGTTCGTCTCTCGGTGGAGGCCTCTGGGGTCACCAGTAGTCACCGAGCATCTGCAGCTTCGAGCCTCCCCTCCCTCGCAATGAGTCTGGGCTCAGCGAGTGACACCTGCATCCTTGAAGTCTCTCTCTTGGCTCTCCACACGGGCTTCAATTCTCACTTTAGATCCTTCCTGGGCCATGGGGACCTGGCTCTCTCCTTCCTCCTCAGGTTGCTGTAGTCCAATTCCTGGATCCCGAATCTCAGAGAGGCTGTCTCTCTCCACTCACTACTCCATCGTCTTCTGGACGCTGCTTGCCTTCTTAACCATGCGAGAAGGAACAAAGACATCCTAGCTTTCCTTAGAGGTGGTGGCTGTGGACAGTATGCAGGAAGGGAGAAGGGGTGATGTGTGAGCTGTACTTCAATACAGGCACATCAGAGAGCCTGGGTTTATGGGGAAATTCTTCTCGCTTGTATTTAACTGAATTTTTTTTATCTCTATAGGAATTCCTACTCAGGACAGACAGTCCCAACACTGAAAGTTCATCATTCTCACTGGAGTCATGGGACATTAAAATAAAAATATTTTCTGAATGACTGGGGCCCTGCTCTAGAAGGGGTAGAAAAACAAAAAACACAAAACAACAAAAAAATAGAGATTCCATCAGGTTGGGCCATTCTGGGAACCTGCGTTAGGTTGGACAAATGCTTTGCCTGTTTGCAGGTTCCAAATCGCTACAAGTTGTTCTGAATGCCCCAGATCAAAGAAACATTAGTTACATTGTAATTTATCAAATTGCCATTTTGTTTTTAAGCTTAAAAATGGCCAAGTGTCAGTGTTATTTGGTTCAACCTATAAAAAGGACTTAAATTTTCATGCTTTTCTTTTGAAGACTTAACTTTTAAAAATAGCTAGCATAAATAATACCAGTGTGAAAGGATAAAATCGCAACAATTTAGCTTAATGATTTTAATTGGTTTTATTTTTACCTCTGAGATTTGGCATCATTTTATTCCATAAAACAGAGTAAATGTTCCAGTGGCTGAGCACAGTCATTTGTTTTTAAAAGGCTGAGAAGAGCTTGGTTGGTTATCTTGGATTGGTTATCTCAAAGTTACTTTCTTTAAAAACTGGAGACAGAACAATTGAAAAATAACTAACTAGTTAACATCAGATTACTTCTAGTTTCTTTTCCTTGGGAATACGGGATCAAAAAATGTGAGCATTAGAGGCAGAGGAAACTTCATTATTGCACCAATCAGATTTGGCCGTTGTCTGTCTAGGCTGTTCTTGCAGAATAGGTGAACAGCTTCCTTTCTTCTTGGTGATGTGGTACTTGACTATAAGTGACTCTCTTTTGATTTTTTGCTTTGCCTGTGCAGGAACTAAGTGCAAAACAATGACCTCCTCTAATTTTTATATAACACCAGTAACAAAATACTATATGTAAAACAATGGATGACAATTGATATTTTTAAACAAGAATTTATAGATAAGGAAACCAAGGCTCAGAGAGTTTAGATTATTTGCCCACAGGAGCAGAGCTGGTAAGTGGAAGGTCAGTCTGAGAAACTGAAATGCACCTGGCTGAACCTGAAGCCCATGATAAGGCCACTTCCTTTCATTCGCGTTTTAATACGTCCTTGGCTAAGGTTAGAAGGGAGTGATCCCTGCAGAAGTGAGTTTCCTTTGTACCGCAACTGTTAAAAAGCCTTGCGCTTCTATGCAGTTATGTGACTGCTTCAAATTAAAGAAGCATTTCAGCAGGTTGTTAATATTAACAATCATCTTTTAAAAAGGTACAACTTTGGGCCACTGATGTGGGAGAGTGAGAGAGCACTTACGTAGCATGCACAAGGCTCTGGTCTGATTTCCAGTACCAAAAAAGCAAAGTAGAAATGACTTACTTATTTTAAAAAGAACATACCCCCGCCCCCCAAAAAATAGAAACTGTGGACAAGCAAAAGAAAAGAAATTTGGCAGACATGAGGTCACTAACCACTGTTAACACTTGGAAGTACATGTAGCCTTATCTTGCCTATTTATTTATTTAGAAACAAGGTCTCACTATGTAGTTCAAACTGGCCTTGAACTCACTAGGTAGCCCGGGCTGGCTTTGAACTCAGGGTGCTCCTTTTGCCTTAGCCCCGCAAGTACTTGGACTGTGCACCATCATGCCTGGCATATTTCTAAATGTATATGGGAACCCATTCTGGGCCAGGAACTGCACTACATGCTGGGATGCTTTGGAGAACATCGGGAGAGTCTTGCTCTCAGTCTGGAGGAAGGCTAAGTCAATAAGTGAGCAAATCAACAATTACATGGACCACAAACTGAGATATTTGAAACGAAGTGATATTAGAGGAAGGAAAGGCTGCCATCCAGTAAAGGGTGGGGACAGCCTTGTTTAGACAGAGGGGTCGCAAATGCCTTCTTGAGGAGGGGACATTTCAGCTGAGGCTAAATGTGGAAGTGGCTAGTGACCCAGAGCTGAGTTTCCAGCAAGGAACAGAGAAGAGGATCAGAACAGCCACCCAACTATTTGGCATGCTGCTCCTTTTCAGCCGAAGGCAGTGGAGAAGTGATGGGTGCAGGAGGGCTCTCTGCCCTCCAGCTTCTCCCTGAAATAGGGCAGAGCCATCCTCTGAGAAAGGTTCCCTCCCTGTACTAGGAAGAGAACAGTCGCGGCTGGACACAGAGTCGATGCTAAGGTGAATCTGTACAAACAAATCTTACTAAGATAACATTCAGATTCCTTCAGTTTCCCCCCCATATCTCTCCTCTCTAGTTCCAGCTGTGGCCCTTAGCCCAAAGCCCCTTTCCTTTATTGTCCCACAGCTCCACAGCTCATCCCTCCTTGTTAAAATGATGCATGAGGCTCTGGGTCTATTATCTTGAGGATTTGTTTCTTTCTATGAAACATTGCATGCCACCCAAAAATATTAGCATCAAGTGAAATTTGTATACTTTTTCTCCTGTTCATTTGTCTTTTCTTAGTTCTCCTTGTAGGCTCCAGCCACACCACCTGCGGGGTGCAGAGAAACAGTCTTTCCCTCTAAGCAGGAAGGAGTCAGCAGCATATCTAACAATATCTCTAGAAGCGGGAGGAGGGGGTGGCCAGTGCGCACGCTCAGGACCTGCCCACACACTTTCATAGGACCTGGAAGAGAGGTGAAATCCTGTCCCATGAGGACATTCATCATACATGTAATTTTAAAAACAAAAATAGAAAATTCTGCATATATTATCATATACATAAAGATCATATATATCATACATATCATATATATATATATTGCTGCAGATCAAACTCAGGGCCTTCTGCATGCCAAATATGTGCTCTATTACTGATCTACACCCCAGCCCCATAATGTACATATTTAAATTGCCAATACATGTACATGGGCACTTAGTCTCTTTGATGGCACTAGTTACCATACCCGGGGACTCAGGCAACTCTGCCTATTCCTGGTTAGCTAGGCTCTCACTGCTGCTGTAAGAGGAGAGTGGACTTTCTGCCTCTCCTGGTGAATGTCAATTAGGAATAAACAGTCATTTCCCTGAATGTGCACCTTCCAGGGCAGCTCCCTCAGGGCTGAGTAAAAATCCACACATGCACATTTTTCTGATAGGAAAGAATTTTTTGTCACTGCCTTGACTGTCGTTCTCTCTAATGTGCTGGCAGAAGATGCCATCTAATTGTACACAGTGCTAGTACCAATAATTTTAATTGTCACACCTTAAAATCACATCATCTACTTTTTCAAGTGAAAAAAGCTGATGTTTTGAAGGAAGAGCACAGCAAAAATGATTTGGCATATTTCGGATGAGACTTGATGACCTGCTTTCTCAGGAAAAAGCAAACAAGCAAAAGAAGCCAGAGACCATTTAAGACATGGTAGGTGATTTCCCAGGCCTTACGGATGTCTTAGGGAGGATAACTTCTTCCCCAGTTTGTGTGCTGAGAGGCTTTGCTTGGTTGGGAGTGAGAACAGACACATCTGTGTTCTCACGTACCCAACCTCCGCACCCACCTGGCTGGAATTCTGCCTTCACCCACTCATCCGCTCTACAGTAAAACCTAAGATCTGGGATGTGACAGCTGGCTCCAGCTGTAGTCCCAGGAGCCTAGGACATCCACTATGGAGGGAAGTGTTTGTGTGTGTGTGTGTGTGTGTGTGTGTGTGGCGGCCAGTCTATCCTCTGTAAAATCAGGTCAGTCTGAAATTTAGAAGGTCTAGACTATAATACTTGGCACAATTGTTTTCCTGAATTATTATAAGAAATAATAATTGCTTGCAATATTTTCTTTAAATCATGGTCATCTATCCCACTAGGGAGAAGAGACACATGGGAAAAACATTTCACATAAGTGAGGCTGAGGCCCAGGAAGCAGAGGGGAGCACAGCTCTCTCGGGTTCAGGATGAGGGAAGCCGTGGGAAGAGCCCACATGGGCGTTTCGGGCAGAGCGCTTGAACGGATGGGCGCAAGTCAGGGCTTTGATCTTCTCCACTGCATGGCTGCTCAAGGCTTGGGAGACTCAATTTAAATGGATTAATTTAGAAGCAATGCCCAACAGCACAAGAGTAAAATGGTCATTGGAAAATCCAGGGAGTATTTACTGGCCTTAGAAATCTTAATTAAATGATTTTACACCTAGGTGATTATTAAGAAATTGGAAGTTTGATCACCTCAAGGCCTCTGTATGCACAGCTCAAATGAGAAATGACTGTGGTCAGGATATCTTTGGTTCCAGGGTAATGAGTACTGGTTGTAGAAGACTTGGTCTCATGAGAATTAGATTAGGGCCATGGTGCTAGGAGGCCAAGTGCCTGGACTGATCTCAAGACTGGGGCCAGGAAGCAAGTGATGGATTTGCCCCACCTCCAAGGCTCGTCAGAAGGCCTCAGGAAGACGTGGGTGGGATTTTTGTTCCCAGGGGTTTCTGAATCCCTCTGAGACTATTTGAGTTTTTCATGGGAACGTTATTTCTAGGAAGTAAGATCCTGGCATTGGGATGTGTTTCCTGGCCTGATAGGAAATGCTTCAGCCATTGATTCTGGATTATTTGTTCTCTCGTCTTGATTTTGACTGTTTCCATGCTACACAGTAGAAGTACGTGCCAGGTATTCTACAACTCAAGGGGTCCAATGAAATACTAGAGATTACTAATGTTGTGCTATAAGAAAGAAGTAGTAACAATCTCAGTTCTCCCATGATATGACTCAGGAGTCATTCTGGATATGTAAGTTTTTCAGATTGCTATGCATTTACCTAGGTTTGGGAATTGGCCTTATTTTGATGGTTTATAACTGTGTTTTTTGTTTTTGTTTTTTGAGACAAGGTCTCACTTTGTAGTTCAGGCTGGCCTCAAACTCATGCCAGTCCTCCTGCCTCAGCCTCCCCTGTGCTGGGATTACAGCCGTGTGCCACCACGCCTGGCTACAGCAGTTTTGATAGACTTCTATCTGAACTATTACATATTTCTTTTTCTTAAACACTGTATACCAAATGTTGCAATGTAATTCTTTGGCTAAGGACACTGTTAGGAACTTCAGACAGTTTCTTAAGGCATGGAAGGGTGGGCTTAGGTAGAAGGCCGCCTATGGGACTTGTCAGGAGCATTGCTTCTAGAACCAGAGCACCAAGTCCTGGCTCTTCTGTAACCTAGCTCTGACTTTTGACAAGTTACTCACTTTCTTTGTGACTCAGTTTCACTACCTATCAGGGGTGGGTTGTGGCCACCAGGATGTGCTTTGCAAACCTCCGGTTACAGGTAGCATAGTTGACCAAGGGCCCTGTTCTTGGAACTTTACCACTGTGTGGGCCCTGAGTCCACTGAGTTTGTCAGGTACATGCAAGCCAAGTCCATCCTGGGCCACAAAGAGTGCCTGTTTGCCTCTTGCCTGTGGCCTCCGTGGCTTGCCTAACTAGGACTCCAGGAAGCTTCCATGCAGCCCTCCCTCCCTGACTTCTCCCTGGGGTGGACTTGGGTCTGGTCTGAGGGTGCTCCTAGCCAGGTGCTTTCAGGCATTGGCACTCATGTAGCACTGTCATATTTAACAACATACAAGCAGCGGACAGCCCACGTCACCTTGAATTTCAGATAAACAAAGAATAGCTTTTCATGATAAGTATGCTTATCCTGCCCATACAGTTAGTTATATTTTACCTGGCAAAAGATGCAGACACATTTAATCCATTCTGGGCATTTGCTTCCTGGAGGACTTGGCTGAACACAAAGTGCTAATAACCAGACTCACCTCATTGTTAGAATTAAGTAATCAAAAGATATAAAGGAATCAGAGCTAGAGTTGGCACATAGTAAGTGTGAAATAATGGCAACTTTGACCAAAGACAGGATCATTTTGGCCAGAGAAAGTACTTTAAAGTGGAGCCTTGAGATCATCCAATTGGCTACACTTAGGTGGGCTCAGAGCAGCCTGCAGTTGTACCTGCAAATCAACCAATCACCTATGGACTTGTTGCTTTTGATGGTGACTTCCCCAATCATTATGGATTTTGCCTTCTTAAACCCTCCCGCCTCCCTTTTTTTTTTGTTTTGTTTTTTGAGACAGGGTCTCACTATGTAGTCCAGGCTGGTCTTGAACTGGCTGTGAAGCCTACACTGGCCTCAAACTCATGGCAGTTCCCCTGCCTCAGGCTCCCCCAGTGCTGGGATCATAGGCATGTGCCACCATGCTTGATTCTGTCCTTTCTTTATACCATTTTTTTTTAAAAAAACATCCTGAACCTTTGTCTTTTGAATGGCAATTCCTAGGACCCCAAATAAAGCTCTTTTGTACTTTATAGCCTTGATAAGTGCTTAGTAAATATTGGTTATCATCCAAGGCAGAGGATATGATCAGCATTAAATCGGCTTTCCTTGGGTCAGCATTTCTCCTGTAGGGGTAGAAAAACTCCTCTTTCCTCCACCTTTTGAAGTTCAGCCATTTGGAAGTTGAAAAGACAAAAGATGAATTAACAAGAGAAAAAGATTGATTTAATATGTATACAGAGAGCTCACAGACCTGAAATGAAAACCTTAAAGAGGAGCTCAGATTTGAAAGTTTATGCACCATTTTATCAAAGGATGAATGCTTGAAGAGGAGTGACATGAGGGTTTTGAGCTTCTAGAAACAGTAGACTGTAGGAAGGTAAATAGGTAAAGAAACTACTAGAAGATAAGTGCTCTTTTATTAAGGTTTGTTTATGCAGCTCTAAGCCAGTGCGTCCTGGATGATAAGAATTGTCTTTTCTTTCTAGTGCGAGAGAGCAGAAAGAGCCACCTTCGAAAAGGGAAGTTTATGTCCTTCCTTAGACAGGTGGGAGAGCTGTTTTTGCAGACTGATGTTCTTCAGCTGCCCCAACTCAAAACAGCCCATGGCCAAAGCGGCCTATTTGGGGATGGCGTATTCTGATTCTCTTTGCTCCCAAGGATGGTGTGAGGTCCCTCACATTGTACCCTGCCCAACTTGAAGAGAAAAACTCCAACAGACAACCAGTCTGTTCAAATAGAAAGCCTCTCACTCAGCTTGAGAGGCTAAAGTAAATCTGTTTATTAGGATGGTTCCCAGGCCTAGTTCTCAGGTTTACAGGAAACCTCGTAAGTCTACAGAATGCTACGCTGTAAATCAGCAACGTGCCGATGTCCTCCTGCGCTTCTCCAGAAGCACCAGACCCACCAATCACCTCTGAGAAACAAATTTTTCACCCTCCTCAGTGGAATTTTCCCCTCCCATACCTAAAAGATTCTATAAAGTAGAGCCCCTTCCTTTGTTTGGGGCCAACAGCTTTTTCTCCCTTAGCCAGGTTTCACCCAACTGGAAATAGAGATATCTCGGCTTGTTTCAATCCTGCCTGTCCTGGTGGTCTCAGTCACTACTCGGGGTCTAGCCTGACAGGTGGCAGTGGGACGTGTTGGCTTCCAGACCTGGTGCCAGGTGCAGGGCACAAACCTGTCCCTGACAGAGGGGGTCTGGCATTGATGCCTGCAGGGGCGGGAGCCTTGTGAGAGACCCACAGTGGAGTGGCTGTGCTCCCTCACCTGCTGTCTGAATGAACAGAGCTGGCTCCGGGCCGTCACTATTTTTGTCTCTCTGCCACAGCAGCTGTTTCTAATCTACCCTGTTCTTTTTCACTTATGATCTTCCATTTCCCCTCTGCTTTCTGGCCTTCCTACAGAGAGACCAGCATGGCCATCACAGAGGCAGAATGAACATTTCCTCCTGGCAAACCTCCAAAAGTTGTCTCTAGGGACTTCTAGCCTTTTCTCCTTTTGGTTGTTCAGTTTACGCATGCTGTTTTTTTTTTGTTTTTTTTTTTTTTTTAATACTGGGAATTGAACTCAGGACCTTGCATTTGCCAGGCAGATGTTGTGCTGCTGAGCTATATCTCTGGCCTATAAGCTCCTTGACCAATGCTTGCTTCTTTTTCTGTGAGCAATCAGGTTCTGCAGTAGTCTGGTTGCTTGAAAATTCTGGAGGATTAAAGTTTGTCCTGCAGTTTAGGCCCTGGGAAAGTCACTTAGCTTTTTGGAGTTTAGCTTGCCCAGCTGTAACATATTAATGCTAATCTATGCCTGAACTTTTTTTTTTTACCAGGTTGTTTTGTTACTCAAAGACTGAGTAACGTAAGTACATTATATGAGTGGAAATTGATGGAACAAATGAGGAATTTCATTGTTCTTTGGAAGAATAGAAGAATGTTTGAGCACAAAATGCCTAAGGTACTTGGAACTGAATCTGGAAGTTTAAATCTTAGGTTTTGTCTTGGTTACTTTTCTCTTGGTGCTGAGACAAAATACCTGATGCCTAGAATTAAGGAAGGAAAGATTTATTTAGCTCACAGTTTGTGAAGGTTTCAGTCCATACTTGGCTGGCTCCAAGGGAGAGTGGCACATGGCAGAGGGCAACAGTTCATGGGGGTGGAAAACAGAAAAACAGCAAGAGCAAAAAAGAGGAGTGAGGGGCTGGGGATTTAGCTCAGCGGCAAAGCGCCTGCCTGGCAAGCGCAAGGTCGTGAGTTCGGTTCCCGGTACCGGAGAAAAACCAAAAAAAAAGGAGGAGTGGCACGAGCAAGCCTCTTTCCCTCCCTTATATTGTACGTAGGCTGCCCACCCCAGGATGAGTGTGGCACTCACACCCATAATCCCAGCATTGGACCATGAATCAATCAAAAATTCTAGAAGCCTACTCCATGACTGCATAAGGCTTTCAGGGGACATCTGGACACAAACCATAACATGAATTAGTTGCAAAATCATGAGAAATCCAGTAGCAATAATATATTAATTGATTTATATTTTCTTAATATCTAGAAAATGATAATTTCAAAATACTGTGTGGGTGTCAGTGAATTCTTTTTTCTTTTTCTTTGTCTTTTTGAGACAGGGTTTTGGTATGCAGTTCAGACTGGCATTGAAACCACTTTGTAGCCCAGACTGGCCTCAAACATGCAGCAGTGCTCCTGTTTCAGCCTCCTGAGTGCTGTGATTACAGGTGCACGTCAGCACACCTGTAATTCTTAAAGTTAACTTTGTAGTGAATTTGTCCCCCTTAATTGCAGCCTTTCACTTGCATAAACTCCTTCCTCCTCATACAAAACTGTAAATATTGTCTTACAATTAATTTTCAGGTCTCATTAAAGTAAGTATGGTACAGCTAAAATGGATTTTGAGAGGTTTTAAGCAAAGGCAAATTATCCCCCAAAAGATAAAAAACTTCATTTTCTTTCTAAGTCTCTAGAGAAGGCGTTGTATAACCCAAGTCAAAATGTAACTTTTGAGCCATTGCTATAAGTAACCAAAAAAACAAACAGACAAACCCAAGATAGGTATTTCAACAATTGTGCTGATTATGCCAATGTAATGGTGTAATAGCTTGCTTGTGATGTTTGATGGTTTGAAAAGTGATACACAATCTACAGTAATTGTAATTGGAAGGGTATTTTGGAACCAGTTTTTCTTCTCTTACTAACTATAAGGTTCTTCAAAGCGTTACACTCCATATGGTTTGGGGACACGGTGAGACACAGTACAGTAGGGAGGGCAACGATTTCGAGTTGGAACACAGGACTCGTGCGCTGTCCCTGCAGTTTAGGCCCTGGGAAAGTCACTTAGCTTTTTGGAGTTTAGCTTGCCCAGCTGTAACATATTAATGCTAATCTATGCCTGAACTTTTTTTTTTTACCAGGTTGTTTTGTTACTCAAAGACGGGATTGTATAAAAAATCTTGTAACAAGTTCCTGTTACTATTCACACGAAAAAGATAATGTTCACATACTTTGTCTTCCTAAGAAGAAACTGCGGGTTTGTTGTTTAATTCCATTCACTTAGGAGGTGCTTGACTCTGGCACAAACGATTTTTAAGAAATCCCCATGGACAGGGAGCAGGGGTGCGCTGTTTCTAGGAGTTCCAGCTCAGTTCCCTTCCTGGGGTGTAGCTGCAGTAGCCCAGAGCATGTGGTGACTGACCCTGGATCACTATGCTCATTAGCTCATTAAGTTTTCCTACAAACCTATAGAATTGTGAGTCCTTAGCCCTATGGTAGGTGATGTCCTGACAGCTTTATTAATGAGACAGGAAATTTCACCAAACCTCTCTCTGTAAGTCACAAAAGAAACATTGGAACCTAGAGGTTTGGATGCCAGGATCTATGCTCTCAGCCCTTGATAACTTTGCCTTCTAGCTCACACAGTTTGGGTCTGGGGACATGGTTTTCCCTGGTACCTCGCTCCTCCCTGTACTCCGGGGAATGTCAGAATGCCAGGTTCTTCAGCTAGGCCCTGTCTGACTTAAAAATGCAAAATTCTCTTTTTTTGTTTTAATGGGTGAATGGCCATGACTTAGTACTTTAGGAGAGGAAAATAGATCTATCCTCTTAGCTTTGTGGTTGACTGTAAACCAAACTGACAAAAGACAGATTAACAGAACAAAGGGTGTACAGATTTTACAGTTGCTAATAATCTTATGTGCACTGAGGCCTGTATAGAAAAGAAGTGAAAATCCCCTAAACAATTAGACTTGGGGCTTAAATTCCTAATTTAGCCGGAAAGAAGGAGGGAGTGAGAAAAGGGAACTTAGGGAAAATCAAATGAGTTCTGAGGAGGATAAATGGAGCCTTAACACAGCGGGTGCAAGCTGTGCCGGTCTCATGGCAGTGCTGTGGGGTGTGGTGCCAGCTCCTGGTTCAGGGAGTACCACAGTCGCCTCTGTGGCGGGGCTTTATGACATGAATTCCTTTTGGCACTTTGCTTTAAGGCAGGCAGACACGGAATTTCAGAAATTCAAATATCTTCAGGTCCAAATAATTATTATGCCGAAGTGATATATTTGGGGGTGTATTTCCTGACCCTCTTTAGGTCTCAGGTTGACTGGGAACTGGCACAAGTTACCTGATGAATTTGGTATTTAGGATCCTTTATGTTTGATGCAGTTGATACAGTTACCTTCCACTCCCAGCTGGTAAGCGAGTTCCTTGCGGGGAGGGCTGCACCTCTGCGGAGACAATGCATGGAGAACCCTTTTGTGATAGAAGGTGGCTGTCCAGGTGGGGAAGCTGGCTGGCTGTAGGGGCTGCTGCCTGTGTGCAAGCGCAGGAAGGGTCTCATGGGTAACCGTGGACGCTGGTTGTGAACAGACTCTGAGAGATCCAACTCAACAGTGACAGGCTGGAGAGTGCGTGATAAGAACTCTCCCCAGGGTCCCTCCACTCTGTAGGAAATTCAAACATTCAGGAACCATAAAAGCAGAACTGGCAACACAGGCACCCCAAGGAAGTAAAAAATGATGACAGTAAATACATTCTTTGAGCAAAAACTAAATATAAAACTCTGCAGGATGCTTTAATGTTTCAAGGAAGGCATACCCTTCAGACTGTGCTCTCTGACCATAATTATCAATAAAACTAGAAATCAATAACAGACGCTCTCATGGAAAACAGTGTGGAAGTTCCTTTAAAAACTAAGAATAGAACAAACAGGATCCAGCAATTCTAAATCCCACTCTTGCGTGTATATTCAGAGAAAATGAAATCATTTTGAAGAGATAGCTGCACTCCCACACTTACTACAGTTCTGTTCACAAGAGCCAAGATATAGAATCAACCTAAGTGTCCATCTTGGATGAATGGGTAAAGAAAATTTGGTGTATATATATACTACAGAACACTGTTCAGCTTTATGAAAGAGAAAAATCCTGTTATTTGAGACAATATGAATCAGCCTTTCTTTCTTTTTTTTCTTTCTTTCTCTCTCTCTCTCTCTCTCTCTCTCTCTTCCCCTAAGGCTAAAGTTTTACTTATTTTAAACCATTTTTATTAATCCATGTTTGTAGTATATATGGATTACTTTCACCTTGGAGAATTGGCACATGTACCTAACATATCTTAATCTTTTTAACCTCCTTTCATCTCTTGGTCCTTTTCCCATTTGAAAAAGATCTATCTCTCTGTTTCCTATTATCTTTTATTTCGCTCTTTAAACTATTTTTACTTTGGGTTTCTCATATCAGAGAAACCGTTTTATATTTAAACTTGTGTGTCTGGCTTACTTCACTTAACATTGTGTTCTCAAGGTATATGTATTTTCCCACAAATTGCTCAAATTTATCCTCCTTTTTCGGCAGAGTGGTACTCCATTGTGCATAAATATTATATTTTCTTTATCCATTCATCTACTGATGCACATATAGGCTACTTCCAAGATTTTGCTGTATGAGTTATGTAACTATAAACATGGATATACATGTATCACTGTAATATGATGTCTTTAACTCTTTTGGGAAGGTACCTAGAAGGGGAATAATTAAGTCAAATGGAATTTCCAGTTTTAGCTTTTTGAGGACTCTCCATACTGATTTCCATAGTGGTTGTGCTAGTTCATATTCCCTGCAACAATGCAGAAGGATTTTTTCCCCTGCAGCCTTGATAACACTTGTTATTGATTATCTGATGACAGCCACTTGTTCTGAGTAAGATGGAATCTCAGTGTTGTTTTAATTTGCATTTCTCTAGTGGCCAGAAATGTTGAATATTTTTTCATGTACTTATTGGTCATTTGTACTTCTTCTGAGAAGTGTCTGTTCATTTCAGTTGCTCATATTTTGATTGGGTTTTGTATGTTTGCAATCTAATTGTTTATAAGTTCTTCATATATTCTAGATATTAGTCCTCTATGTGAAGAGTAGTTGGCAAAAATGTTTTTTCCATTCTGTAAGTTGCCTTTTCACCTTGCTGGTTGTTTCTTTTGCTGTTCAGATGCTTTTCAAGATTATATGATCCAATTTCTTGATTCTTAATGTTATTTCTTGTGTCATTGGGTTTCTCTTTAGAAAGTCCTCACCTATACTTATCTCTTCAGGAGTTTTACCTACTCTTTTAACCTCCCAGCAAATTAAATGTTTCTATTTTAATATTTAGCTCTCTGATTCATTTTGGTTTCAGTTTGGCACATAGTGTGAGATATGGGTCTAGATTCAATCTTCTGCATGTGGATAGCTAGATTCCCCAGCATTTGTTACAGAGCCTGTCTTTAGCCTATCTCTATAGAGCCTAACCTATAACATACATATTTGGCTCTGTTATTAAAGATCAGAGGGTTGAGTGTGCCTGGTATTGTTTCCGCATCTTGTATTCTGTTCCATTGTTCTGTATGTACACTTTTGTGCGAGTGCCATTCTGTTTTTAATCCCTGTAACTTTGTAATATAATCTGAAATCTAGGACTGTGATGTCTCCTGCTTTGCTCTCGTTGTCCAGGACTGCTTTTGCTATTCTGGGTCTCTCCTGGTTCCATGTGAATTTTAGGATTGTTTTATTTAGTGCTGTGAGGAATGTTGCTGGTATTTTGGTTGCTATTGCATTAATCCTATATATCGGTTTTGGGCGTATGGCCATTTGGACAATATTGGTCCTGCTTATCCAGGAGCGGAAGGTATGCTGTTTTCTGATGTCCTCATCAGTCTTCTTTCTCCCAGTATGATCTAGAGGTTTTTTAAAAAAATTTCTTTTGTTAAGTTAATTTCCAAGTATTTAATGTTTCTTGAAGCTATTGTGAGTGGTAGTTCTTTCTTGGTGGGTTCATTATTAGTGTACAGGAACACTGTGGAGTGTTGTGTGCTGATTTTCATATCCTGCTGTTCTTTTGTGCTGGGACTGGGGCTTCATAAGTGCTACACAAGCACTTTACACTGAGCTACGTCCCCAGACCAGAACACATTGTAGTTAGGTAGGAAGAGTAAGTTTCAGAGATTTGTTATACAACAGAGTGCTTATAGCAATGTATTGTGTGCCTGACCCTTGTTAGGAGAGTAGCTTTTAAGTGTTCTTACTACAAAATGTATGTGAAGTGATACATATGCTAGCTCGATTGAGCCCTTCTACAATCTATATCTACATCAATATCTATCTATCTATCATCTATCTCTCTATCTCTCTTTTTTTGATGAAGGAAAGAAAGATCAATGAATGGTCAATGAAAGAAGAATATGTTAAATATCTTACCAAATAAGAAATCTTGAAATTAAAGAGAACTCAAAAGAAACTGGGAAATATTTGGTACCCAATGACATGAGAGGTGAAGCAGTTTCAGACACGGGTCTCCACTGACTGAGGTCACGTTGGCCTAGTCTCCGAGATGCAGGATGGGCACAGCTAGCGTGAGCGTCTGCATGCTCAGATACCATACTGTTGGAGAATACTGAGGACTGGTAGGGGCACAGAGCATGCATACATCTAGATGCATGAAATTCTCATGCTTTTCTTTCTTTTTTATTTTAAAGAGAAAAAATAACAAAATAACAACAGAGACAAAAATAAAACAGCACAAAAGTAATAAAAATGATACAGAATTTCAAAACAAGATGATAGGAAATTAACAATGGTTGCTTATTGTTATCTTCAATGAAGTTGCTAGATTACCTGATGTAAGAATGCGAGATTGATCAAACAAAGGGAATAAAAAATAATTTCAAAAAAAATTAGAAACAATACAGAGCTTCACTAAACAAGATGATTAGAATTCAACAATGGTTGTTGTATTGCATATTGTTGTCTCAAATTAGTTCAGATTATCAGATATAAGCATCTCATGCTTCTCTTGAAGGATATATTGTTAATTATCGCTTGGTTGACCATATGGCCCAGATTTTCCGGGATAGTTCTGATTTATGTCTGCCGTTGTGGCAAAATTATTGACAGACATCCCGTCTTTCACTTTCTTTTTAACATGGTATGTACAGTAAATTATTTCATTACCCTAACAATCACAGCTGAAGTTGACCTTGATCTTGAAGTTTTGATATTTTTCTTTTAAATTATATATTTGTAAAGTTATTATTATAGTTTTCTCTGGTAGTTGTAGTTGTTTGTTGGTTATTCTTTTGTATTTTGAGATAAGGTCTCACTAAATTGCCCAAGCTAGGCTCCAACTTGTGATCTTGCTTCAGCCTTCCAGAGTGCTGAAATTACAGGTTTGTGTTACCACACTCCGCAGTTGTTTTGTTCTTGTGTAACTGCTGTGTTCCTAACTCTTTGAGAGATTTCCTCTTCTCTCCGTCTTTATTATTAACCTATTCTTTCCAGGGAAAGTTAAAATGGATGAGGCAGGCAAGCCCTGGGGTACTTTGTCTCCCCAAATGGAGTACATCCAAAGAAGTTTGTGAGTCACATACCTTTGAGATTCATCTCTTAACTGTGATGCTGACTTTTTATTCTAATACAGTCTCATTTCTGATCCAGAAAAAAATACATCTGAGCTTTAAATTCTATCAAGAAATTTATTTCCTTTGATGTGAATGCTGTTTATTTAAATTTTATTACTGGTACAGAACAGCAAGGAATCCAAAGTAGAACAAAGCAACCCAATTCAGCATTCAGCACATGAGAACTGATTCCGATCACCTGAGTGCATTCCGTGTTCAGATCCATTGTAGAGATTTCAAGGACCCCTGCTTCTGGGTTTGGAACTTTACACATCCTTATCTTTAGAGATGCTCTCAGTTCTCAATCAGTGTTAGACATGCACTACCAAGTTTACATCAAAGGCAATTTCCAGCTTGAAATGTGCTCTGACATTCCTCAGCAGGCACTTTCATTCATGCTGTGTAGTAGCAATGATGGTCAAGAGCTGTTCTTATCATTAACAAACCAGGAACAGGTATAACCAGCATATTGTATAGCCATGCACACAGTCCTGGATCATGTCCTTAAGGCTGAAAGGAAATCTGGGGTTCCCTAAAGGAATTCAAATGTAAGCACAATATAATGTTGTTTGCTTTTTACTATTTTCTTTTCCTGCTTGAATCTCACAAAAGTCACTGCATGTCTGCTGGGTGGCTATTTGCTTTTCAAGGTTTCATGGGGAAAAAGACACTGTGTGATCAAGATGCACGGAATATGTTTAATTTTTAGGGTGAGTGAGTGGATACATGGTGCTTTTCTACCAGCAGACTTAAAGAGGACTGGAATATTTAGAAACATGGCTAGGAACCGACATTACTGGAAAAGATCTTTGAGCTCTGTAAATCAGCTCTAGGAAAGTCAGTACCAAAAACCCACCAATTTGCCTCTTGGGAGAGATCTTTAGGTTATTATACTGCATTCCTTGGACTTAGATTTTGCTTACAATAAGTGATTAAACTTACAATTTTTAAGAGTGTCACAGTTTACAATCAGAGGCCAGTGAGCAGATTTAAATGTAACCATCTTCCCTTCTCCTCATGTACCTTCTCAAGTAAGAGGCACTAGGTTCCTAAAGCCACCGCCAGAGATTTTAATCTAGGAAAGCTGGTGGAGACCTAAGGTCTGTTTCAAAACATCTGCCTTGCTATATTGTAGAAGAGGCATCCTTTAAACCACACTGTTTTGTTGGGAATGTTAAATCCTCTGAGACAGCTGGGGCCTTTCTGGAAGGGCTCAGTCAAGGAATTCCTCTTTTGAACTGAATCTGTGGTCCAGGAGTTGTCAGATCCAGAGTGAGGAGCAGATGGTAGCACATTTGTTGTGGCTGGCCTGTGGTTCTCCAGGGCTAAATTAAGTCAGGAGTGCTGTGCATCTGTGACAGCTTGAAAGGGAAGTGAAACTTAAATACTTAGAAAAGGAGCAGCTATAGCATCAAGTACTTCAACCTTGGAGAAGGTTGGTGTCCTGGCTGATTAAACTGGGATCTCATCAGCTAATTACATTGTCTAGTTATTGTTTCGTGCTGAGTTCCAAAAACTAACAGCACTCAACACTGAATAAAATATTGGTTATGGAGTCGGTGTTGGTTTCAGTGGATTGTTGAGTCAATTGACTTGTGACGCACCCAGGGGATTAGTAAAGCACACTTCTGGGTGTGTCTCGGTGGTCATGGGTGTCTGACCTCAGAGTCTATATCTGGTCTTTCACCCCTTCCTCTTCAGCGCTGCTTCCCGGCCAACACAAACCAAGCAGCCTTGTTCTGCAGTGCCCTTCTGGCATGATGTTCCTGCCTGAGAACCAGTCAAGTATGGGTTGAGTCCTCTAAAACTGGGAATCAAATAAAGCTCTCCTTCTCTAAGTTTTGGGTGTCAAGTATTTTGTCCAGCAGTAGGATTGCTAACTAATACAGGATTCTCAATATTTAATGAAGTCCAAATTAATGAGAGGAAAAACTAAGTTCATGTTTTTTTCCCCCCTTTAAACCAGGATCTAAGTAGTGTAGGGGTATATGAGTACAAATGCTACATGGAGAGCTGCTAGATTTTGTTTTTTTTTTTTTTTTTTCAGTACTGGTGATTGAATACAGGGCCTTTACACTGAGCTACTTTCCTGGCTCACTTGCTTGTTTTCTTTCTTTCTTTCTTTCTTTCTTTCTTTCTTTCTTTCTTTCTTTCTTTCTGTTTCTTTCTTCTTTTGAGACAAGTTCTTGCAAAGTCACTAAAGTGCCCAGGCTGGACTTGAACTTGTGATTTTCTGCCTGCCTCAGCATATCAAAGCACAGGATTTGCAGGCCTGGCTAACAGGTATCTATGAGCTTCCAGATTCGCAAGGAAGCAGAGAGGCGAGAGTCAGCCCCACTGACCCACCCTCTCTCTTGGCCCCCCACAGTCTGAGGCTCTGTTTGTGAAGCTGGACACAGAGGATGGGAGTTGGACACAGAGGATGGGACAAAAACATATTTTGTCCTTTGTAAATGTCACGGGCTGATTTTTGAAGACACTCAAATATCAGGAAGCCTTCCATAGGTAAGACTCCTGAAAGCACTACAACAAAAGGTTATAAAAATATTGATTTAGAAAGAGAAAACCTTCTATTCTGAGAGGAGGATCACATGCCTGGTTCTGGGCATCCACAGCAGTGGCAGGTGTGGGCATGTGGAGATATTTATCCGGAGAAGAACAGGATAGAGAGCGGACAGCCTTTCTCACTACCTGTTCACACTGTCCCGGTTGCTCTGCTCAGAGAAAACGCAGCCCCAGCTTTCTCAGTGCCCTCCTCATATTAGAATTTTAGGCCATTGTTAAAGGGTTTCAGAGTTGTCCTTATTTCAATCTATCACCTCCTCCTAAGACAAAATTTAGTGAACTTTTAACCTTTATTTAGTTTCCTTGTAAAAATGGAAGATTCTAGTTCTGATTGACCTATGTGCTTTTTTCCCCCTGGCTAAATCAAGGTGGGGCAGATACTTCCTTGACTCTTCTTCTGGAGACCATAAGTTGATACAGCTTGGATCCTGTATCAGTTGGTGCTCACTAGAGAAACAGATTTAAAGACATACAAATAGATAAGGATTTACAAGGTAGGCGTACAGCGTAGAGTCAGGTACAGAAGCATGCAAAGGAGCTGTCCATGCACTGCGGACCGAGGGATCCAGCTGGAGGTTGAAGGCCTGGAGCTCATGATAGTCTTTAGTGAAAACCCACAGCAAGAGGCCAAGGAGTCTGCCCTGGAAGCCTGAGGAGCCTGTTCCGGAAGCCAGGAGATGACATCTAAGGTGAAGGTGAAGACTGGAGCGAGCCTTCTTTCTTTCCTTTTTATTCCATTCATGCTGCAAACCTCGTGTTTGGTGCCACTCACACTCAGGGTGGGTCTTTTGTGTTTTTCCTGTCAGCCTGCTGAGCGACAGCTGCAGACGGTGCTACCAAGAGGGGGAGAGTAGGGCAAGGCTTTTCCTCGGGAAAAGCAGGGTTTTATTTATGTTTTTATTTTTTAACTTTAAAATTTTTTTATTTTAGAGAGAGAGAGAGAGAGAGACAGAGAGAGAGAGAGAGAGAGAGAAAGAGAAAGAGAGAGAGAGAATAATCCATTCAGGCACACCCAAAACTACAGTTTGCTGATGCAATTAGTTGGGTTTTCTTCTTCAAGTTGGAACTGTCCATTAACTACCACAGACCCCCGTCCAGTGTAATACTTCACCCCAGAAAGGAAAAAGGAATCAGTGCTCAAGAAGGGCTCATCCTTGTTCCAAATGACCACTAAATTCACCCCACTCTCTGAAACAAGCTTTTATACAGCTTGTTCTTTAAAATTAGCAGTTATTATTGAGTTGCAAGTGCATGGGAGGTCAGTAGCCTTGAAGGGAATTAAGACCCTCAAAGATTAGGTATTGTGTCCTTTTTTTATGAAACTCCATTCAAATATCCATTGGGAGCTGGACATAGTGGCACAGGCCTGTAACCCCAACTACTTGTGAAACTGAGGTCAGGACGTCGTAAGTTTGAGGCCAGTGTGGGTCACTTAGTGAGACCGTGTCCAAAATTTAAAAAGGGTTGCATGTGTAGCTCAGGGGCTGAGTCCTTGCCTTCTACATATGTGGCCATGGATTTAATCTCCAGTACTGGAAAAAACAAACAAACCAACGCAGAATATTTGGGCAATAGGCTTGATACTTTGACAAGCTGGCAAAAGAAACCTGTTTTAAGCTTAATTTCATGGTGCAGTGTAAGAGAAAATAGTGTTAGTGGAAAGCATCAATATCTTATACTACCTGCAGATCATATAAAAAGGTACAAAGTACAATTGATAGTACCTCTTAAGGTTTCCCCAGAGTTAAAAAGCAATGTCAACAGAAGGATGTGTATGCTAACCCACAGCTGACTTCTTTATCAAAATTGCCAATAGGATTCTGGTCATGGGGAGCCATTTGAGCCTGGATGGGAACCAATTTACTGGGCTTAACACACTAGGTCTCTGTTGGACAGGGAGGGGTAGGGAGGGATCACTGTGTGCTTCATTGCTGAGTTAATCCGTCTTCCTTCCTGTTATTTAATTTTCTTTTCTCTAGGGTGACTTCAAGATTTACACAGCATTTTATTCAGTTCAGCAGCCGCTCAGCTTTGATGGTACAACAAATACTCTGCCTTCAATTTTTTTCTGTCACTAAACTACCTCTCTGGAACAACTGCATGGCAAATTGGGTCAAAATATGCTTGCGTGTAGAGCTGACAGCCCACAACATCCCCAGTGTCACCCAGATTGGCAGTGTCAGAGCCCCAGACTTAATTTCTGATGCATGAATTTAACCCTTGAATGGGAATCTGCCACAGTGTAAAAATGAAGGAATGTGCAGTGGAAGAAATGCAGATCACGCATTCTCTGGAAGTCACTGGCATAACCATTTACCACTGAGCAATCTAGGAAATATTTTCATGCATCCCACAACCCCCAGTGCCCTCCAGACTGACTCTCTAATTGACCTTTCACTAAATAGTAGCTTTTAAACAAGGGCAGTCAGTCTCTCTCTCTTTCTTCCTTTCTCAGTACTGGGAATTGAACTCAAGGGCTTCACACTGAACTACAGCCTCTGTTTTTACCGTGAGACAGGCTCTTGCTGGCCTTGAACTCTGGATCCTTCTGCTTCAGCCTCCCAGATAGTTGCGACTGCACTGCTGTGTCTGGCAGTATTTTGGTGGGAGGGATGAAGGGAGAAGTGTGGCTATTGTGGATAGAATCCTTGCTTTGTGTCCACTCTTAAATAACCCATTCAAAGGTTAACTTTGAGTAGAGACTACGGATATAAGATATGACAAAATATACAGTTAATGTTTAAATTTTTAAAAATTGTTAGTGAAAGACTCACTGCCAAAATACTTCCCTTTAACTTGAACATAGGTATCCCATTGTTTTTGTCACCTTCTGAAGCCACTCTGGAAGTCCTCTTTTGTATGTATCTTTAGCTGCATTGTCCTAATTACCTTGAAAGCTTGAATTGTTTCAAAGCATTTTTGATAATTTCGGTCAAACAAGAACATTGTAATACATTGTAATCTACCTTATTTACCAGGCTTGGAACCATACGATTTCTGACTCTTCCCTAAGGTCAAAATGACCATGAAAAGTAAACATTTTGAATAGATTCAGGATATCGAATCCTTTAAATTTAGTCACAGTAGTGCAACTAAAGATATTCAGGAAAGAGGACTTCCAGAGCTGCTTCAGAAAGTGGCTGGAATGATGGGGATCAGTGTGTTCACAGTGAGGGAGAGAAGGTGTACAGGTGTTAACAGCAATGTGTCTTTCACTGTAATAAACATTTAATAAGTAAACACTCACCATATATTTTGATCATACCTGTAGGTTATTATGCAGTGTTGTTCTGGATGCAACCGCACAGACTCCCATTCAAGTATGGCTGGGCCACTGAGGGGTTAACCCGGCAAAAGCAGACTTAGTCACTAAACCCCAGATAGGGCATCATTACCTTACCAACCCACCAGCTACTTGGACATTCCTGGCATGGAGTGGATAGGGATTTTTCTTTGGAGTAGACCTGTGTTCTCAATATCTGCGTTTGTGCACATAACATTTCTGCCTTATTCATCACCATGGTGATAGTGGACCTCACACTCCACACTGTATTGCTTCTGAGCAAGAAATTCATTTCAGAATAAACGAAGTATAGCAGTGCACTTCTGCTCATGACTTCAAAATGAAGCAGCTGGCCCACAAGGACAGTGGCATGGTCTTCTGAAGGTTGTTAGGCTGTCAGTGGACACAATCTGAAAGCATAACGTTCTGTCTTACAGGATATAATAAATGCTACAAAGTAGAAACCAGTAATCATGTGCCTCTCCTACAGCAGACTCCGTGGACCTGGGAAGAAGGCCGGAGGTGGGAGTGGCTTCTCTCTCTGTTACCCTAATAACCAGTTTGCATAACTTTGCTTTTCATCCCTGCAACTTTTAGCTTTGTTTATTTGGAAGTTTTGAGTCCTAAGGAAGGAATGTTTCCACTGAATTGGAATCTAAGACTGCTGAATATCCGTTTTGGTGCACTAATGCCAGTGAAACCAGAGGCAACCAACAATGAAAAACAACAACAGAAAAATAAAGGGTGGAGGAAGAGGGAAAAAACGAATGGAAGGAAGGGAGGAAGGAGGAAACAGAAGGCAAGAAGGGGCAAGGACAAGAACCTGAAAGTTCAGGTTCTTCAGGAAAAAAGATTTGGGTGACAACCAAGAAGTAAGGAATTGTGACCAGCTGAGGATCTATTTGAGGGCAAGGAACAGATGAAGTGAATGATGGAGGAATGAAGATAGCAGAAGGATCTTATAACTCTCTCTCTACAAAAATGAGGAGCATACTGCTATGCAAGTTTTCTTCCTTGCTTTATGTGGATGTTCAGATGCACAACTGTGTGGGTGAATAGTGTGCGTATCATAAATGTTTTCTTCTTTTCTGTTTTACTTCTCTTTAATATTTTATACAAGTTTTCTTGGAGAGTAATTATACAATCTTGTCATTAAGGAACAGAATATTCAATGGTACAGTACCAACTTTGAGGACAAATTCATATAGCTGAGAGGTGGACAGTGTTATTGCCTACCAGTGATAGATAAAATGAATGTCGAGACTTGACATTTCATCATTTTGACAATCTTTTTTTGTATGAAAGACAGTTGTATCTTATTAGAAACATAGAAATGTGTTTCTTATTGTGAGTTCAAATGTGTCAAACAATGTATATGATTGCTGAGTAAGCAAAGAGCAAGAAAGAGACGGAGGGAGGGAGTCTGAGTGGGAGAGAGAGAGAGAGGGAGGGAGAGCGTGAGAGAGAGAGTGAGAGAGTGTGTGACAGAGAGGGAGAGAGGGAGGAGAGGGACAGAGAGATTGTTCATGAGGGTGTAGTAAAGTGGTGGTGAAGCTATGGCATGCATGTCATTTGTTGTTCTGGCTAGTATCTAGATGTCCCCTCAAAGCCTCATGTGATCATATGTGGGGCTTTTCAGAGGTGGCTGATCTAGGGTGTCCTAGGATCAAGGATGTGATGCTGGAATTGATTCATGGTGCAATATGAGGATTAAAACTGCCTCACCTTGGGTGTGAGTGCTTCCTACTGTTAGGGTGGGTAAGGGACAGAAAGAGGGTTGCTTCTTGTAGCTTGCTGCTTGTCACGAACTGTTTGTCCTCTGCAATGCCCCTCTGCCATGCTCACCCTGGCTTGGAGCCAGCCAACTATGACCTGAAACCTCTACAAACTGTGAGCTAAATAAACCTTTCTTCTTTTTGTTTTGGGTGTCTGGTAGTTTGTCTCAGCAATGAGAAAAATAACTAGGACATTTGTTTTTTCCTTTAAGACAAAAGATGTTAACATTTTTTTTTCTAAACTATAGTCTCAGTATTCAGGTTTAATTACAGTGTTTGCATTTTGTGATAAACAAGTAGGTTTTGGGTTGCAGTTTGGGTACTCGGCTCTAAAATGTTCACCATCACTGGTATCGGTGAGGAAGGGGTTGCTCCTTTTGTTCGCTTCCCTAAAAATTCCTGATTTATTCCAGCTTCACCTACTCTCACTTTACTCTGACAATGGGAGCTTATGTTAGAAGCTGAACCCAGTCTGCACTCTTCAACATTGACAGGGACAGGTTTTTAACCTGTCTCTGTCTCTGTCTCTGTCTCTGTCTCTGCCTCTCTCTCTCTCTCTCTCTCTCTC
>NW_004955521.1:4262055-4322696 GCF_000276665.1 Chinchilla lanigera | reverse complement strand
CACACACACACACACACACGCAGCCTGGAGATTTTCTCAGTGTGAAGGGCTGGGTTCAATCCCCAGTACTATGAAAAAAGTGAAAGTATTTTTAAAAATCACATAAATGAGTATCTGTGAAATGTCTTAAGAGCATAGTAGAGGCTATGTAGGACGGTACTTTAAATATCCACAAAGCTTGAGAGGTCAATGATAAAGCACTTTCAGTGTGTGGAATATTTGACATTGATAGTAATTAGAATGTTTAATCAAACTTTAAAGTATTGGAATGCATGTAAACAGCATTACAACTGATCATCTCTTTTTAGTTTTTTCTTCCTGAATTGATTCTGATTTCTTTCTTTCCAAGCTTTTAAGCAGACATTTAATTTTTTTCTCCTATGTTAGGAGAGTGCCTTACATTTATACTTAAGTGGCAGAGGCTAAATACCCGGGATGCTTGCTTTCCCAAGCTTTGTAGTATGCAAGCCAATGACCTGGGCTACACTATTTAGACCAGCTCTCACTAGATTCTGACCTGACAGCTAATAATGACAAACAGAACACCCAATAGCATTCCCAATGAAAAAAGAGTAAATAACCTAGGGTTCTCTTACTTAGGACAAGGCCATTGCATGCTTGTTGGAAGTGAAGTTCCAGGTGAAAAACTGTCAGCTGTGTTGTTGTGGTGGCAGTTGTGAGATCTGGTTCTGTTACAGCTTGTGTCTAGATGTCTTACCACAGCCTCATGAGGTGACAGCACTTTTTGGAGGTGGCTGAATCTAGAGTACGTGGTTGACTGGTGATGTGATGCTGGGATTAAGAATGGGTCATTGCTGAATCAGTCCACTGACTGCACTGGCATTGTCCTAATCCTGGTAGACTGGATACACCATTAACAGATGGAAAGAAGCTTGTCTGCGTTTTGCTGATGCCCAGAGACTTTGCATGAGAGTAAGATTAAGGGTGACTGACTAATTAATCTGGCAGAAGAGATTTCAAGGCAGTAGAATGTTGAGGCAGTGGCATGGCTACTGTTGGGGGCTTTTAGCCAGATTTACATTGAGAATCAAGAGCAAAGAGGCCAGCAAAATGATTTAAAATGTTATGAGTTTGTCAGAAAGGAAGCTCCAGTAAAGCTGTGGACTACGAAGACAGAGCTGAGATCTGGATTGCAGAGAAGGAACAGGAGAATAGAAAAGATGGCCTGAGGGTATCACAAGAAGCAGCAAGTCTCCACCCTTTGCAGCCTCAAAACTGCAAAAGTGAAAGACTTTGCTTTGAGGAGAAAGGCCCAGAGCACCATGTCCTAGAATGGCAGTGGCCTAAAGAATTTGTTCCTCAGAATTGGATTCAGAGTGCTCAGTGACCCAGGTACTCGACCCCTACACCCAAGAGAGTGGGAAGCATAGCTTCTGCTCCAGTTGATGGCAGACCTTAGCATCATCTAGTTTTAGGTGTATGCAGAATGGAGGAGTTGTGGGGTCAGGAAGGCTTCCACACAGAAATCAGAAGGTGGCCCTGGAGGCCAGGCAGTGTGCCCTTGAGAGGGTTGTGTATGAAGCTGTGAGTGTGAAGCCAAAAGTATAGTGGAGACCCCAGAATTTTGGGGAAGCAGGAACGTGGATCATCTGAGGAAAACTACAAGGACAGAGCAGAGCCAACCCAAGAGAGAAGCTGTGGGAGTTACAACCACTGGAAGTGCTGTAGGCATAGAGCCACCCAATCCCTTTGGAGTTCTAAATTCCTAGCTGGCAGATCATCCATTGTGAAATTTGAACTTTTTAATACTTTTCACATAATTACTAAATTATTCTGCATAGGTAACTGACCCACTCTGACTCTGAATTTAAAGCACTCAAATATTTTTTAAAATAATGACTATGGTACCTGGTATATCCAACAAACTATGTGCTTTAGTTGCATTGTCATATTTAATCCTCACAATGATACTTTTCATTGGTACTTTCAGCGCTGGCTTCATTAGCAAAATGGGCAGTAAATGGCCAAAGAACTTGCCTGCTGTCCCACAACTCATTAAATGTGGAAGTGAACCTAGAAATTAAGCACTGGGTTTCTGATTACAAAGTTAATTTTCTTTCTCATACTATTGTAACCTAAGAACTTAAATAATTTTTGAGTTTTTAAATAAATATTTGGGAAGAAAGAAGTATGAAGCTGGGAGCAGTGGAAGGGTGGTGGGGAAGGCATTAAAAAACACAGTAAGTCTTAGTTAAAAGATTTACAATCTGAGAAAACACAGTGTTAGCAGGGTGCTTCAACCACTGAGTATTTATTAAAAGCTGGTGGTGTACCAGACACAGCTATTGTCCAGTAGGCTAACACATACAAATGATGTAACCAATTCATTTACTAGCTTATCTGATTAAACAAAACACATTTCATAGAAATGATTACAAAATGCATTACAGATAGAAATAGAATATACTTTATATTTACAGATCTTATGGTACCTTATATAATTATTAATAAAACCCACCCAAACCACAAGGTGAATAGTTAGCAAACCACCAGTTATTTATTTTAGTCATCGAAGGACAAAGACATACAGCTGTCCTGCTGAAATAACTTTCAGCATCCAATTCAGATATCCTGTTTCAAAATGGCTACAATAGTCCACCTATAATCTTAACAATTCAGTGTTCTGCATCCTTTATTAAATCACTATTACAACTTTTGGTTTAAAGATTAGTTTTGGTTTCATAGTAAGTTTAACTTAGTATTTCAGTCTTCTGCCTCACAGATTCTCGACCTGAGGTGGGTGAGAATCACTCCAATTACATATTAGTCACAGGAACAAAACAAAACAGAACGGAACAAAAACAGAATCGTTATTTCACTTTGCTTGACATACTCATTACAACTGAACAGAGAACTTAAGATACACAGATATATGATTTAAACAGAAGATAACAGCCGAAAGGAACAGCAGAATGTTATTTGTCTGTAGCAAGTCTGTCCATTCAGAGACATTTACTGCCTTTTCAGAGATTCATGGCTAATTCTTTAAAGGTAAGGCCAGTGGGACATGATGTACCCCTTAGTTTCAGCGATCTGCGTTAGGATATAAGTAAGTGAAAAAGAGGGTGGGAAGCCCTGAGCAGGCCTGGAGTGGAGTGTTTACGGACACAATCACAGAAACTGCTGAGCCACCATCATTCCAGAATATGTGCTGGGCCTGCTCTGAGACCTCCAGAGATGGGTCTGTTTTGTTCAGGCAGTAGCAGCAAAAACTTCCTCAGAGAGACAAGGTCAACTTTTATTGCACAAGAAGCGAAGTGATTCCCCTTCCCCTTTTCCTGAGCTGGAGACCTCTGAGTGCAACCATGTCTGGGTTCTCATCCATTCACGCCTCTGGCCAGCAGGGAGCGCTTACCAGGAAGGCCTCGGGAGCACCTTCTTCCAAGAAATGTGAGGTATTAGTTGGCGCCAGCAATCTGGTCATCAGTCACCATTCTCTAGGAGCTTCTGTAAGTTGTTTTGTATCTTGAAATGATAAAAGAGAAGCTTCTGTTAGTAAACAGAATGGCATATTTTGTTTTTTTTTTTTGGTTTTTCTCCTGTACCGGGAACCGAACTCACGACCTTGCACTTGCCAGATAGGTGCTTTGCCGCTGAGCTAAATCCCCAGCCCCTCAGAATGGCATATTTTAAGGCATATTTTCAGCAGCCTTATATGCTTGAGACTAACCTATCTTGGAAAAAAAAGCTATTCAAAGGTTAAGCTTAGATCAGGCAAAGGCACGTTTTTAAGGATTAGAAGTCTGACAATCTACTTTGAGATGAAAAAAGATGGAGATAAAAAAAGAGTGGGACAAAGATGAAAATGTTGGTAAAGACAGAGAAATGAGATGGAAGAGAAAAAACACGCAATGGCAGCGCCAGGTGGAACCCAGATGCAATGAGAGATGACAGAAACTTGGGCTTGTACAGAACCCACTTGATGGCTTTAGTTAGAAAAATGGGGTACCACGTTGATTACCATCCAATAATCCCAAGAAAATAATGAATTTCACGGGTAGAAGGATCAACCATGTCATACGTTTGGACCTAAAGACTACAGTCCAGTGTGGGGAATTAAAAATTCTTTCAGCTAAGTGTTTGCTGAAGCAATGAGTTGTAAAGAACTGAGAACAAGGAAATACTAATAATCAAAATGATGATGGGAGCAGAGAACCCCAGGAATTAAAAGAATATATTCTACTATGACTAATTCATATTGAAATTTAATCCTATCATATATCAATGGCATTCTGAACTGGAGCCTTAACCCATGACCCCACTTGTACCTTTATCAGAAGAGGAGAGATACCTACGTGAGCAAGCCTGCCCTCTCTCACCATGTGACGCCTCAGGACTCTGCAGTCCTCATTGGTCAGAGGGCCTTCACTAGACACGCCCCCTCAACCTTGGACCCTCCAGCCTCTAGAAATGTAAGCTAAAGAAACCTTCTCTCTATAAATCAGTCTGTGGTTCAATTGTCACAATGGAAAATGGCCAAGACATCGTTTGTAGAGAGATGTCCTATAGGCACACTCATGGCAAGCAAAGAGAAGGGGCTCTACTACGTATGTGCCAGGAATTCTCACCTTAACCACACAACACCACCCAAAGGCAGGTCCTCCACACGAAACTGAGGGCCACAGAGGCTACCAAGCATTGAGTTACACAGGTAGGACGAGGAAGGGTAGGAGTAAGAAGTATGACTCAGAATGTATGCTGTTTCTCTACCACCTCATCATCAGCACCACTTCCAGTGCTTAGAAAGTAATTATTTACTTCTTTATTCACAGCAAGCATTGCCCCCTTCCCCACAGTTCTGCTTCAAAGCTTCTTCACCTGTACCTCAGGGCCACCAGTAAGACAGGACTGGGGAGGCAGAAAAGGAACAAGAGACGGACACTCAAAAAATACATTAAAACCCACTTAAAAAAAAGACCAAAAAACCCCAAAGTAAAACAAGGAAGGTAAGTTTACAGAAGAAAACCCAAAGAGCTTAAACTTTAATTTCAGTAGATTTAAATTTCAGTAGCAATTACAAAGAAAATCCATAGAGATTTAACTTCCTATTACAGACTGGTTATCAGGACGCTGAATGGCTCAAAATGGTGTCAATGGTAAAAGAATTTCAGAAGACATTTGAGGGCAGATGTCACAGGATTTTTTTTGGCAACAAATTAGTCAATCAGTTAGTGAAAGTGGGAAGGAGGCAGAAATTACTCATAGGCTTTCAGTGAGGATTACTGCCAGGGCAGGGATACTATGGCTAGAAATGGAAGTTATAACCGAAACAGATCATGACCAGGCCCTGAAGAAAACAGAAAAAAAAGAGCCACCAGTGCCTCCGACTTCTCCCCAGCATGCAGCTATCTCATGCCCAAGCTGTGTTGTGTAACTGCTGACTGCCTCTGTGGAAGGGGCAGATGTCAAAGAGCTGGGGTGTGGCCTGGCTATTCTTTTTCATATTTAGATTCCTCTGAGACATCTCTGTATCAACCTGCACATTTTGACCTCGCACCACTTTCTACTGATTCTGCTTTGGGACAAACGTTATCTCCATTGGTATCACTGAACTCCTCGCTAGCTCTCCAGCTGGGCTTGGTCTGATTCCCCGCATGAGATGGCCAGCTGTGGACCTGCTGTGCATCAGTCCTTTTCCCATTTATAAAATGCCATATCCTGGCCAGGCCTAGCAGGACAGTGGGAACACAGCAGGCAGTAAGATTCTGTGTGTTTCTGATCTGAGGAGTATCATTTGCGTGTCACAGTGAACAGGCTGAAAACGATGCCACCCTGTTTTTTTAGCACAGAAGGAAAGGCAACATTAGCAAGCATTTGTTTAAAAAAAATCTGCAATTCTCAAAGTCTAATGTTTTAGAAAGAAAAAATAATTTAGGTAGCTAACTCATAACTTCTTTATATTGATTTTGGATTTTAGAGAAAAGTTTCCATGTTTGCCCATAGATCAATATGAATTATCTATCCTGACCTGGCTTAGAAGAGCAGTTTGCAATGTCTTTGTTGTCAACTTAGTTGTTAAAAAAGAGGTAACGTTTAGTGCAGGACAAGAGAGATAATTCTGTTCATTTGTGTTTCGTATTTCTTTTCATAACAGTACTGTTGTCTAAAGCTACCAAAATACTGGGCACTTGTGATACAGTTTTGATCAAATACTTGATTAGTCACACGTTTCCTTCGGGATTAGGGTAAAAAGCAAGTAGTTATCAGGCGGAAGGGAGAAATGTGGAAAAGAGAAAATAAGGCCTGTTAATTAGGTCTCATTTTGGGATCTTTCTTACATGCCTATCTTCTTCCCCTTGTTCATCCTATCACCTTCTAAGAACATCACAGGCTAAGAAGAGATCTGCCCTAGGAAGAGACTTTTAGAGGTAGAGTTACACCAGTGGTCTTATCTGCAAGATCTAACGCTGAATTCAGTAAAACAGGAGCTGATCTGTCTGTCTCGTCTGTCTTTTCAAGCTGAAGACTGAACCCAGGGCTTCTGTGTGCTAAGCACGCCATGCTCCTACATCCAAGCAGAGGGCTTTCAGGCACAACTTTGCAGTCAGACAGACCTGGTTCAATTTCCAGGACCCCACTCCAGTCAACTTTCTAGGTGTGTCACCTTAGCGAAGTAACTGGAGACTATTCTTTCCCTATCAGGTAGGAACAATGACACCCATCTCCCAGTTGTATGGAGACTGAACGCAGGGTTTTATGTATGGTATGAACTGGCCCAGGTGGAGTCAGAATTGTGTGTCCAGCTGGGCCACTGGACCCCCTTTCATGCTCTACTGTGTCCCTCCACAGAGCCCTGGTGTCAGCAGGTGCTCATCACTGCTCTCTACGGTACACAGAAACATGTCCACCCAGGAGGAAACACAAAAGCCAGACCACCAGGACCATGAATTATAAGGAAAATGGGATTCAAACTCATTTCTTCATGGAAATAAAAATATTTTTTCACATTTACTATGCACACCTCCTCCCCGCCTCGCCAGGTTTGGTCATTTGGTCACGTAGGTTGGTGGCTGCAGACAGAAAGTATTATGAGTGAGTCACCGCTGGCCTACAGCAATCCACAGGAAGTGGCATGACTGCCCTCACCCACAGGAATGGAGCAAGTTACCTTTTCTAATTTTACTATGTTCGCCGTGAGCTCTTGGCAGAGGACCTCCACATTTAATTGCACTTGTGATCTCAGGCCAGATGGTGTTGTCTGTCTGTAAGAGCAAAAAGGAAATGCCTATGGGTAGGATGGCAATGCAAGAAGTGGAATAAGCACATTTTGAATCTGAACAGAGAACCAGGGTGTCTGTAATAGAAGTGAGCACTTCACTTGTCAACAACAGAAAGGCCCCGTAGTCATCTCTGATTCCAGACTCGATGTTGAGGGGGTTCATTCTGAAAAGCTCAGCTGGAAAACTCTTAAGCCATTTCTGTTCAAGTGGACAAATTGTGGCTTGGCTTCAAAATAAAAGTCAGACAATTACTCTCGGGCATGTGGTTTCTTAGACTCCTTTTATCAACTCCCATCATCCACTCTATTGCTAGCACAAAAGGCATTTGGAAGAATTATTGCTCTTTTCAGTCCTGTGCAGATTTTTTTTAAGGGGAGGAAGGACCTTTTTATGTTAGAACTTTCACAAAGTTAGGAACACCTTTATCTATTTAATCACATTTCCACTGAAGTATGAGATTTGTTCCTTCCTTGAGACTTACCGTATAAATATAATTTCCCTTATCTTATAAACCAATAGATACAGCCAGCATTTGCCATTTGATTGTTTAGGCATGGGCCTCTACTCAAGGGTCCTGTACAAGCTGACCCTGGAGAATCTAGAGAATACAGTAAGTGCACTTCCTGGAGAAACAGTCTGCAGCATTTTCATGACAGGGTTAAGTACCATGGTCGGCACTGTCTACATTTCCTGGTTGTGATTTCCTTTTAGCTGCTGAAGATTTTGATGGCAGTGTCTGGTCTATTTCTTATAGGGTCCACTTGTGAGAGAGACACATTAGTCAATTATTAGTGATTATCTAAATTTTAAGAAAGATGTCTATTTGCTGGTATTGAAATAAACAGTGTGCTTTTTATCGTTGATTCATGGAAACACAATCGAAACCCTTGTTTTCTAGATGAGGGCTGTGAGATCCAGGGGACTAACTTATCACCGTGAGATTCTGAGGAGCAGCTATGTTCTTATCCCTGGACTAGGAATCTGAGAAGCAGCATCCACTGAACAGCTTGCAATCTATTAAGGTGTTAACAAGGCTGGTTGTATGCACGGCTTCAAAGGATGGTTCTAGCAAATGAATCAGACTACATGTGTGCACTGAGCTGCTAGATGGCCAGGTGACTCACTCTGGACAAAGGACCTGGGACGCTCAGACCCTGGAACAGCGCCTTAGCAGTAGACCTTCCCTTCATGGTGTTCTCGGACCTCACGACATATGTGATCTTCACGACTTCTGTACAGTGTTCTTCTTCAGACTGTACTTCCTCCTGGGCTGACTGCTCCCACAGTAGAATAAATATTCCATTTGTCATTGGAATTTCCCTCTCACCACCACCAAGTAAATTATGCTGTAATGTGATATGAGGTATGTTTTTAAAAAACCACCTCCTTATGTGATAGTGAACTAACAATCTGCACTCACCTCTCCGCTATAATTGCATCAACATTTGAAGAAGACGGGACAGTGAGGCCAGGGTATAAATCTGCTTCAAATTTTTGCTAGGTTTTTAGATTTTATCTGTTTCAAATGTATACTTCTGGTTCAAAATTCACCTGTATGCCAGCATACATGGAGGCTACGGAATAAGGGCTTTAGGTAATTTAGGCAGAAAGTAAAAAAAGCCCTAGAACGGTGTCAATCAGTGGTTCTCAGAGTGCAGACCCCTGAGCAGCACATCAGAACACCTGGGAACACCCCTACCCATCAGAAATTCAGG
Organism: Chinchilla lanigera; assembly: GCF_000276665.1. Lineage (NCBI taxonomy): Eukaryota > Metazoa > Chordata > Mammalia > Rodentia > Chinchillidae > Chinchilla > Chinchilla lanigera. Next base: position 4,313,740 of record NW_004955521.1, on the reverse strand, counting down.
GATGGGTCCAGCAGTCTATTTAACATGGCCTCCAGTTGATTCTGATGCAAACTAAGTCTTGAGAGCTGCTGATAGACTGGGAAACTCATGGTCTTTGCAGTTATAGAGACCATATGTGAACCTTTGTTTTACTACAAATTGTGAGACATTAAGCTAATTGCTCTTTTTTTTAGCTATGTAGTTCAGGCAGGCTGGCCTCAAACTTGTAGTGATTCTCCTGCTTCAGCCTCCTGAGTGCTGGGATTACAGGCATATGTCACTATGCCCAGATTAATTATTTCGTTTTTTTGTACCGAGAATCAAACTCAGGATTTTGCACTTGCCAGGCAGGCACTGCGCCATTGAGCTATATCCCCAGTCCTCCAGTTTACTTCTGAGTCTGTTTCTTCATTTGTAAATGGGAATAACTACTGTTATAAGGGAATGATAAAACTATAATGAAGGAAAAGTGTTGTTATTTGCACACGTATGTATCCATTGTGATAGAGACTCTAGCAAACGTAGGTATTCCATATAGGTGTTAAAAGGAGCTAGAATGAGATAATGCTAAAATGAGATAATGATTTTATTTTATTTTTTAGTCAGTATGTAAATGGGCTTAAAGGAGAACGTATTATGTCTGAATAGATTTAATTATGTCAGGCTTGTTAAAAAAGTGACTCATAAAAATCTTCACAGACATGGTTAATGAGTTACTTGTTACATGAAGCTCGTACAAAAGTTTTACTAAAGTTTTGCAAGTAAGTTAGTATAGAGAGTTATATATGATGAACTGTGCTGAACTCACTGAATTGCTTCTTTTCTATGAATCAACCTATTCATTGCCATTTTTATAAAGATAAATTTATATAGCTCAATAAAATCAGCCAACGTCACAACTGCACCTTAGGGTGGTACAGCAAGGTAATGTACAATTAGCTATGTTTCCTGCCTTCCTTCTGGGGACACTGTAGCAGAGGGTGGGGTCATTCCTTTCTAGGAACCTCTTTACTTTCTACATATACACCTAACCAGAAGTTTCGTACCAAGTGTACTATATTCTCAATGTCCGCTAAGCTCGGGTCAATTATTACACTGATCTGAGCGACAGGTGACAGCATGGTAGGAACTGTCTTACTCAGCACTGTGGGTCTCCACGATGGACGTCAGTGAGCCCAGCCGCTCCTCCAGAGTGTTGATTCTGTACCTCATGTAGAAGGTCGAAATGATTAATGCACAGACCCTGGAAAGGGACAGAGAGAAACTGTCAACGGGTTCACGGCCAAGATCTGATGTTCAAAACACAATAAACTCAGAGCCAGTGTCATTCATGTTTGAGGCATTTTCCAAAATAACTTGGCAAGACAGAGTCTTAAAAGATCTTTTTGAAAAATAGTCTGATGCTTGTCATAAAACTTTCCAGCCAAAAGACTTAATGTCCTGTAGCCTAAGTCCCTCAATTCACAAAGAACAGCCATTGTAATAGGATGGACCTAGGCTAGACCCAGGTTGGATTCTAGGCCAGGCTCTTTTTTCCTGCTGGTCTGGCCCCGATAGAGGAGCCTGGGCAGAGAGGGTCCAGCCTCATCCTCTGCTGACTCACAAATTCCTTGCTCTTTCTGGAAACTAGACCAGGTGTGTCCCGCTCTGTGGGAGAAAAGCCTAGAATGCGGCCAGGTCTTTTCAGAAGAGCAACTGGATACAGACTGGGAGGTAATGGGAAGGTAAAAGCAGCCAGTGCCCAGTTTTCAGGAAAGCGGGATGACAGTCTGAAGACATCTTGGTCTCTCTGGTTGGGACAACAAAGAGACGGAAAATGTGGAAAACAGAACAGCCAGGTGTGGCAGCGCACTCCTGTAATCCCAGCACTCAGGAAGCTGAGGCAGGAGGATCACTGCAAGTTCAAGGCCAGCCTGGGCTACATAGTGAATTCAAGGCCAGCTGAATTACTTTAAGACCCTGCATGAAAACAAAAACAAAAACAACCATAATTTACAGAACAATTTCCCAACTAATAATATCCACTCAGAACTTAGTCCTCTGAGGGATGCGGCATAATTATTATAAAAAATGACCTGTATCTATAGAAAAAAATCAAAGTAGAAAACAAACTGTCAAAGATTATAGCTGAGTCACATCAGAAACATTTGAGATTTACAAGGGCTCACGGCAACCTGGAAAGGTATCCCTTCAGAGAACCGAATCACTTGTGCAAGTCATGCATAGTGAATATATTTACTTACACAACTGCATAGAATACAAGGATATGGTGGAGAGTCAGACATTTCTGAGACTTGACTTTATGCAAGATTCCAACTGTTTCTGACAGACCTGTTGGGAAAAGCAACAGTTTAACACCACAGCACACGTCCTTCATCTAGCAATATCCCAGCAGGCAGGTACCTGAAACAGGTAACCACTCTCAGGTAAAAGAAGGTAGAGGAAATATTAACTGAAGCTGTCCAGTTGTTATTTTACCCAGTAGTTTCAATTCTTCCCAACACAATTTACTAGATACATATTTCCTGCAAGTCTTTTCTACATCAAATATTGAGTTGGAGTCAGCGGAGTGATATTATCACCATCTCTGCTTTTATGCTAGTCTAACTTGTAACTAGTTACTAGAATAATTAGTTGATTAAGAAATAATTCAGTATTTGAGTTTTGTCACCAATTTTTAGATCATAATCTCAAAGTATTCAGAAGAATGAAGCGACCCCCACAAAGGTTAATTCTCCTGTGTATCTCCCCTAGTAACGCATCAGACTGATACTCCTTGTTTAATGAATACATGAGAGCTAACACGCAAAGACCTTCAAAGGGAAGGAAATACGAAAGGCAGTCGTATTTTAAGGTATTGAGATACCTTAAAAGTCACAAGCAGAAATTCCTTCCTCTTAAAACAATATTCTGTTCTCACCATGTGCAGGGAGACTCCTGGCTTTCCCTTCAGACCCTCGGTTCACATGGGCATCAGCCCGAGCAGGTTTCCCTTCTGCCTTGGAGACGTTCAGAACAGTCTGGGATTCTGTCACATGGAAATCTACAAGCCAGAGGGGCTAGGTCAGTTTTCTCCCCATTGCATTGAAACACATTAAGATTGACCACAATACAAATCAATCCTTTAATCTGCATAATGACCAAATAAATCAATGGATCTTCTCATCAGTTGGTCAAGGTGGCTGGGAACTGAAATCCAATCTCAAGCAAATAAGTAATGACATAAGGATACCCCACCAACACATAAGTATTCAGCTATGTTTTTTTCTCCCCTTTTTGAGACCAAGTTTCACTATGCAGTTCAGGCTGGCCTTGAACTCACTTTATAGTGCAGGGTGGCCTCAAACTCAGCCTCAGCCTCCCTGCCTCAGCCTCCCAAATGCTGATCCTCCTGCCTCAGCCTCCCAAATGCTGGGATTACAGGTGTGTGCCACCATGCCTGGCTCAGCTACAGTAACTAATACTGTTACTGAAATAAGAGGGAAGAAAATACTACATGTTGATCTCCCTCAATCACCCTAATACTGTGTCTGTTGAAGAGACATTTGCTAAATGTCTACAAGCAAATGAGTTTTTACTATATAGGCAATTCCTTTTCTTGAGCTTTCAGGTTACCCATTTTCCAGATTTGCTTCAACTCAACTAGGAACACAAGATAAGTTTTTGTTTATAAGGGGTGGATGGAGGCGTTGTGTGAGAATCAAACTGTAGTCAAGGTACAAACATTGCCCAGACCTCGGGAGTTCTCAGATTCAGGAGTCTGGGAGCCAGAGCTGCTGTATCCTTCCATATCTTGCCTTCTCTGTCCAACAACTCCGTCCAGATCTGAAAACTCATCGTTGAAATCCTGAAAGGAGACAGTGCAGAAAAGAGAGGTCAATTCTTCTTTACTGAACAGACAGGCCTTTGTAACCCTGGGTCTTCTAATTTAGGCTCGACCCATAAAATGCAGAAAAGAAGGATTACTCCACACTGGGGATTTTCCTAACAGATCCACACATCTGGTTGCCGAAGCTGAGTTCTACTGGGTACTCAGAATTCTGTCCACAAACAGCTGCCAACTTTTTCAAACAACAAATGTCCAGAAACAAGAAAAAAAAAAAACGGAATGCTGACGACTGAAAAGCACCCAGTGTAACCCTGGAGAGGACTCATCAGCACTTCGTAATGAGAGAACCGAGTGGCACACACACGGAAGAGGAACAAGTAGCGAGCTCTAAAGGAGTTTGAGTACTGAGACAGAAAGGAGGCCTCCTAAATTATAGTTTAAAACAGTCCCGGACACAGAAAAGGAAAATGGCTTCTGTAGATCAGACTATTAAAATAAAGTTTCACCTCGCTTTCTACCCACAGCTAGATCAGAGCAGTCAGGGACACTGCATTCAAATTACATAAAGAGGGTAAGAAGAGGAAAAAGAGACGTTTTACTTTGTATTCTATGGGCTCTTCCAGAGCACTGAGAACAAACGAGACGAGAGCCTCATTAAAATGTCCTGAGGGAATTATAATTAGGCTGAGCTTTTAACAACTTAGCTGCCGAATGAAAGAGATTCATCTTAGAAGGAAATTACCAAACTTTCACCTTGAACTTCCTGTCTGTTGGTCATCTCTAAATTCATTTCAACTTCATATAAGAATTTATAGGGGATGCAAAGTCGAAAATTTTAAATCTTTTCAATTTCACCGACTTACAGAACACCGACCGAACATGAGCAGCGTGCAGATCTCCTCACACGCATGCCTGCGTTCGATCTTTACAGCCACAGCCTGACACTGGCGTTTTAGTAGCTGAAGAAACTGAGACAATCTAAGAGCTGGCCTGATGAAGTAACCCAGCTGGCTGGGCCCAGGCTGGAAACCAGGCTTGTTTGACGCCACATCTACGTGTTTAATTATATTATCTACTGCTTCCCAGTACTTTTTATAAGATAGATTCTTCAGTGCTTGAGGTAAAATCCACTACAATTCAGTGGTTTTTAGAATATTCACAGCATTGTCCCCCTATCACTAGCATCTTATTCCAGAACATTTCCACCATCTCCAAAAGAATCCTGTACCCGGCAGCTGTCACTCCCTATTCTTCCCTTACCCCATTCCCTATTATCAACTAATCTGCTTTCTGTGTGTACGGGCTGCCCATCTGGAATGTTTCATAGACAGATGGGTCTCTATAACTCTGTAGTAGTGTCAAAGCAATACACAGTAGAAACCATATGACAAATTTTGAATTTTGATCTTTTGCTGGACTAGCAATATGCTCTTGTGGGGCATCTTGTGAGGCTGGGTGGTAGCTGAGAGCCGGGTCTCCCAGGCAGCCGTGTGGTCACAATGGGGAACGATTAGTGCTCTCGGATATACTGTGTTGTTAAACTATGAGTTTTAGTACGTAAAGTACATTAAATACATTTTCAACTTAAGACATTTTCAATTTATGATGGTTTATTGAGATGGAAACCCAATCCATAAGTCTAGGACTATCTGAGAATATAAGCATGCAATATAGGGCCTTTCAGGTCTGGCTTCTTGCACTTAGCATGTTTTAAGGTCTATTCATGGGGTAGCATGTATCAGCACCTCATTTCCTTCTTATAGCTAAATAATATCCGATTACATGTATACACCACATTCTAATAAATCCATTCATCTGTTGAAGTACATTGGGAAAATACACACACACACACACACACACACACACACACACACACACTTTGTGGCTATTATGAATACTACTGCTATGAACATTCTCGGACAAGAGGTGTGAATGTGTTTCCAATTCCACTATTTTTTTGAAATGAAGATCTGTAGAAGATGCTGGTTCACTGAAGGTAAATGTAACAATAACCAATTTGGTAACAATCACTTAATGTAACTAACTTGGGAATAATCAGTGCTATGGTTAGAATTCTCTTGTGAAAACATGTTCTGTTACAGTCACAAATCTTGTACAATCTCCCACTAGAGATTTACATTTCAGTCAACAGAGCCTAGAGGATTCAAACAGTCTCTACCTGTTGCTTGGGTCTTACAGATTTCTTTCTTTTCTTGGCTTGTAGTGACAGGGCCTCACTATGTAGTCCTGGCTAGCTTTGAATTCAAGATCCTCCTGCATCAGTCTTTCAGTGCTGAGACTATAGGTGTATACCACTCTGTCTGGCTCTCTTTTTCCTTTTTTAAAAAAGTTATTTCTGAATTTGTCTCATTTGCTTTTCTAAGCTGTGAAATTTTTGAAGGTGGGATTCAGTTTTGCTTTTTCCTGGTCTCCTACAGTACACACTAGTAGAGCACCGTGAACAAGGGGTGACTTGTGCCCTTCCCCAGAGAGATTTGTGAATACTTTTAAAACAGTATGGATGGCCAGGGAGGTAGCTCAGTGCTAGAGCACTTGTTGAGAATGCATGAAGCCTTGTGCTTGATCCACAATACTTTAAATAAAAATGCCAGCAAATAAAGTTTGAACACTTCCAATGACTAGTAACTGACCTTGACAGACTAGTATCACATTTGTGGAGCACCTTTCAATTCCTAGAAAAAAGCTTATGGCGTCCTATGGTTCCCTCTTGGGAAACAGGCCCTTTCTTCTGCTGTCCCTGCAGCCCTGGTCCCAATCTGTCCCATGCTGTCATGGTGTGGGCAGAGTGTAGGACGGGATGAGGCGAGTCCCTTTTGCATTTAGATCGGATGGTTACTTACCAGGGGCAGAGATGAGGGGCGATCTGCCCCAAAACAATTTTCAGTAGAAGATGGGTTGGGACTATTACCAACACTTGTATTCTGAAATGATTGAAAAACACGAAAGTCAGATCAACTACCCTAAAAAAACCCATAAAAATACAAAAGAAAGGCAGGAACTAAAGCGTGGGATGTCACACTCACTTCTAAGTGTCCACATACAGATCTGAGTAGTTTGTAAGTTGAATCTCTGGAGAGTAAAGAGACAAATATGTACTGAAAAAGAAAAGAGAATAATTATGCCAGATACTATTTGAGGAGAAGTGACAGTGTCAAGTTAAAAAATCTGAATATAGTTTTTCCATTTTCCAATGACAGAGACCATTCTCTGCTCTATAGTCTCACCCGACTCTTCCACTTTTATTTCATTTCAGGAATAAAACAAGTAATTCTCTCTGAATAGCAATATGACCCTAAACTCAATCTAAGAGTAGTAAAAGACATGTAGGGCAAAATAAAGGTTCCAAAAGTCTAAAAGTGGTGCCTGAAAAGATAGGAAAGTCTTAACATGAAGAAAATCCTAGTGATGTTGCTAGATCCTCTTTAAATGAAGTCTTTCCCTCAGCCACTTTTGCTGTTTTGAAAGGTATTTAACAATCCCCATGGGTCTGCTTTCTCTCTTCTGACCTAGATTTGCTTTAAATCTTCCCAGTGGCTCAGACATGCTGGTTCCTTTTCATGCTACTTTCAGACCCCTCCTTGTACAAATATGGAGATTTTTTAGTGGATGCTTATGGGAAAAGAGTAAAATAAAAGCCAGAAAATAATTTGGAGACAAATGACACACAGAATTTCTTTTTACCATGAATAGTACATTCACAAAATATAAAAATTCACTCTTTCTCCATTTACGTGAGCCATGAAATCTTTTCAGAACTCTTTTCCATGAATTTGAGAGGCTGGCTCCCTCTCACTCACCAAGAAGAATGCTAAACAATTTCCAAATAAATACTGCTAGATTCCAAATTGGAGAACACTGTGAGTTCAGGCATCAGATCCAGGTGGAGATTCTGGCTCTGACACTTATGAAGTGGGTGACCCTGGGACATTGCTTAAGAACTTTTTCACTGTGGGGTGGTGGTATGGGCTTAATGAGAATATACAAACGAGGGCACTGGATGTGTGCCTGGCAGAAGCGCTTGATGCCTGTTAGCTATTTGTATTAAAGAAAGAACCTCAAAATACATGTATTAACATTTTTTAGCTTATCACAACAGCCTCTTTTATCTTTCTGTCCCCTCTCTGCTCTCTATAAGCTATCCACTATGGTTAGAAATAGAATGTAGTTTTTATGCCTTCATAAAAATAGTAGGTGAAAGATTAAATTATGATTTCAACCAAAAAATGAGCAACCAAACTACTACACTCCCTTCCCTTTGTCAAGCTGAGATTGTTTTCGTTCTTCCTTTCTTGCTCTCTCCTCCCCACCTCTCTCCCTCCTTCCCTCACTCCCCCATCTCTACCCCTCCTTCCGTTTTTTGCAGTGCTAGACATTGGGCTCAGGGCCTCAGGCACACCAGGCAAGTACTCAACCATGAAGCCACACACCCTGTCCATAAATTTCCACTTTCAGTGGAAATATCGCTGCTTGTACACATCTGGGACAGCCCAATAGTCAACAATAGCTCTACAATTGCTGGACAAAAGAAAGGTTGTTCAGGTATCTGGCAGCAACCTGGGTCTCATCTGGCAGCAACCTGGTCCTGAAGCTGCAATCGCAGAGCAGACATGAGCTTCGCGCATGCTCTGGGGTGGGGACCTGCTGCAGTGAAGAGGAGGCCAGCCATCTCCATCCCGGGAGTCCTCAGAATCATCCTGCTTTACCCTGTCAGCAAGGCTGTTACTGCTCTTGACTTTAATCTTCTCTGGGGGGTATTTTTGAGACAGGGTCTTATTATGTAGTCCAGGCTGGACTTCAACTTGTAATTTGCCTGACTCAGCCTCCCAAGTGCTGGTATTACAGATGTGTGGTAACGTAGCTGGCACTTTTTAAAAAGGTAATATTAAAATAACTGAATATATCAGTGTAGCCTGAATGAACAGATGTTAAAGAAAGGAAGTTAGGAAAGAATTTTATTTTTTTGACCTTGGTCAGACAAGTATAATTAAGTCAGCAGGACATTCAAAATTGGCAACAATTATATTAGAATAAATCATCTTGTAAGGGAAACCACATTGCTTCTTGGCCTTTTGGCTAAGATCAAGTGTAAGGGAAACCACAGAACACAAATGTCTCCGGCCTTTAATTCTAAAAGCTAGTCTTAGTGAACGTCTCTGCCACACCATGGGAGAAGACAACATTTATGGTTCAGGGTCTTAGGCCTTGGCAGGAGACTCGAAAGGCAACGGAGCCCAGGACATGAGAACAAGGCAAAGGTACCCCGGGCAGTGTACTCACCCTGTCAGTGACTGTGGCGATAATCAGGGCATTTGGCACCAAAAGAGCAGTTTTGGTTTTCTTTATTAGGGTTACCGAGAAAGCCGGAATAGAGATCTGAAACAGAATCAGGGAGTTCACACTGGTTCAGGCTCCACAGAACAGTGCTTCAAAGCTACACAGTATAGGAAACAAAGAAAGTAACACATAAAGCAGTCAACACCAGCATCACGCTTTGGAGCCTTCATGAGGAAAAGTGAATCTTGATGAGCGGCACAAATGGTGTCACTGAGGTCTTCAAACTGGCGGTCACAAAGCCCGAGGGTAACTGGGATCATCACTTCTAGTGAGGGTCTTAGTGGGAACCATTCTCTTTAGACACGTGAACAGAGTGAGAATTCACGTTCACTGTCATTTATTAGAGCCCAGGACTCTGCAGAAGCTTCCAGCCTGCGGCCCCCACGTTAGGCCAGTCTCCCCATGCGTCCCTCCTCTGTGCTGGGTGCAGGCGGGGCGAAGAATGCTAACAAGCATGGGTGCAGGAGAGCCCGCAGCGGGCAGAAGTCTTAGTGTGGAGTCAGCTGTGTCCCTGCCTATGACCTATGCAAGCAGGGAGGTTATCCATTCTGGAGCTCTCTTTCCTGACCCAGAGGTCATGGACAGTCTCGTCTACTTCTCAGTTTTCTGTGGATTCAATGATATAATACATAAAAAATGTCCCGTGGCAAATAAGAATTTCATCCATTTCCCCATTTGACTCATGAAATCAAGATGGCTTAGAAAAAAACCTCTAAGTTTATTCTGCTTCTAATAAAAACCATTAATAAGTGTAGAAGCTACCATTATTAATATTCATTAGATGATAATATTATTTAAGATGATCCTATAAAATTGCTATTTTAAGAGATAACAAAATTTACTTAGACTTTAGATACATGACTTGCTAACAATCATACATACAAGAAGTTAAAAAATATGTCAGGCGGCACAAAGAACAACAGACATTCCCGGTATTTGTTATATCCCTTCAGCTAGGGTAGGTTTGAAAGGAAACTCACACTGTGACCCCTGAAAATAAAGGGTACACACACTCGAATGTCTGGTTCATAAAAATGCTTTACGTATAGTATTCCTAAAGAGCTCACCAAGGTCTGCGGGAAGAAGTGGTAATGCCAGCTTGAAGGAAAGGGAATGAGCTTTTTACTTTGAATATTTGCACTGCATGTGGGCTTCTCAGGTAGAGTTATTTATTGTCCTGCTATGTTTCAGGCCGAAGACTATGGCAGCATGAGGGACTAATGGAAATTAGATCTTTTCTAAAAGTTACTTTGCCAAAGAACTCTACTCAACAAAATTTTTCTAGGGCAGGAGGTAATTCTAAATTTTTAAGGTGGGATAACTCTGGAAAAAAAGAGAAATTAATATATACTCAGGTAACTGATGGGTCTAATTTCTAAGTAGCAACACAAACACACAGTGACAAGGTGCTATAAACGTAGGTTTTGCCAAGGCATGGAAGAGCCTTAAGAAGTTTGCACTCAGCTGCATCATTAGTTCAAAAATTGTAACCAGATTATTTGTGAAGTGAAAATGACTCTTCAGTGAGATTGGATGGGATGGGACACACACATTAATTTTACCAGCATCTGAATAGGCTGATTCAAGGGCCCTGATTTAAGTGAGGCTACATCTTATTAATATTTCTTCAGAGTAGAGTACTTGGGAAGTTCTTCCTTCTAGAGCACATGTTGTGTTTGGGCGCCTTCAGTTTATAATGATCATGTTGGACGAAGGTCTGTAGACAGTGAGGAAATTCTGCCACATTTCTGAAGCCCAGGTCTCTTTTGATACCATCTTTAGAGGGGGAGAAACACACAAGTCACTGTCCTGGGTCTTCTTCCTATGCCCTTTTAATTTTCCATCTCCTGCTTCAATTAATAAGACACAACATATGCAAAAGCAATCCCAGTGTCCCATGTCTTTAAAAAGCTAGGGTCACTCCTGTTAGCTTTCTGTCACTTCTCTTTCAGGCAGAAGTAGGATTTAAAAAAAACGTTGCTAGAATCGTATCAGTTTGACACGGTACTCACTGCCTTTATGAAGCCCCATCTCTTAGAAACAAATAATCTTTGTTCACATGTTTTCAACCCCACTGGCGTTGGTCTTCTCAGAGAAGCTGGCTCTTTCTGGTTCCCTGAGAACTATCTTTCCACACTAATCAGCACTACTAAATCCCCCGCTCTCCTCTATGAAAAAGTTCTTATAATCCAGAAATACAGAGGTATGGTGGAGTGCTACTTAATATGGCTTTGCATTACACTGATTTAGCTAATAACCTGAATTAAAACGTTTATAACTCTATATAATAAACAACACAAGAGTAACGTAACATAACTCAAAGGATACTATGCTACTTTACAGTCTTCATACCAACAAAATGAAGAACTTCCATTCTATTTGTTGAGTGGTCTTTATATAATTGCTAATGGCTTGAGGGAGAATATTTAAATGAAGTATGTCTACTCAAAATAGAGACTTTCTAATCAGCTACTTTTATGAATCTAAAAGCCAATTCATAATCATGAGTCAAGTGACTGAACACTCACTGAAGTCACACAAACCTGAAAAGGCATCTCTCTGACTTACTCTGACGCCCTGCGTAAACTCAAAGGCAAGAACAGAAGCAGGATGGGATTCCCTTCCCTTCCTACGCCACAGCCACAACGTTAGAAGTGAGTGCCTTGGGCAAACTGCTGGGGCCTCAGGCAATTCTCACGTGCAGCAGGCTGTCAGGCCCCCTGGCCCCCTGAATCTGTGTCTGATAAGAATGAAAAGATCCATCAGTCCTATAAAAAGACGACCAGTGCACGCTTGGGGTTGTGCCTGTGGGACTCTCCCAGCGCTCCAGCTCCTGCTCATTCGTGCTAATGACGGTAAGCAGTGTGTTCACAGGTCAGCTGTCTTATACCCTCTGGTAACAGATCTGAACGTGCTGCAAAAGTTGGTATTTCTCTTAAAAATGTTTTGGTTTTAATGAATGCCTTCACAACAAGGTATGGCACTCTCCCCATATGAACAGTTCTGGAGTGTCTCTGGTGACATCTGGGTAAAAGGGATCTAGGGTATGGGGTGGGGGAGGTGGAGTGTGTATCGGTTTAAGGAAATGAGTGAAAGCAGTAATCCGGGAGAAAGGGAAACCAATGTCATCCGGAGCCATTTAGAATCTAGCATTTGGAGCGATCACAAAAGGAACTTGGTATAAACACATAATCACGATACAAGCAAGCTAAATGTAAAACAATTTATACTTACAATACATAAAAACTACAGGTCTCACGCTTTTCTGTAAACATTACACCCACCTTAGTGTCTTTTCCAAAGACCTTGGAATGAAAACAAATCCAGTTTTCTGATACGAAGAGCTTTCCTTGGTACAGTATTTCTTTCTGTAGAGCACAGGTAAAGCCTGGGAGAATACAGTGAGGTGTAATGACATCAGAATTCCACTAGAATATTATTTATTTAAAATAAAAATTGTGTTTGTATTTTGGTGACTCAAGGACGGGCAGGGATGATACACTCATGCTCCAAAATGCTAACACCCTCTTTTCAGTTACCTTTGGTGGGCTAAAGCTGCTGTCACTATAGTTTTTCAAAGTCATACAGAATCAAGACCAGAAGGTAAGTCTACCATTATACACTAGAAACCAAGAAAGGTACTTCAAAAAACTACTCTGTTTAGGAAGACATGTTACTCACTTCTGGTCCTTCCTTCCCGGGGGCCTCACTCAGGACTCACTAATGCACCACACGGTGTCGGAGGTGGGGGGTAAGCACACACAACTACACCTCTGCCTCGAGATCACAGCAGGAATCCGGCACTTTGTCTTAACATTTGTATACTGAGAGAGGCAAGAAGGAAACTCAGGTCCCACCTGAGGCTCACTCTGGCCTGGCAGGCTGGGAAGTGTTCAGCTGTGAACACTATGTCCTCCTGCACTGCACAGGCATTAAAGCATAGAGCTCCACTTAGACCTGTGCTTCCTTTTAGCCTTTTTCTGCTAGGCCTCTCTTGCCCCAGGCTTGTTATTCTAAGCCTCAGGATGATTTAATCTTATGCATTTTAGCAATAAATACAAAAGGCAAAGCGATCATTCTGGACCACGCCCGGATGAGTCCATATGGCAATTCAGTTTCTTGGTCTACGCTCTCATCTCTTAAAGTGCTCGGTGACAGATGACTGCAGCCACCATAATTATCACATGATCTAGTCCCTTCAGAAAGCTACTCTCCTTGGAAACTGGGTCCCCAGAACATGCCCTCCATCTCCACAAACTGAAGGGTAACTTCTCAAACACAGAGCTTAGAAAGTCAAACAGGTCTGAACTTACTTTGCCTCAGTGGCTCCTCAGTTGGGACATCAAGAAACAACTTGTGAAAGTGCATGTTTGCTTTGTACTGCAAGGACAGAATGCAGATATTGTTAGATGTGTGTGAGGAACATTACAAATTGCAACTCCAATTTAAATTAAGTAACAAATTTTCCCTCCCTTCACACCAGCTTTAAGAATTCATTCTCTCTGTTCTTCTAAGTCTCCAACAAAACCCTTCACTGAGACACAGCCGAAGTCAGGGTACAGAGATTTCATTTTCAGATACGATTAATGCCTTGCTGGGTGGGTACAGGGTGTAGCTGGTGGTCAGCTGAAGTAACAGGGCAGGACAAGGATATTCCTGATAAGAAATGAGAGATAATGCTGAAGATTCTAACTGGCGAAGGTACTAGATCACAGGGCACTATAGCTACAAGGGTGTACCCGCAGAAGAGCACAAGGGTTCAAGGCTTCATACTCAAATAAACCTGAATCAGCTCTGTTGGCTCTACTTTTTCCTTGGTGTGTGACAAGGGCCTGGTCACATAATGTGTCTGCGCCTCAGTTTCCTCTTTTGTACCAGGGGGCAAAAATATAACCTGCTAGGAGGGACACCATCGGCTTCTGTGAGATAGCACATTGCCTGGGACAGTGTGGTCGCTACTGTGATGCTGTGAAGGCACTGCTTAAGCAATGACAAGAGGCCAGAAGCAGACAAGGAAGATTTGATGCAAGAGACTGAACTCCCAGGGTAGCAGAAGGCCCAAGAGTCTGAAATGTTACAAACTGCTTCTTTTCAAGGCATTTGTCTCTGCAACAGTAACGAGTAGCCAGCAATTTAGCTTGTGAAATGCTCTCAGGTCATCCTTCTACTGAGAACCTGGCTTCCCATTCCAGGGGTTGGGCACTGTGCTGGGAATACTGAGTCACATGGTCCCTACCACACAGCGACTAAGAGGCAGTGGTGGACCCTTCCTCCGCAGGACTCCCTGGCCTCCTAGGAGGCTTTCAGTGGAGAAGTCTGAAAGGAGAAACAGACACGTGCACAGGCCCTTGAAGGGCTATTGTATCAAAAAGTAATGATAGCAGAAAGCCTTGGGCTAAGTAGAGGTGTAGCTCAGAGGTAGAATATGTCCTTAGCATGCAAGAGGCCTTGGGTTTAATTCTCACAACTAAACCCCAAATCTCTATGCTCCTGGCCCTAGTAAATATATCACACTCTATGACAAAACTGGGCTTTGCAGAAATAAAATTACTTCTAAAGAATTGTGACTTTGCTCATAGGTCTTCCTTCTCGAGCTGGTTTCTTAGCAGACTCCATATAATTTTAATGCAAGGATGTCCACCTCCCTTCCTGCTCACTAGACAAGTCCATGACTGCCTTAGGCTCTGCTCTCCACAGCTCAGCATTAACTGCCCCTTAACAGGTACTGAGAGGTCAGCTATGGGTCCTAATATCAATGAAACACTGACCAGAAAAGCTGCTGCCTGTCTTGTCTTCTCAATTCTGTAAACTTAACGCCTGCGTCAGCCCTGAGCAGCAGGAAGCTGCATGCTTGGGTTTTCCTTTCCAGTGGCTCCAATACTTGTTTCTCCCAGAGACAACACAAGTCCCACTGCTGTTACCTGGCTCGAAGATGAAGACTTTTTCCTTTCAGTCTTAGAGTCATTTTTGCCTTCCGTTTTGCAGTTGTTCTTGTCACCTGCTAAAGAGGTGCCATCAAAACTGGATTTTGATCTAGGGAAATAAAATCCAGGGAGACTGTAAAATGAATTGCTTATGCTAATCACTATTGCAATAAATCTCAATTATTATACCAAGTCACGAGATTATCTGACATTGGTTTTTCTCTTCTAGATAATCATTAATGACACTCTAAGGGCATTTACCCGGCACATATGTTACAGGCTGGAATGACATCTGCAAACTAATCATGAACTGCGGAGTAGCACTGAGATGGGAAAATAATTATATATTTAAAAGTGTCATTTAAAAAGTATTTAAATCTGTATAAAGAGGTCTGGTTGAGACAAATTACTAAATTACAACTATAGTCCAATCAAAGAATACTTCTGTTTCAGAACCCACTAGTATTTAACAAGTATTAATTGAACTGAGTGAGGCATTGTGTTAAACGCTTTGGGGACACAGCAGTCTTTATTCGTGGGGAGCCTGTGTACACTCGCATCAAATATCTGCTAAATAGGCGGTGCGTGATTTAGCAACACACAGCACTGCAGTGAGGCGAAGGTAGAGACAGCAAGTCTAAGAGGCAAGAGGACACCAACGGAACGGTGTGGGTGTAATACACAGGGCCTGACAGGATGAGCAAGGAACTGGGTATGAGGAAAGAGAGACAAGGCTGGGAAAACAATAAAAGTGAAACCAAAAGAAGGAAAAAAGAAAGGAAGGAAGGACAGAAGGATAGAAGGAAAAAAGAAAAGAAAGAAGGAAGAAGCACGTTTAAGTTCAAGTCTTCCTTGTCCTTTGAGGGCAGAGGTCAGAGCTCCAGAATTTCCTCTCAGGTGATTGTGGTGCTGGCTCTCCACTGAAGCAGGTGTGGTTTCAACCTTACGGTCCAAACCAGTCATTTCCAAGTGGAATGAATGTGTGATTTGTAGAAGTAAGACATATATGAACAAGTTTCATAATTCTGTACCTGCCTTAGGGAAATGGCATCCACGAAGTCTATGATTCTATATAATTATCCCTTAAAACAAGGCTTTGGATTTAGCTTGAGAGACTTAGGAAGAATCTGAAGTCATTCAGGTGCGGTAGAGGGGGATAAATGAGCGACCCTTCGAGAGACATTAGGCATTGGTTTTCTCTGCTGTGACAAGATGGACCGTATCACATCCTAGGTTCCTTCCAACACTCCACGCAACACCAAGTCACAGGTAAAGTCTTTTCACAAATTTAGGTTAAATGGATTTGATTTCAGCTATGGGCCTTCAACCTATTCATAGATAAAAATTCCTTAGGAATTCTACAGATTATCTTTTGGAAACTATTAGTAAACATTTGTGTTCTACTTGAGAATAAAATTATTTTTTACAGATGCCAAATTTTATTTTATTCATACTACCTATTAATTTGAATATATCACCTCTACTGATTGAAGTATTCATGGAACTGCCAAGGAAACGGTCAGCTCTTCTGCTGGTTATGGACTGTAGGCAACTGCAACAAGTAGGGCAGCTCTGTTTGATAACCTCAGAGACACAGCAGTTCCAGACCTCCTCACACACTAGTGATTTCTCTGGGTCTCTCACTTCCTACAGGCACCTATAGGCAAGACTGGAGCCCACTGCAAAATGAAAGCATGGGGTCCCTTACGTAAATTATTAAGAATTTCTAGACAGTGTGCATTAATCTAGCGCAGGCCTGATGGCACAAGGTAGGCGCCCATACAGTGGCCTACATGTGTACTGCTGATGTGTGCACAGTATTCATAAAAAACATGGGGAGCTTGGGGTAAAACCAGTGTCTGCAAGGTGACTGCTATAGACAGTCAGCAGTGGTGAAAGATACATGAGAGAGCCTATTTTGTACCCTTTGGAGAAACTCATTTGGTGAATGAGGCAGGATTCTCTGATGAAAAACTATAGAAAAAATGGCGCAAAGTGAAATGCCACATCAGGCATCCAAAGAGACTGATGGGTAATTGGGAACTGGAATCTGCAGAGGGAAATGTGGGGGAGGAGCTAAGACTTGCATTTGGTCTGTATGAAATATAGATTTGGAGAGAAAGTATGGGCTGGGGAGCCAGGAAAAGAGTGAAAAGCATGACTTCGTTAGCGATCTCTCAGCAGAGGCCAAAGGAGGGAGAAGGTAGCAGCAGTTCAGAGTCCTAATCATGGGGGCGGAGAGCAACTACTCCTCAGTGCAGAGGAAAACCCACGCTTAGAGCAGGGGATGTAGCTCAGTGGCACAACATTGCCAGCATATTCAAGGTCTTAGGCTCAAGCTTCAATACTGTAAAAAATTCAGAGTGAGTCACGTCAGCCCTTACCCATCACCGACCCTTAGTTTCGTTCCCCTCTTTTAAGGGCTAAAGAGCAACCTTAAGACTTTGCTCGGTAGCTGGTGCTGCTAAGAGCGGGGGGACTATAGTTGCATATCTCAAAGTACTTCTCGGCTGGTCCACAACCAAACCAGGCTTCCCAGTCACAGGATGCGATGCCCTCCCTGATTCCTGGAACGGATTTTCCTCCGCTCTTCTCTGGGGCTCCTGGGAAAGCAGGCCAGGTGTGCACACCCCGGGGCTGAGAATCTTCACGCCATGCAGCTGCCCAGGACCTCCTCATCTACACTCAACCTGGCCTTCATTTCAGCAGAATCGACCTCAGAAAGGGTCAGCACTCTGCCACAGACCGGGGCAGGCCGCTGCCAGGAAGAGGGAGGCAGCCCCGGTGTCGTTTATTTACCTTCGGCTGAGTCTCACCTTTAACAACAACATGAAACTAGAAATGCTGGCACTTCCCAAAGCCCGATAACAAAGAGCCAAGCGAAGACTCACCGCAGGCAAATGCTTCTCTTCTGGTCTGGGGACTCGGCCTCTGTGGATGGCGTAGGGGATTGGGCTGTTGGTGACCTGTAGACCTTCTTTTTCTCATCCGCACCATTCTCAGCCTCTGAGCTAGAGAAGAGAGTAAAGCGCTTCACCTTAGGCATCCAGAGGGCGGTGGGAAGCAAAATGGTGAAGTGATACAACCTCGTCTTTCCGAGGGAGGAACGGTCTTTGGTCCCCACTGACAGGTTTATCAACTTTGACAGCTGTGACCTTTCCCAATCTCTATTCTAGCTCGCTGGCTGGCGCCTCAAGGGCAGTAGCTGCCGACCACACCTGCTTCTCCCTAACCTCTGACCATGCAGGAACTTGCTCAGCTCCTACATCTGTGCCTGTGGCCCTGTGCGGCTGAACTCTGCCTGGTTTATGTGTGTGCTAGGGCAGCAGATCACCTGCAGGCAGAAGATCACCTGAAGGCTGGGAAGGACTCTGTGCGCAGGCGTGGAGCAAACATAGACACACACACACACACACACCTCGTGGCCAACTGGTTGCAGGTGTTGGGAAACTCCTCCCTTTGTCTGCACTTCTTTTAGGTCACTTATCACCTTTTGTTGCAGCCGATGAAGGTTTGGGTTGTTTAACCATGCAATTTCCTAAGCAAATTGCAGTTCTAATCTTTACAATCGCCCTGGTGAGGTAGGTGAAGTAGGGATCATTACTTTCATTTTACTGATGAAAAATCTAAGGCTCTTCCTTGGGCATTTGCCCAAGCTCAAAAAGCTAGCATCTATTTTGGCTGGGATTCAAACTTGGTTCTGTCCATCAGTAAGGTGTTTCTGTGTGAAATCTCTCAGTGTCTCCCCTCTTCCCCATCCATCCATCCACCCATCCAATCATCCATCCATCCATCTTGTCAACCATGTATTCATGCATTTACTAACTCTTCACTGTGACACTTCCAGAATGGGGTAGGAGTCTTAAGCATCTTTACACCAGGGCCTAGAACAGTGATCGTATATAGTCATGATCAATACACTTTGGATAAACTAGGTCAGACCTGGGTAAAAAAGAGTGGAAGTGAGTTAAGAGGAAGATAAATCAAGGGAGTTTATGCACTGAACCACTAATAAATGCACTGAGGCAGATGTAGAAGTTCCTTCTGCTGGTAGTTTGAAGACTATCCGGGGACAGTTTCCAGTGTGGAAAGCAAAAGAAAAGGAATGTTGAAGGGAAAAGAGAAGGTACAATTCATGATTACATCTTTTTGGATGTCAGTCTGTGCAGCAAAGAACACACTTCTGAGGATGTAAGAATTCATTGGCAGGTAAGCATAAAGTAAGATGGTACTGTTTTCACAGAGTTGCTAATTTTAATCCTAGTTTATGACCTAATGTGGTCTTTTCATCTGCATATCACAGACACTAAATGTTACTGGTCAGTTTAGGTTACAACAGGACATGAATGTTGCAGATCATACTACCAGTCCTACCCTAGTGTCCAAATCAAGGCCAAGCCCATTTGACAAAGATGACCAACAAGTAATAATCCCTAGGCACGATTGGTACTCTCATTTGTAGGTAGCATCTCTCTTCTCGGTAGGCAGATACTGGAGGACAGAGACCTGATCTACTTCAGTTAGGATGAAGTATTTTAACAGGACTTAGTCCATCACTGCACTGCATTATGTGACAAAAGGTACATGGAAGGCCTTGAAATATTATAAGAACACTGTTTTGGTTTAACAAAATTATTGAACTTTTATTTAATCTTGGCGTCAATTTAATTTACGGACTCAAAATGTTTTAGAACAGTTAAATGGCCTCAGAGAAGTGGCCTTAGAGACGTGGTCTTCTCCCCATCTCTGAGGACAAATACATCAACTCTTATTTTTCAAAAAGGCCGGGCAAAAATCCACTTTGAGAAACCCCCTTTAAGTAGAGAGAATAACTGTGCATGGATCTTCAACAGTCCATCTCAGTATTTATTTAAGCATTTATCCAATCTTGTGCAGGTTCAGGTGAGACATAGAGGCGCAGCCATACTTGTCCCGTGTAGAAAGAGCCACTCCAGGTAAGAGCCACTCCGAAAAGGTGTCCCTCTGTTTGAAGGTGGTCCTGATACTCAGTCTGGCAGAAGCAAGGAGTCCCTTGCTCTGGGCACAAACAGACCAGCATCAAGGCGCAAAGGAACCAAGTGTGGGCTACACCTGGGCCACACTGTGACCTTGGCTCTTCTCGGTCAGGGGCTTTTGTACAGGGCACAGGACAAAGTGGTGGGTGGTTGTTTCAGGGACTCCAGCTTGGTGCTGAAAAGATTATAGTGTACGCCTCTGTGCAGCCTACCCAGTGTTTCTCACTGCAAAACACACAACTGTGCTTAAGTTAAAACTGCCTCTTTCCAGGTATTTCCCACCCCATTCTTTCTTACATTTGTTGTCTTCAGAGTGGTTCCCTGATGGTCCAGCCAGGGGCATGTCCTCCTCACAGCCTTCGGTCCCCTCCTGTCCCCTCCTTGCTGGTGCTGATTTTAGGCTGCTATCCATCAATGCCTTAGCGTTTCTTACTTTTCTCTCAGGTGTCTTAGTTATCCAACTACTGCACTAAGTTTCTTAAAGGCAGGGAACTTCAGTTTTTTTCTACAGCAGCAGGCTTAACATTTTGCTCAAGGTGGTCATTCATATGTTGATTAAGATGAGATTAATTATGTATTGTTTCACAAAGGAAGTGAATTCCATCCACCGGGCAATTCCACTTCAGGTTTTTATTTAATGTACTATAGGCTCAAGAAAGTTAATTCCTAATAGTTGAGATTGTTCCTGCCTGCGGCCCTTACTTGGAGGTCTTGTCAGCAATACGCAGAAATTGCACAGCATCCACACCCTGAGCTGGGATGTGGTCAGGAAGTGGAATACTTCCCTAGGGGCTCTGAATAACTTTAAAGTCAATGAAGCTCAACAGGCAGCACTTAAGTCATGAAAATATGAAAATCAGTTCTTTTATTTTTTAAAAAGAAGACAAAGCCTTTTCAAGGACACTGACTAAAACAGTTCATGGGGCAGCAAACAAACGAAAAACCCAACCTCCTCTTTCAACAATGTTTACAGGGTTGGTCTCTGCTGGCAGGGCGCTCAGGGCTTGTCAGGGAGACAGACCAGGACCCAGGAAACAGCGGCAGATGCTGGAAACACAGGGTCTGGTTTCACTTGGGCTTGGCAGGTCATTCCCACCCAGTTTACACATCACTTGTAGGCCCTGAAAGCTGGTCTGCAGGAAACTCAGAACAGTCAGACAGACCAAGTGGGCCTGACTTCACCTACTGGATAACACTTCTGTTACCAACAAGAACGCACGGGCTTCCATAAAACCTGATGCACGCTGTTATACAACACATAAAGGAAAACCACATTGTACCAACTTTATTAACAGCCCCGTATCTGTCACTTCCAAGACCTCAGCAGTCTGATGACTTAAATTTGGATGTCACAGTTTGTAAGAATTAGTATTCTCACCTACAGCCAACAATCATTTCCTCTGGAGATAGTAAACTCCACACTGCTTTCTCCTGTTCTGTCAGTCTCCTAGGCCCCTTCCCCTTTCTTCTGACAGGAAAAACAAGGTAAAGACAAGAAAAGTCAATTTTTAAATTGTACTTCTGATACAAACTGAAGGTTCAGGAGCAAACCCAGTCAAAAATTCTTAAGGTCCTTAAAAACACAATCAGCTTTTTTCACCTGCAAAGTGACTGCCTCTTTTCACATGTAAAATGGGCCTCTCCCATGGATGGGTTACAGCTCTGTCACCCCCAGTAGCTACTGGTGGATGTCACCCTGAAAGGGCCATCGCCTGTCCCCTGTAGAAAAAACTGTCTGTACACTGAATCCCTTCCGTCCGGATTCACAAGTGCTACAGATTTCTACCTCCACCTCCCCTACACATATACCCAGCTCAGGGTGATAAGCATCCTTCTCTCCCTTTCTAAGGGCTCACGTTCTATTTTTTTGCATGTGCACTTGTAAAATTCTGCCCAGTACGTTCCTCTATGTGTTTCTTACTGACACATCCTACACATTCTTTTTCTATGATGGAAGTCAGAGAACCTGAGGCCTACCCCCTGGGTAGGGCGAACCAGGGCACCCATCTCTACTACGAGACCATCTGGGACGGTTCCCAGTGACGCTGCTAAGAATGTACTGTGCTCAGCTATCTTCATGTGGAAGTCCAGGTAAGTAAGGACCACACGCAGGAGCTGTGATGAAGCTGCACTCAGGAGAATGGGAACAAGTGCCTTCCTGTGGCTCAGTCCAGGGAGCTGCATCCTTTTCAGTCCCAGTGACAAGGCCTCGTGTGTGAGTCTATCTTCATGTTAAATCAGTCTAAGCAAAGGTATAAAAATTAGTATCATTAAACTTCCCTGTGCTAGCACAGTGGGAATAATTTTATATTCATCACCATTTAAAAAACAAATCTCTGATCATCATTTTTAAAGCCTCAGTCTTAATCTAGGGCATGATGGCGCATGCCTGTAATTCCACCTTTCTGGGAAGCTGACACAGGAGGATTGCAAGGTTCAGCCCATGATAGGCAATTTATCGACTCTGTCAGAAAAAAAATAAGGGTCGGGATGTAGCTCAGTGTGGGGCATCCCTGGTGGGTTCAGTCCTAGCGCTGGAACAAGAAAAAACAAAACAAAACAAGACAGTATAGTCTTTGACTGACAGAGACTCTCCATAGGATAAATTCCTGGAATTGGCATTGCTTCGGTCAAGGCCTGGCCAGGAAGAATGTGGCTGAAACCTGTACAGAAAACTCAGCTGCCGCCTGGACCGACCATACCCTCGTTTCCAGTGTGCTGCTGGCTTGATGGCCCCACGGCTGACAGGGAAAGGCTGCACTGTTTGGGAGGTGAAGGGACAGTCTACAGGACAGAGGGGGGTGCTTGGAACTACTGGGCAGCAGCTACAGCACAAACACAGACAGACATCAGTGACCAAAAGGAAACAGAGGGGTACAAAATACCGAGGTTGGTAGCAGAAACTAGGACGGCTGCAGACTCTTCACCTTGTCCAATTTGGTAAACTCAGAATCTCCCAAGGTAGATTTTTATAATTCAGTAACAGCCTTCCATTTACAATTTTGCTGTAGCATATCTTTTTCTAGAAATTTTAAATCTATCTGTCTACCTATCTACTTAACCTATTTATTTCTGAATAGGTGCTCTAAGTATCAATTTAAAATTGAAGTTACAAGTAGAGACACATTTCCTTCTACCTCTGCTTCATAGGGCCCAGTTTCTCTTTAGATGTACCAACTGCTTCCAAAAGCTCCTGTGTCCTTCCTGGGAAAGTCTGCACAGGTGAGTATGTGTATTTTAAAAGGGTGATTGATAATATACTATCCTATACATTGTTACTTTTATTTTTTAACTTACTGCATCTTGGTGCTTTTTCTCTACTAGTATACAAGATCTCCATTCTTTTTTAGTGACTTCATAGAATTCCACTGTAACGAATGAAGTATAATTTAATTAGTTTCTTATTAACAGCATTTCGGGAAACTTTAGTCATTTGCAAATACAAAGTACATTGTAACAAATGTCATATTTTTATTACGTATGGGAATATATTCATAGGATAATTTCCTGGAAATGCAACTGCTGCATCAAAGGCATGTGATTTAGAACATTTTATACTTACTGCCAAACTGCCCTCATAGAGCTCGTGACTCAGATCTTCAGCACACAGCAGTGCTTATGGCAGTCCTGCTCATAAAGCGTCAAACTTAAAAAAAAAATCTATTTAAAAGTGCACTGTGCCTGGCACAGAGAATAACAAAATAATTTTAACAATGATGACTTACGCTGAACTTTTCTCTTCATTTTTTGGGGGATGGGGCTGGAGATTGAATCCATAGCTCAGGCATGTTAAGTAAATGCTCTACAACTGAGGTTTATCTCCAGTCCTTTTTATTTTATTTTTGAGACCAAGTTCCACTAAACTTTCCAGGCTAATTTCAAACCTGCAATTCTGCCTGAGCCTTTCAAGTATCTGGGATTACAAGTATAGTATAAGCCACTGCACCGAGCCAAACTTTTTGATCTTTGCAAATATACTAGGTTAAAAAAAAAAAAAAGCAAAAAAAACCAACAAAAAAATCCCATTACAATTTTAATTTGCATTTTTTTCCTTATGAGTAAGGTTGAGTAGATTTTCTTTCTTTTTTTTTGAGACAGGGTCTCACTATGTAATTCAGGCTGGCCTTGAACTCACTCTGTCTGTAGCCCAGGCTGGCCTTGAACTCTTGGGGATCCTCTTGTCTCAGCCTCCCAAGTATTGGGATTACAGACATGTGCCACCATGCCCAGCTAGCATATTTTGATATAGTAAGAGCTTATTTATTTATTCATTTTTAACATTTTCTCTTTCTGGGAATGGTGATCCCAGCTGTGAAAAAGTCTGGGGATACAGATCAATGGTAGAGCACTTGCCTAGTATGCATGAAGCACTGCATTCAATCCCCACTCATCAAAAATAAACAAATAAAAACCAGGAAGAGAAATCCTAATCTTTTCTGGCTGGAACCATGCAGGGTGTCGAGGAGAATAAGAAGGTTCCTACTGTGCCAGAAACCCTTAAGAAAAAGCGAAGACATTTTGCAGAGCTGAAGGTAAAGCACCTGAGAAAGAAGTTTGCCCAAAAGACACTTCGAAAGGCCCAGAGGAAGCTTGTCTATGAAAAAGCCAGGTACTACCACAAGGAGTACAGACAGATGTACAGGACTGAGATTCGGATGGCGAGGATGGCAAGGAAAGCTGGCAACTTCTATGTACTCGCAGAACCCAAATTGGCATTTGTCATCCGGATCAGGGATATCAATGGTGTGGTGAGCCCAAAGGTTCGCAAGGTGTTGCAGCTTCTTCGCTTTCGCCAAATCTTCAGTGGTACCTTTTTTAAGCTCAACAAGGCTTCCATTAGCATGCTGAGAATTGTAGAACCGTGTATTGCATGGGGGTACCCAAACCTGAAGTCAGTAAATGAACTAATATGCAAGCGTGGCTATGGCAAAATCAGTAAGAAGCCAATTGCCTTGACAGATAACTCACTGATCGCTAGATCTCTTGGTAAATATGGCATCATCTGCATGGAGGATCTGATCCATGAGATCTACACTCATGGAAAACGCTTCAAAAAAGCAAATAACTTCCTGTGGCCCTTCAAATTGTCGTCTCCGCATGGTGGGATGAAGAAAAACACCACCCATCTTTGTGGAAGGCGGCGATGCTGGCAATAGGGAAGACCAGATCAACAGACTTATTAGAAGAATGAACTAAGGAATCTACCATGGTGTTTTTATGATTTGGTCAGTTAATAAAAGCGTCTGCTTCCAAGAAAAAAAAAAAAAAAAAGAAAAATCCCCACCTATGTTGTGAATTAACTACTTATATGAACATTTTGCCAATTTTCCTAATGGGTTCATGATAGAAACATTTAGGAAAAACAGTTCTTATTTATAACTGCATCAAAGATTCTTGACAATACCTTGAAATTGACTGAAAAAAAGATTCTAGACCTTTGCACGTGCTGGCCTTGAACTTGTGGCCTCAAGCAATCTTCTTGCCTCAACTTCCTGAGTATAGGGGACTTCAGGCAGGTACTATCTTGCCTGACTTTTTAAATAAATGATCTTAAACATTTAGAAAAGTTAAGTAGCTATCAGGGATCAGTATGACATTAAAATAAATCATTAATGACAGACATTTTCTTCTCGATTGACTTTGTATAGAGCAGCAGCTATTCTGAGCTGCTTCATTTTGGGGTACAAATGCTAAGGTAGGAAAGCTTTGGCATTTGTCTGTAAAAGCAAACAACTATCACCTGCCCAGCACACCCACAGCGACAAACTCAGAAGTGACTCATTTGTGCTAATAAACAATTAAACAATGACCACTTCTGAGCTTACTGAACACACCAGAATGATGCAGCCACCTCACCCAAGACACACAGAAGGTAGGAATCTCACCCTGCAACATGGTACACTGACCTGTTGCTTTGTCCTGGGCCACCTGAGTATATTCTTCAAGGCCTTTGCCCAGGAGGCCACCAGGTGATGAACTGTCTCGGGTCAGTGCCATTTCCCCTGGCATTGATGCTACCTACCTTGATGCCCGGCCACACTCTTTGCTATCCAACTCGTTAACCTAATACCTGACCGTCTGCAGTGACTGCATTTGTATTGGCTCTTTGACTGGCTTTTATCTCCTATAGATTCTTTACCAGTTTTGTTTGGGAGCCTAAGTGTTATCATTTGCTGCAGGAACCTGTGATTTGAGTGTGAAGATAGTTGTGTTAGATGTCAGTGATTAAGACAGCAATGGAACAAGGAACTTGAGATTGCTATGGTTATAATCAAAGTGAAACCAAAAGTATGTGAAGTAAAGCTGATAAAACTGATGTTGTGAATCTACTGACATTTGCTAACATATCAGTGTAGGTTAATGGCACAGCTCACTCATGACAGACTTACAGAGAGATAAAAGGAAGATGTGATAAAAGGAATGCCAAAAACACCATTTTTTACTCCAGCAAAACTTTCAATGAAATCTGACAGGCTTCTAGTTTAAGACAGAAAATGTGAACAGAAATGTTTGCCTATCTCTCTAAGGTCTTCAAATTAAGTACTTCTAAAAGAAGTGATAATTCTATTATAATAATGAAAGAAAACCATCAATAGAAGAGTGATCTCCCAAAGTTCCCAGGAAATGGGAGCAGAAAGTGATACACATACAATATTTACTCTTGTGACAAAGGAGGTTAGAATGGGTATCAGTGGGACCTAGGAGAACAGAGATCTGTCGGTGAACGTTCAGGCAGCCGCTATAGTAGGAGGGCAGACAAGTCACAGAAAACATTAACAGTGTACCTGTGAGAAATCTGTGGTGGCCTCCTTCTGGTCAGACCCAAGTGGCTGGCAGTCGGGAGGTCAGCCCAGGAGGGAAAAATACCAGAAAGGTCATCACCACAAAACCCGAAAGCCTGCAGCAGACAACGAAGGTTCCCAGTGTGGGGAAGGGAGCCTTGAGTGGTCCTCACCCTTCTGTTATTGCTAAGGTAGTCATTAGGGCACGGAGTCAATTCTGTGTTCATGAGTAACAGGGGTGGAGACAGATTATCCATCCTTTCTTCCTCTTTTTTCCCCTAGACCGTCTACTTAAATATGCAATGGCAATCAAAGGTTGCCCAATTTTTTGCAAGAAAACTTGAAGACTAAAAGACAAGGTCAAAATAAAACGAGAGTAAATTCCACGGAAGACAACTTCAGAGAACAGAAGAAAACTCCAAATGAGCAAGAAAAGAAGAAAAAACACAAGGCTGCAGGGGTAGCTCATGGTAGAGCCCTTGCATAGTCCGGGTTCCATCCCCAGCACGGAAACAAAACAAAACAAAACAATCCCAAAGCTGCCTGATATTTTCAGAGACAGAGAGAAGACAGCACCTATTTTAAAGAGCAGCACAATGTTATCGAAAAGGAAGCACTACTTTTGTCCCAGCTGCCCCAGAGTCCAAATCCTTGTCACAGCCTGTGCGACGTGACAGAGCCTGCTCTGTGCACCCTCCTGGTCTTTTCAACCTTCACTTGCTCTCCCTACCCGCACTCAGCTCCACGGAAAAAGTAACAGCAAATTACAGGGCAGTGCCAGGGCCACGTCTGAGCCCAACCCACCTCCGTAACCTGGTCTCACAGAGCTCCCTGTGTTGCCAGTAGGAAGGGTGAGTCCTGTCCCACTCCTGCCTTTCATCTGCTCTCGGCTCTGTTCTACATCCTTGCTTTTCCCTGAAAACCTAAGGCAATGCACATAACTCCATAAAGTGTTTGTCAAGGTTCTGATTCTGAAGCAGGGCAGAAAACCGGCTTGTACTAAAAACGAACACGTACACACTTGTGCGCATGCGCAAATACAGAGGCCCGTAAGCTCCGTCTGCGCTTGAAGATGAAGTCACCAGAGGAGAACAGCTGCAGCTGCCAACACGTCCCTTCACCCCGGAACTCTGCACCGTGACCTCAGGGGCTCCCTCTCCAAGTCTTCTAGGACGTCAATGCCTGATTCAGCCTCCTGAGACTGCGCCTCCACTAGATACGCCCCTGTTCTGGAGCTGACAACGGCGTCCACTGAGCATCTGGTGGAGGCAACTGGGTGTAACCAAGCCCCTCCAGAGCTGCCAATCTCCCCTAGGTCTCAAAACCAATCCTCCATGCTGGCCCTGCGGGTCTTCTCACCGTGGCCGCACCGCGTGATCCGCCTTCTGTGCCCGGGCTGTGGTTCCTCTCGCCTGTCACATCCTCCCCTCCCTGACCGGCATCGTTCCAGCCACTGGACAAGTCCTATTATTCTCTCCCTTTGACACTGGGCTCCATCTCTTTATTCCAACCTCTGGATATAAGAAATTGTGCAATCAATAACTGGACAGCTGGGTACATCTGCAATACAGGACAACAATCTGCATTTTTAAGAAAAGGCTTGGGCTTAAATTTTATCTCAAAATGTACTTGGTGACCGACTCCCTCAGTGTGTCTGACAAGTCCTGTGAGAACAGGGCCCTGCTGAGGCAGGGGGTGAGGATAGGAAAAGCTCAGTCTTTGCACTTTTCCCACTGCTGAGTTAGCACCGTGTGCAAACTGGTTTTGCAAACTGATTGTTAGATGAGCAGTAATTTGAAACCATGTGCAAACTTGAAAAGGCTTCCTTCCTTATTGGAAGAAACAACAATAGCAGCAAAACCATTATCAAACTATGTAACTTCTCCACAGTGGCACTTTGAGGCCAAGCACAGTTGGAAAACAATAGAGAATAACAAGAAAATACATCAAGGAGGCAGCAATCGACTTTTTCAATTTTTAATCAAGGCAGATTGATGCCACTGATAGTGAATTCTCTGTTGTTATTCACATTCTCAGCATGTAAATACTATTTTGTATTGCTCAGTACTAACAAAATTTCCAAAAATATACACTAACGATATCTCAGTTATCAAAACAGAATGTTACCTTCTTTGGGCCAAGACTTTATTTATTTATTTATTTATTTTTTGGGCCAAGACTTTAAATATTTTGCATCCGCTTTCTATGTTCATTCTTTTTTGAAGCTGTTCTACCAGCTGAATATCAATCAGACTAAGACACACTGCAGACATCTAAGGTATATGAGAAGGCACTAATTTGCTTAAGGTCTTTCATCTAATAGATGTGTTTAAGGAAGAACTTGTGTTTAAATAGAATGAAAACCTGACCCAAATAGAGAAAGGCAGCAATTAGCATGAACACTTAAAATAGCACAAATATCAGCAGGGAGAGGGAGGGTACATGCCTATAATCCCAGCACTCTGGGAGGCTGAGACAGGAGGATTGCAAGTTTGAGCCCAGACTAAGCAACTCAGACACCTGATGAGATCTTGTCTCAAAAAAAAAAACATAACACACACACACACACACACACACACACACACACACACGCACAAATGCAGCTGAGTGCAAAGACCCTGGATTCAATCTTTAGTACCAAATAAAAAATTGCAAGATATCAAAAATATCAAATAAGATTGAAAAGTAGGTCAGGTACTTTAGTAATACTGTAGTTATCTATTAAAATCTGGCTTGTGGAGAGCCATGTAGTTACTGGGAATATTTTTTAGGGGAAAAAACAATATAGAGGACTAATAGGCCATGTCATGATTCAAAACAGCCATTTGGAATTGAACACAATGAAGCTGAGCACTTTAATAAATCAGACTTGCAACAAGTCAAATTTGTAAGTGGGCCTACGCCTAAGGGCAAGAAAACCCTAGAATTTAAGGATAACTAAGCTCCTTACCTGGGTTTGAGTAGGGCTACACCTAAAAATGTCAGAGGAGAATATGGTCCACATTAAAAAAGATCCTATACCATGATAAACAGCCACACACATCATTGTCCTGTTAACACAAAGTGTCTGGGGCCACATCCTACACACAGCAGGGAAAAACAAGCACTCACACTGGGGTGAGGTATGGTTTGCAATATATCTATAATTGAAATGGAGAAATTAAATACATGTATGAAAAGTAGAACTCACTGTTAGGTCAACGCTACTGAAACCAGAATAATGCTAGCACAGCTCATGTGGAGGTTTTGAATTAAGTCGGAGTATCGCTGAGGAGATGAATTTGGAACTGTTTTAAAGGATGAGAGGAACACAGACAGTGAGGACTTCAGGCAGGAGTGATAAAGTTACGGTATGCAAGGGAGAGAGCAAGGAACGCAGCCCATACAGCAGGAATGCCAAAGACAGCGAGCACCTGCTCACAAGGGCTGGGAGGCGAGGGGGTGGAGAGGGCTGGGGCGCTGCAGAGCTGAGCTCACTGCTCAACACAGGAGCTCTGAACTCGGAGCAGGGACACTTTCTGCCAGTGTGCGAGATGAGGCAGTTCGTGAAAATGATACTGCTGAGAAAATTATCGTACAGCTTCTGACAGGTGGGTATTGCAAGAGAATAATGTCAGTAATGCTACGGTCTGAATGTTTGTGTATCCACAAAATTCTTACGTTGAATCTAAACACTTACACGAAAGGCACAGCCATGTTGATGTCTGGGAAGGTGACCAGGTTACAAGAGTGGGAGCCCCAGGAAAAGTCAGAGTGCGTATAACCCCGGCCAGACGTGAGGACCCGGGTAAAAGACAGGTGTCCACAAACCAGGAAGTGGATCCTGGTCTGATGTGGAATTCGCTGGCACTGGAGCATGGACTTCCAGTTTGAAGAAGTATTAGAAATAAGTTTCTGTTCTTTATAAGCTACTCAGTTCACGATCTTTTACTATAGCAGCCCAAACTGACGAAGACACCAGGCTTTTCTCTTCCAGGAAAAGGAGGAGGGAGGACCAGGTGCTAAGAATAAGCACGGGGAGGTGGTAGAGACACTGGAGAGGGGCATGACTAATAAACTTCAAGGACAGAACATTCCTTCTTGTCCATATAAATTCCTTGTGAATTAAATTTCCATCCTCTTGTTGTGACCTTTGTGAAATTATACCCATAATAAAGAATTTTACTGGGTGGGAGGTGGTAAACTGTATCATGCCAGTAATACAGGTATTTGACCAGAAGGGACTATTTTACCTATTAATAGCACAGTAACATTTAAGGTTAAGACGCAAACAAAAATCAGGGCTGTCAGAAGCGGACTGGGAGAGACCAGTGTTTGCTTTTGTTCTGAGACGGCCTCTGTCCCATAGAGTTGCGCTGTGCTGCTCGAGCGCTCTGCGGTGGGAGAAGAGTTTGTGGCTGAGGCACTGCAGACAAAGCTTCCTGCTGACACCCTCACTGGCACGTGTGATGACGAAAGCCTTGACTTCCTGCTTCACCCTGCATTTCCTGTAACTGTGTCTGTCTGTTCCGGGTAGGAGGCACAAAATAGATCAAAAGTCAGAGTGCGCCGAACATCCAGGTGATGTAGGCCTGGGAAACCTGTCTGCTTTGTTTCTCCCTCAAACTGGGCATTGCTTCTTTCTTTACCCTCTGGGTTCTGATTGACAGTTCCCACAGCAGGTGTCTGAAGAGCGGGTGGGACGTCTGCAGGGCTGTGCCACGCAGGAGCTGCCCGGAATCCAGGCCTGGATCTCATGGTGCATCATATGCCTATCAGTGCAGCCTGGCACAGGCGGATGTCATCGGCACATGTAAGAATGCTGTTTGAATGTCACATATGATAAAAACTAAGGACTACTTTTCTGATAAAAAAAAAAATTAGCCAGTTGGGGTAGGGTGTGCCTGTGATCTCATCTACTCAGGAGGCTGAGGCAGGGGAATTACTTGAGCCCAGAAGTTCAGACCAGCCTGGGCAGCAGAGCAAGATCTGGTATGAAAAAATGACAAATAAGATAAAATGAATAAAAAAAAAAATCAATGGCACTCAAACTTCTAGAAAAGGAACTGTCATCTCTTAAAAATAGTGCATCTACACACTAGAGAAAAAATTTTCTACAACAGGCTCTGCTTTAGCCCAAACGCTCCTGAACTAGCTATATTTACTTTAGGAAAGAGCAGTTCACGCAACCCAGTGACAAAAAATTAAAGGAAGTATGGTTCTCATGATTTTCAGTTCTGAGGTTTTAAAAATGCAACTGTAACCTACCTAAGGAAGTAAATGTCTTTTAATTATCTTTGATTTTCCCAGAGTTTCCCTGTGTTTTACACATAAAGGTGTCAATATATTGAATCATCCCATATTATTAATATAATAGTATAAATATAATATGTATTATAATTGTTATATGTGTCAAGATGTGGAATAATTGCAGAATTCGTGGTAACTCCTCACTGCAATTGAAAAGAGATGTTTATCCCACTACTTTAAAGGTAACTAACTTGTACAGGATAACAACTCGTAACAAGTAACATGTAACTCGACAACGTAATTTATAAATGACAGTTGCCACCTGTGTCAAGGAAATAGCACTGTGCATAGACAAATTTTAATGAGCCTTACATCTAATGCCTTCATTTCCTGTCCTTAGTTTTTCCCACCACATACACACATTTTCTCTATTATTTGAAAAACACATCTCTATCCCTTCCTTTTTCCTCGCCACTCCCTCCTCCTCAGTTTTCCAGGATGACGACTTTGGACTTGCACCGTGCTTTCCTGTTCTCAAAGAGACGCCACGTTGCCACACTAGCCTCCTGCCAACCGTGAGGTCCGCATGTAAGACAGGTGCTGCCTGCATTCCGCAGGTCAGCCAGCAAGGGGAGTGGCACGCGCACAACTGCAGTCTCTGTTACGCTCATTCTTTCACCAAGCCCAATCAGACACCAATCCTGTGGATTTTAACTTCTTAATAATTTCTAGGTGACACCGTTCCTTTCTCTCTCTGGACTGTCTGGTTAGTAAGGGTCCTCTGTGTCTCCTGCCTGCACCACTAACCCTTCCCTTGAGTTCCACGAGCCTGCACTTCATCACATGCAAGGTCATTCTGCCCTGTGATCCCTGAAAAGGTCAAACATGGTCACATCATTCCTCTGCCCGCTTTGGAATGCTATGGTTCTCCACTGCCTACAAACAGAACCGAAGAGGGATACAGCACCCTACTTCTGGCTCTTCACTTCTTCTCATGCTTTGGCAAAGCACCCTGTGCTTGGGCTGTCAGGTCCTCTCCGGTGGTCTCCTGTGAGCACTGTACATCTTCCAAGATTTAACACTGCCTGGGCTCACCTCCTACATGAAGCCTGCCCCATCCTCCTTTGGGTCCTGGGCTAAGCACTGACTTCTCCTTTTTCTGTGTTCCTCCTAGGACCTTGGTAAGGTAGGACGGTGATGGTGACTAACCCTTTAGCACTTGTCTTTCCCCTGCTTAGACCATAAGCCCCAGAAGGGCAGGTCCTTGCCATACCACATGTCTCATCCTACCAAGGTGCTCAACTCATTTACTCTATGTCACATTCCTCACACTGGCCGTAAGGACCAGGCTTTAGTCCAGAGCTCTCTCTGGCTGCATCGCACAGGAACAAACAGCAACAGGGATGGACAGATTTCGCTGGGAACTCCTGTGTTTGGGCAATATGGGAAAGGCCAGGGAAGTTTTCTGTTGGGGTTTGGCTCCAGTTCTGATAACTTAGACTAAACAAGAGAGGGCGGTTAGGTGAGGAAACAGCCTGCCATTCCAATGCCTCCACATAGAGATCACACGAATTGATCCCGGGAGGGTAGTGGGGAAGGAACATTCTGCTGACAAAGCTCTTCTGCAAATTTCTTCCCACGGAGCTGGGTGAAAGGTAAGAGAGTCTCCCCAGGCACTGAGGCCAAGTGCGCTCAGCACTCCTGCCGGGACGGCCACAGTGTCCTGCTGCTTCACTTTGTTAGGGTTTAAAGGGCAATGTGTAATACTATAGAGTGCAAGAAACTGGAAGGAAACAGGATTGTTTCTCTTCATCTCCCTCCTTATGGGAGATGGAGACGTTCTAGGAGAGACGCTCTCCTCCAAGGTCTGTGGCTTCCTCAGAGTGGCCATGCAGTTTCTGGGAGCGGCCTCTCTGTGGGGGTGTTTATCATATTTCCGTCTTAATGAGAGCCTGGGCTTTGGTGCCTCCACCCTGGCCCTTCCTCCCACAGCCTGTGTCACAGACCTGCAATGCTGCTCACCACCCTCCGTCATACACAGCTTTCTGGAATTTAGGCAACAGAGTTTCTTCCCTCTATTTCCAAATTTGGCAGGGGGAAGAGTTTTGGGGATGGTGCAGTTTTCTTTCTGATCAATGGAGCTGAGCATCATTGGTAAGAAGATTGATGGCAATGTCTGTTTGTCAGACACGATCTTGTTGTGAATCTCAGGCTGGTCTGTTTTTTGAGATTACGACTTTATAGTTTACAGTGTAACGAGATAATTAAGGATAGTCACTTAAGTTAGATAGAATATTATACACCCCGAAACAAATCTTTCATTTCCATCCCCACTCACTATTCCCTCTTCCTATTCAAAGCAAACTCCCTGCAGCACTATCCTTTTATCTGTCACTGCTGTGCTAGGTGGCTCCAGAAGATAAAGTTTCTTTTAAAAACCCCACTATCAAACCTAACAAAGATTAGAAGTTATCATTCATTTTTAAAATGAATGTTAATTTTAAAAATGAATTATAGGGTGTGCAGGGCAGGGGCCTGGGCACAAGAACAAAATGAAAGAAACCTAGCTGTTCTTTAGCGATGGTATGAGCTCTGCGAGGTGCCACCCAGGCCTGGAGTAGAGGACAGCACTTCCAGAGCGTCCTCAGGCACAGGGCTGGGTCTCTGGGTATCTGGGAGGGGATTCATGTTCGCCGCACGAGTCCACACGGCCGTCGCCAGAGGAACAACAGGACGCACCCCACTGATATTTTCAGAGACCAGAGCCCTTTTTCTCTTGAGGGCTCACTTGCTCTTGTATTCCAGAGAGGACGAAACAGACATGGCAATCCCTAATCTCAACATCTGGGCCAGATTAAGCTTTTTAGGAGAAGGAAGAGAGAGTCCCAATTAGGTGGATTAACATAAGTGAGGTATCACTGTGAACAGAATGTTCTGGAGTGGGTGAGGGACCATGACTTGAGGCTGGAAAATGGAGCCACTGCTGTATCTTCTCTGTGCTCCATCTGCAGCTTCCCACCGTCTATAACCCTCGCCCCACACCTAAGCAACAGTGGTGGGAGAAATTCAAGCAGCAATAGACAGAAGTGCTGCAACACTCCTGCAACGCCTGCTGTGAACAGGGACTTGGGCTGCGCTGGTACCAGAGACTGGCCTTTCTCACAGAACTGTTCATCTGGGAATTGCAGCCTTAGGTCAGACATCCTGAATGCATGCCTATGCCTGTCTGAAAAATGAGTCCTACGGGGGCCTGAAACGAAGTATGAAGTTCTAGGTTCAGAGATCAGCTGTCTCAAAACTATTCCACTCTCAGAATTTTTCAGTCATAAGTATAGGCCGCATGTGACACCTGTTCTTTTATCCTTGCAAGAGGCTCTTGCCAATTCTTAAAACAAAAACCTACAGAATTCTGTTCATGAAAAACAGCTTTGATGCCACAGTCCCAAACTGTCTGTGAATGGCTTCAGATACCAAGCAGGCATGTTACCTCTGAGAGGTCCTCCAGGAAATGTCTTCTAAGCCAGAGGGGGAGCCTGTACTTAAGGTACACATCCGCACAGTCTGGTTCGGTCAGTAGTGTGAGATAACGGAAAGGACCCCTGTCTGTAGTGTCCCTGAATCCCCTTATCACCATCCACGCATGGCCCCATCTGGACCTCTTACTCCATGTGTTCCACCCGTTTCTTTGGAACATTCTTTGGAAAAGGCAGGGCAGCAGGACCAGTGGTGGAGGCAGTAGTGGTAGGTTGTTGGAAGGTGTCACTATCTCTTACAACTCATTATGTGATGAATGTAACACCACGAATATAAGTTACTGATGGAGTTTCCAATAAAGGTTAGAGAAAGCCAGTTTTATAGAAAGGATCAGCAAAGGTACAGTAATCTCCCTCTATCCATGATGTTCTGAGACTACCAACAGATGCCAAAATTACAGATAGTATTGAACTCTACATATACTGTTTTTTCTGTTCATTATTGCTATGCTAAATTTATAAATTAGGCACAATAAGAGATTAACAGTAATAACTAATAGTCAAAGTGATCATAACAATATACTGTAATAAAATTGCCAGTAGCACTATTCTTGGGGCTGTTATCAAGTAAAGTAAAGGTTACTGGAACACTATTACTATGATACAGGGACAGTCAGTAGCTGAGAGCCAGGCTCGTAAGAGACTAATGGGAAGGTAGTGTACACAGTCCAGATACGCTGGACAAAGAGATGGTTCACATTCTGGGACAGAGTGCATAGTGTGAGGGTGTGAAAATTCATCATATTATTTACGGAATTTTCCATTTAATATTTCTGAAACTGTGGATAAAGGAAATTGCAATTTTGTACAGGAAAGTCAGCATTATGTCAAGATAACAATTCCCACATCTATCTTCCCTCCACCCTATTCTTAACTTTTATAAGAGAACTCTCTTTAAAATCCCAAATCTTCCTTCCCTGCTATGCTTCATGGGTTAGTGTAATGGGATCACAATTCACATGCCATCCTGGGGGGAGAAAATAAGGATCATCCTATATTCTTCCCTCTATCGATCTAATCTGCCACTGGTTTTTCCAATTTTATCTCTTCAAATCTGTTATTTCTCAAACCTATTAGCTACATCCCCTTCCCAAATAATCTCAGCTGGATTGTTTCACAGCTAATCCCTGATTCCTGCTTTGTATTCCAGCAAATCTATCTTCAAAGCTGACACTGCAATTTTCTCTAAAAAACGAAAAGAAAACCTTGAACCTGGCTGGATCACATACCTAGGTAACCTTTCAAGAGCTCCCTATCTTTATAAATGAATCCATGTTCCTTAGCACAGCGTCATGCCTTCTTCTATAATCCTGCGGCTCCTGCTTCATGTGTTTCAACTCAACTTTATACACTGAGCTCGGTGATATAACAGGGTGGTAGGGTACATGACTAGTGTGTGCAGGTCCCGTGGTTAGATCCTCAGTCTGGCAAGTTAAAAGAAAAAAGGCAATAGATTTAAATAGACATTTTCCCCCAAGATATATATATATAAATGGCAAATTGGCAAGAGTATATGAAGAAATGTTCAACATCACTAATCATCAGAGAAATGCAAGCTAAAACCACAATAAGATATCGCCTCTCCCTAGTATGAGCGGCCATACTTTAAGACTAAAGACAACAAACGTTGGTGAGGATGTGGAAAAAAGGGAATCCCTGCACACTTTAGTGAGAATATAAATTAGAATAACAAACATGGAAAATGATAGGTCCCCAAGAAAATAAAAAATAACACTAAATTGTGATCCAGCAATTCTACTACTGGGTAAATATTCACATCAGTATGTCAAAGAGATGTCTGGACTCTGACATTTACTGGAGCCCCATTCACAACAGCCAAGAAATGGAGACATCTAAGTGTCCATCAGTGGATGAATGGATAAACAAAATGTGGGCGCTATATACCATGGAATAGTGCTCAGTCACAAATGAAATCCTGTCACTGTGATAACGTGGATGGAACTAGAGATCATTATGTTAAGTAAAATATTTCAGGCACGGGAAGGCAAATACCACAGGGCCTCATTCAGATGATCTCAGATTCAGCAGACCTCACAGAAACTGACTGCGGAATGTTGGTTACCAAAGGCTGGGCAGGGTGGGGGAGAAAGAAGGATGAGAGCAGGCTGATCAATGGGTACTGAATTACAGCTGGAGAGGAACCACAATGACCTCTGGTGTGCTGGTGCACAGTAAGCCAAACACAGGTGTAATACTGTACTGTGTGTTTCAGAAAGCTGGAAGAAAGGATTTGGAATGTTTCCTCCCTAAAGAAATAATAAATGAAAAGACAGGTTTAATCTGATTTAAACATGTATAGAAATACCACATAGTATCCTGTAAATATGCATAACTTCTATGTCTTTAGGTATCAAAAAATAAACGTAGTTTAAAAAATTACAGTGAAATCTGCCTTAATGTTCTGAAGGGCAGTCTGTATCTAGTACATTTTAATGCAATATATCCTATAACACAGCATAATGCCTAACAATACTCAGTCCTTAAACATGTGCATGAAAGTTAATTATTGATGCTTTCAAGAATACAAAGTACAATTACAAAGCTAACATAATTAAGCTGGAGTGAGCAGCTATATGTCTTAGCATTTCCCATATTTCATTTCTGAGGAAAAGGGCTTTTTAATCTTAAATTGTATGCTGTATTCAAGTGTTACAAATGATCATTTTCAGGTCTGAAGTATACCAGAAGAGCGTGCAGCTTTACTGATAATAAGCTGGGTCTCCATTTGCGTGGCAGGTGCAAATTCAATTACTTGGTCGGTCATTTCTCCTGTGACCAGTCCAGAAAGCACTGTGGCAGAGCAGTTGTCTGACCGTAATGTGAATGCTGATACAGATCCATAAATGTGTATGAAAGTAGTGTAGGTCTGTTCCAGCAGCAATCCTGCCTCAAACAAGTGTAAGTTTACCTAGGCGAATAAACGGAAGCAAAAAATAAAAAAGGCCAAATCATATGACAAAGCAAGGATTCTATCCCTATTAAAAAAGCTTTTCTCAGTTTGTTCGGTCTAATAGAACCCTTTACACAAAGGCCACAGAACTGCACTGAGAAGTAGGGCAGTTTCTTCAGACTCACATTCTTCAGGTTGGAAGGAATCTAGCAAATCAGGTCACTCAGTCCTCTCTTTTTACAGAGGAGGAAGCTGAAGACCACAGCGGAGAATGATTTCCCTAAAGCACCAGAGCTGGAGCCAAGGCTGGAAGGGGAGCAGGGAGCGAAACAAGGAAGGGGATGCTGAAGGGCGCTCTGAGTCCTTCCCTGCCCACTGCCCCTGCCCGTCCCCCAGCCCACGCAGGCTAGGCAGGGACACCCCTCGAAAACTGTGTTTTTGGTCCTGAAATACATTTTCATTCTTTTCCCCTCTGTCTGGAATAACTTTTCTCCCTCCAGTGGAAGCCAAGTTCTTCCTTACCCAGCAACCTTACCTGAAATATTACCTCTTAGCTCAGTCAGAGCAAAAATGGCTTACGTCTCTGTTGCCATGGCATTTGGTAACAACCTTGGGATTCTTACCATATGGTACTAGCTATGGTGTGTCTGGTTCCCCCATCTCAGACTGGGGGCTCCTAAAGGGCATCACACACTTCACCTAGCCTTGTATTCCCATCACAGAGTAAGTGCCGGGTGACTGCTTGTTGAATTAACCCAGAAGAGGGTAAGTTTCTGAATAACACAGTATTAAAAATCAGATCACAGACAAAATAATTTTGTGAGGACTGTCTTACTGAATCCATTCTTATCAGAAGTCTTGTCCTTAAATATGCTCAAGGACTTACCAGGCAGATTCATCAGCTAACAGATGTTAACTCAAGTGAAATTTAGACAAAAATGGAAAGCTTAATGGTATAAATATCATGCAGGAAATTCAGGAGCAGTACTTACAGCAGAAAAAGGTCCATGTGGTGTAAAACGATTACATGAAGAAGGCAAGTGAAAAATATAGTTCCCATTATTTATAATGAAGTCTAAGATTGTACAAGTAAACTGCAACAACTGTATAAAACTTTTTTTTTTTTTGGTACCAGGAATCGAACTCAGGACCTTGTGCTTGCCAGGCAGGTGCTTGTACCGTTGAGCTATATCCCTGCCCCAGCTGTATAAAATTGTCATACTGCATAAACTTATAGAACTTTTTTTTCAAAAATTATGTTTTTCATATTAGGTACACTTTTTAAGAAAAAGATTTATATATTACAGTTGCATCCTCAAAGTATCCTTAAGTGCTTATGTTATGCCAATACCTACGTGGATACATTATAAACACTGAAAAATGATTTTAGAATAGAATAATAACTATAAAAGTTTACTGTTTCATAATGGGGTTACAAAGTAATAATCTAGATTTCCACCGGCTTGAAAGTATTGCCAGAAGCTATCTTATTATCTTATAGTCACATCTTGTTTTTTCATCAAAATGGTCTTATTCACAAAGTACCTTACAGGTATTTAAACTATTCTTGGCCTTTGTTCACCAAATTTGGCTTCAAGCAACTTCAGGCTTGAACCTGAATTCACTCAAAAGAAGAGAATTTGCCAGCCTTATAACTATTCAACAAGCTGCCCGCTCCGGGCTTTGAAAGTAACTCTGCAAGAATATCAAAAAGACTTTGTGAAACTGCAGCACTGCTGGGAAAGTTCCTGGGTTCCTCTGGTGACTGCTTTAAACAGAGAAGAGTCCCATGGTTTGTAAACAGTCATACCACTTTATGGAAACACGCTGTACCTGTGTAGAGTCCCACTATGGTTTATAGAAGTGGGAATTTATGAATGATTACTGTGCAAATCAAAATGTAAAGCTGCAAATAAAAAAAAACTCACTTCTCTACCATAAGGTTTGAGCACAAATAAATACACAAGTACCCAAAAAGGCATATGTATTTGAAAATACAGAGAACAATACCAATGTTCAATTGACAGCTAAACTTGTCTTCTATGGTAACATTCAGAATCTTTTTTTTTCCTGGAGATAACGTTTTAAAAATTTATTAGTGTATGTCTGCAGGACGTAATGATTATTACATTCATTATGGGAGCTGGTACATGTAATAACACATCTTAATTCTTTTTACATCCCCTCCCCACCGCCATCTCCCTCCACTTCCTCCGTCTTTTGACTTCTTGCCCATTACCAAAAAGGAGCATTAGAAATCTCTCCCATGCTGGAGTGACAGAACAGACATGAGCCTTAGTTTTATAGCCAAGAAAACAGATCTGTAAATAGTAAGAGATCTGCTCAGGGAGGCACAGACATTTAATAGGAAGTACTTTGTCTTCTGCATCCTTGCCTTTCCTCAACTAGTAAATTTCTATGGTTAATGATTTTAGGAGGCTGGTTCACACTGGACTGCCTACCTTTGAATTTTGGCATCAACACTGGTTTTTTTTTTTGGTACTGGGAATTGAACTCAGGACCTTGCTCTGGCCAGGCAGGCACCTTACCACTGAGCTACATCCCCAGCCCTGGCATCAACACTTTAACCCCAGCCAAATCACTGTGTCTCTGTTGTACATAAAATGGGATGGAAACAGTAGCTACTTCAATGTATGTATATATGTAAAACCATGGGGCACAGTGTCTAATGCATAGCGGTAATATCATCTCCCTTCATTTAAGCTTTGATATATTTTCTAAAGCTACCTATATCTTGTTTGAAAGAAGATCAAATTGCAGAAGAAAATATTCCTTTCTTCTACTCCCGCTTTCCTCACAGGCAAAAGCCATTCTGTGATCTCCATAATCTGCCTGGTTCCCAGTGCATAAAACTTCTGAATAAATGTTGAATAAATATAAGATCAAACCTCTTTGGTCATTACCTGCTGTCAAATACAGCCTTTTGTTTACTTCACTTGCCATTTATTATTCTCATATCTCATAGACTGTGATTAGCGGTCTGATTGCGTGTGATTTTAGAACTTGAGAAAAGGTGTGATTTCTTTGTATATTTTTAGAAAAGATTCCTATGAGTGTGAGAAATCTACCCACTTCATCTTAAAACTAGTTCAACTTTATACAGTATGGAACTCTTATTAAGCAGGAAGGGAGGGCAGGAGGAAAAACAACACATTCTTAAAAAAGAAGAAACAGGCCGGGGATACAGCTCAGGGGCATAAGCGCCTGCCTGGCAAGTGCAAGGTCCTGAGTTAGATTCCTGGTACCAAAAAAAAAAAAAAGAAACATGTTTGTGACAGTTCATATAGCCCCTTGTAGGACCACATTATAACTTTGTAAAGCATCCAGCATAATATTTAAAGATTAAGTGGATCAAGTGAGGTGCTATTTTCCAATGAATTATAGAAACACTACAGTGAAAATAAAGGTGTTATGAGAGGATTTTCATTGCTACTGGCACATAGCAACTCAACTCACAATACCACTGTTACAGTTCTATGTACTAGAAAGTTCAAAATAGTCTGTAGGGCCATGAAATAACTTTTGCATATAACAGTCCTAACAGTAAATGACATAAAAATTGGCATGTTTCTAAGGTTCTTCCCAGTTTTTAAATCACTGCACAAGATGCAAGACACAACTTGAAAAATCTAGAGGATAACAAGTGTGGATGCAATCACATACCTGATACGTAAGTACTTTAAGAAACCATCAATATCTACACATAGATCAATAACGGATCAATGAATCCAGTAGGGAGGAACAGGCACCTCACCACCCCTCTTATTGTCTGACTTCACTGACAAGAAAAAGAACAATCTAGAGAGACAAGAGGAGTCTTCCAGGATGGAAGAGGGAGATCCTGCAGGTTTCCGGGAAATTAGCATTGTTTTCTATTATTTTTAAATATAACTCAGTATTTTTTACAACTCTTTTCCCAACTTTTTCTCTCCTTGTCTCCCTTCTCATTTCTCTGTCTTAACATTCCCATTTCTCTACCTTTTCCCTCTCTTTCGAACAGGTTTCATTACTATCATGGGCCCTATTTAATTGCTCAGAGGGCCTGGGGTTTACCATCTCGTCTGATTAGAGGGTGCATGAAGAATAGAAAAAGGGACAGAAGAGACTAGAAATGAATTGGAAACATCAATCCATTAAGAATCAATCTCGTTACTTAAACTAGGAGTCTAAGTTGGTCCAGTCATTAGAGAGTTGGGAAAATTGGAGTATGAGGACTATGCCTGGCACTTATTGAGCTCACCTATGGTGAGCAGTCAAGGATTGTGGGATCAAACCTCTTCATCAGGATGCTCTCCTGAGGTGCGTCACTGCATCAAACCCAAACTATGAAACGGTCATGTGCTGTATAACTGTGTTTCAGTCAGTGATAGACTGCTTATATGACAGTGGTCCCATGAAACTAAATGGAGCTGCATGGTGACATTACAACCATTGTAATGTGACAGCATGGTGCATTACTCACATGGTGCTGATGTACACAAGCTTATTGTACTGCAAGTACAGTAAAACTTGTATAAAAACACAGCACATACTTGGTAACAAACAGCAAGTGTACATATTTACTATACTACACTGTTGGTTATTTTTGAATGCACACCTGCTTATAAGACAGTTTACCATAAAACCATGACAATTTTCTGTACTGTTCTTTTGCTAGTTTGTAAAAGGTTGTCTGTCTGTTAATGTTCTCCCCCTTTCATTTTTAAAATTAAAAAAAAAACCATGACACCAGCAGCAGCCTCATGCATTGTATGTGCCATGTCTCCTGACTGCATCACCGTCCCTTGTGCTTGATTCTCTTACTGCTTTGTTCATGAAGACCCAGAAGCAATAGGCTATGTTATTATATACTCTTCATTTTTTTTTTTTTTTTTTGGTACCTGGAATCAAACTTGGGACCTTGCGCTTGCCAGACAGGCACTTGTGCTGCTGAGCTATATCCCCAGCCCCATGTCATTATATATGTGTATGTGTATCTACACACACACACACACACACACACACGCCTAAGTATGTAGTAATCTATTCCACCAAGGTTTATGTAAGTGCATTCTTTGTCCATAGCATGACAAAATCAACGACCCATTTCTCAGGATGTATTCCCATCACTAGGCAGTGCAGGACTGAATATATAACTGAAGAGTGGACACTGTAGGGAAAAGTAAATCAACATAACACTCAACTTTGGCCTTCAATGATAACAGCATACAAAGGACAATGAAACCTTGGGAAATAGTTACCTTTGAGATAAGAAAACATTAAGATGGGAAACATGAGAAAGGCCTTTACTTTTCACTTTGTATGGGTCTATACTATTTTAATTTTCAAATCTTATACATGTATGGCTTTAAAAATGTTAACACAGATAGTGAATTTATAGTTTAGTTCTGTCACTTAAAACTTCAGTAATAAATATTACATGTACAATGTTAAGCAGCTGTAGAAAAAAGTACCTAAATATCACAGTTTGAGTTACCTTTGACATTGTGATTTGGGGAGTTTTGAAAACCTTAAGTATAAATGTAAAATTCAACAGACATTTATTATGCAATAAAGTACACAACACTGACCTGTTCTTAAGGCCATGTTTTATAATCTTGTTTCTTTTGCTTCCTGAAAGCCTTTCTCGTGAATCTACAACACACATACATGTCTCGCTGGTTGGAATGTAAAATTTGCAGCTACCTTTGAAAGTAGTTTAGCAGTTTTTAAAAAATTTAAACACAATTAAAACAGAGTTATCATATGACCCAGCAATTCCACTGTAGATATATACTCAGGAGAAATGAAAGCAAATGGGCAAGAACGTGCACGTAAACATTCATAGCATTACTTGTAATAGCCAAAAAATGAAAACTGCCTAAATGTTGAACAGA
Source organism: Chinchilla lanigera (assembly GCF_000276665.1). NCBI lineage: Eukaryota > Metazoa > Chordata > Mammalia > Rodentia > Chinchillidae > Chinchilla > Chinchilla lanigera. Next base: position 4,269,286 of record NW_004955521.1, on the reverse strand, counting down.
TGAATAAATAAAATGTATATTTACACAACTGAATACTGTTCAGCAATAAGAAGGAATGAACCATCAGCACACGCTACTTCATGGATGAACTTCAAAATGGGATATGAAGTGTGAGAAGGCAGAGGCAATCCCACGTACTGTACGATTCCACTTACAAACGGTCCCTGATGGTTCAGGATGGTTCAACCTATGATTTTTCTTTCTTTTCTGCACTACTTTATGGTAGTGCAAAAGCAATATATATTCAGCAGAAACCAACCATATTTCTGATTTTTGAATTTTGATCTTTTCCAAGACTAGTGCTATGCGGTATGATACTGTCTCCTAATGCTAGACAGCAGAAGAGAGCCACAGATCCTCCAGTCAGTGATGCAGGCATGACTAATACCCTATGGAGTGTCATGCAGATAGGCGATGACATTCCGTAGGTGAGGTATATTAAATGCATTCCAAATTCAGAGTATCTTCAACTACCTAGAGCTGAGGTTGTGGGTAGGAATGAGGATTAGGTATGAATGTATCTGAGTAACCTCACAAGAAGGATGAAAATGCTCTGAAGTTGGATTATGGTGATGGTACAACACTTCATAAAATTCTAAGAGTTACTAAATTGTACGCTAGAAATGGGAAATTTTATGATATGTAAAATATATCTCAATAAAGCTATTAATGATATGCACCCAGGAACACTGTGTCCACACACATGCAGGCAGCTCTGACACATGTGGGTGACCAGTGACAGCCTGTAAGCCAGTCTACCTTAGGGAATGTGCTTTTAGTTGGTTGGCTTATGTTAAGGTAAATAACCATCCTATGTTGCGGTAAAAACAATTCCTTCTCTTCAAGTAAAACAAAGGACTCATTAAGGTGGGTGAGCAGGAGTCTCTCCCCAAGATCTTTACTTTATTCCATTTGAAAATGTATGAAGTGCTTAAAGCTGAGCATTTAAAGAATTAGGCACTGAAGCACAGTTCTGTTGGAGTTTAGCAAATGGAAAAACTCACCAGTTGAAAGTGGAAGATCCACAAGAGAAAAGCTCAGTGCCAGGAACCAGGATATGAAAAAAGTACTGGATGACAGATGTGATTATAGCCAGTCAGTAACACTTAAATAAACTGGGATGTCACAAAAGTTACTGCAAGAGATCTTTTTGCAGAAAGCACAGAACAAGATGCCATGTTTGATTTGTGGAAATGTTTGGATGTTATCACAAAACTCCTCACGGTCACACGATAGAATGTTATTGTATACTTTTGTAAAATTCTTAGCCTTTTTTGGCAGTATTGGGGATTGAACTCAGGGCCTCTGTACTGAGCTACGTTCCCAGCCTTGCCCACTCCCCATTTTTAAAAACATTCTGATTTTAAAACAAGGCTTCTCTAGTTGCTAAATTGCCCAGGCCGGTCTTGAACTTGCAGTCGTCCTGCCTCAGCCTCCCAGAGTGCTGGACTACAGGTGTGTACCACCACGCCTGGTTCCAGACTGACTTCTGAATTTTGACAGTTTAGTTTGATTACATTTTACATTATCCTTTCACCTGCACTGCACAGCATGTCCCAGATTTTTAACACTGAGGACTAACACAACTATAGTTTATAGAAAGCTGACAATACATGAAGCATTAAGTACACACATTTGTTACGTTTCCCATTTGAAGCTTAACCTGAGCCCATGTACAACAGACAATGAAACTGAGATTTAGATGTGCTCAGTAATTTGCCAAGGTTACAACTCCAGGAGATGGAAAAGGCAGAATTCACATCCCAATTTACTACAGCCTGCCTCGGATTAACAACTTTATGAGCTGCCTTGATAACTCACCAATTTTTGGTAATTAATTCAGTCACACAGCTTATATGGTTGATTATATTTCTTTTAAAAAAAACTTTCAAAGCAGCCAGGTTGGGTGGTGAGTATCCATAATCCTAGCTACTTGGAAAGCCGAGGGAGGAGGATTGTAAGTTTGAGGCCAGTCTGGGAAACCCAGCAAAATAAGGTGAAGTAAAGTAAAATAAAATAAGGGCTGAGGCTGTAGCTCAGTGGGAGAGTGCACCTATGTTCACTTCTTAGTACTGCAAAATGAAAACTTCCAAAATAGAACACACTATGTATTTCTTTTTCTCTTTTCAAACATCTCTACTGATCACTGTACTTCAGTGTAATCGCTATATTGTCTTCTATGCTGTATACAGTTTTCTCTTACTACCTCAAAGATTATACTAGAAAGTGAACTATGTCTGTCAGATTTGGTAATTTGGAAATTAAAACATACACACACACTGTGTGTGGATGGGAAGATAATATATAATGGATTCTTTTGCTAAATGGGAACTTTCAGAGTTCAGAGTTAAGCAAGCACTAGAGAAATCAAGTTATACTTATTATTAGTTTGCTTCTCTTGCATCCAATTCCTAACTCATTACTGTAATTGTCAATTATTCCTAACATGTCCTACACAAAGATAGTGTAATACTTTCTTTCACTGTAGTTTATTTTTACTTGAATTCACTATTGAAAGCAAAAATATATACCTAAAATAATTGTTGATAATACCAGAGAGCTACTACTGATAATACCAGAGCTTCCTTTTAAGGAAATGTTTATGTTGTACATACCATCTTTTCCTTCTTATTATTAGAACTCTTACACCCCAAATTATTAAAGTTTAAATGTTAAAAATTCAAATTGCATTAGAAATATATATTACATGCATTGCAATTCATTACTTGGAATATAAATCATGGTAACTTTTGCTGAGAAATACATCAGTATTAGTTTCAGGTGTTTACTGAAATCCACTAAAGGTTACCTGGCCATTACAAAATCAGATCTATACAAAATTTTACGAAATAAAAGATTTTTAAAAATTAGTTATATGTCAGAACAGCTTATGCTACAACTAGCTATATAATAGTACATAAAATTCTGAATGAAAAAGATAAGAGTGGAGCAAACTAGGATCTGGAACAGAAATATACATCTAAATTACTTATTCTTAGAAAAGGAATGCATTGTATTTTTTAATCACTTTGCCATTTTGTGAGGAGTGAATGAGCAGCCTCACTATCTAGCACAAAGATAAATAAGTAAGTTATAGCTCTTAGGTAAGTGAATGTACCTAAAACTAACTGACAGAAAATGTGATTAAGAAATGGCAAATGTAGATTCCCCTTCACTCTGACCTATCAGGCTGAATCTGTCTGATCTATCAGCTATAAGCATACTATACATCTAAATGAAGGGGCTGGGGTCTCAGCCTCCTTAGCTCACCAACAGATGGTTATTGAAAGTGACTATCGGGCTCTCTGAGAAATCTGGTAAGAGTCTGCAAACTATTTAGAGCACAAATGCCCAATAACATCCAGCCGTTAGCATGGGTATTGATGTAGACAAACAACTTACAACAACATTTTCTATAAACTAAAGCTTCAATAAACAGTAATGGTTAATTACCACAACAGCAGAAGCAGAATTCCACAGACTAACCACACAGGCACAGGTGATGTTCATGGCCGGAGATAAAGGAAGGCTTTAAAAGAAGGAAAAGTTAGATTTATTTCTGGGAGTGTAACAGAAAGGAAAGGGAACAGCTTGAGAAGGAGGACAGATGAGAGCCCCCTCAGTCCTCCATTCGGCACACTGCTTGTTTGTGCTACACCTTGCATCTTGTTTTGTTTGAGTTTTGTAAAAAATATATGTTTCATTTTATATTTTAAATTAATGTTTTAAAAGAATAAACAATTATACACATTGACAGGGCATGGTGGATGTTCTGATAAGTATGTATGATACTGAGTGGATAAATCAAGTTAATTAACATTAAGTACCTCACTCTCCTGTCATTCATAAGACAACTGAGAATTACTCTTGTTTTGAAATATACATTATTACTGACACTAAGAATGTTCATCCTGTTGGGCAACAGATCTTGAACTTGTGTCTCCCATCGATCTGAAACAGGCCTCTGATCAGAAATCCACCATTCCCCCTCTCGTCATTCCATTCTATTTCTGCGAGATCAACACTTTTAGATCCCACATGTAAGTGAGATCACGTGACATTTGCTTCCTGGGCCTGGCTTATTTCACTTTGCATAGTGTCCTGAAGGTTTATCCACCCTATCCAGTTGGTGGAAAAATTGTTTTCAAAACCAGACCCTGGTGCCCAAAAGGTTGGGGGACTGGATAGGGTGGGCAGGGGGGAAACGATGAGGGTGGGATGGTTTGGGACTAGGTTCTCAGAAGGAGGGCACAACTGAAACCCCCGCAGGTGCAGTGCACGGTAGTGTTCCTGCTCCTATGAGAAGCTAACGTCACCTCTGATCTGACAGGAGGCAGAGCTCAGGCTTAAGGAAAGCGATGGAGAAAGGCTATGAATACAGACAAATTTCCCTAGCCAGGCGCTCACCTCTGGCTGTGACCTCCCCGCCGACTCCCCGCTCCCTTTCCTGACAGACCCTGCACTGATTCTGTGCACTGTTACCAGTCGGTAGCTCAGGGCTGGGGACTTCGGTCATAACAGAATTTCCTTCTTCTGAAGGCTGAGTAGTATATATACACAGCAGTTTCTGTTGCTAGTGCTGCGTATTCCTTCTTGAGGTACAGTGCTGCTAGTACGACTGTTTGGCTATAAAATATGTGCACGCAGCAAGGTATGGTGGTACGCACCTATAATCCCAGCTACTTGACAAGTTGAGGCAGCAGAAGCACAAGCTTGAGTGCAGCCAGGGCACCTTACCTAGATTCTGTCTTAAACTTTCTGAAAGGGCTACAGATCTAGCTGAGTATTACAGTGCTTGTTTAGCATGCGTGAGGCACTGGGTTCAAGCCCCAGAGCCTAACAACAGGAACAAAAAAGTGCACACACTGAAGAGTATTGGACACAAGGTTGTCTTGGCTACGTATGTCCAGATCGCTAAGGATCTTAAAAACTTGGCCGAGGAACCTGTGTTTTAGAGTAGGCCATGGAAGTCACCAGATTCTAGAGCACAGGAATAGAGATAAATTATCAGGCAATGGTTAAAGTTGGCTTTAGATCTGAGTTTGCACTGCTGTCTTATTAATCGAATTGAGTTTGCTTAAATTCTCAGAACTTCAATGTTTTTATCTGGAAAATGGAGATAAGGTTAGTCCTTATCTCGTTCTGTGCACATGAAGGCAACGATGAGCACATCCCCGGTACACGCCAGCTACTGTTTCCTAGGAGGCTTGCTTAGAGGGTAAGGCCTGGGGGCATGGTACAGTAGAGATTCAGGGAAATGGGAAGAGCGAGCCATTAAGATGAAATGTGCAGCGGGACACCTGGCCTTTAACAAGACTATGAGTGTAGTGATAAATAATCCTAGTTATGATGTTCAAAACAGAAGGCTGAGTGTCTAAGCCTAACAATTCGGCACCCTAAAATGGTTTAAATATGGAATCATCATACTGCTCTACCACTGTGAGAATATCACCTCTTAAAATGATGTACTGTGACACCAGAACTCAGAACTCAGTCTGCGATCTTTAGATTGAATCAGAAATGATTCAGTAGACTTAGAAAATACCAGTTAGTAGGGAAAAATCAAAAAGAACCTCAAAAAACCTACACGAGTTTACCACAGGCTGACAAAGAGGTAAATATCTTAAAGGTGAGAAGGGTCACATATAGGCCAAACTTCTTACAGTATCTTGTCTTTGTTTAATGTGGCAATCAATGGTCACCAAGGTCCCTAGAAGTACAGCACTACACATCTGTGCCTCCTGTCCCTACCCTGCGCTGGCAGTTCCACAAAGGCAGATCCTAAATCACACTTGCCCTTGTGCTGCCCACCACTACTGAACAAGTACGTATTGCTGTCTTTCTTCACCTGGGATGAGTTTGTGAAACGGGTGCTTCCAACTAAAGGGCTGGGGGCAGGGGGTTCAGCTTTAATGTGGTCAGGTTTCTTTTCTACAAAATTATTTTCCCAGCATCTGAGTTTTGAATCAAGAAGACTTGCCTAAGTGCTACAGTAGACTTTTCAATCAGTCACAACTATCGCCTTAACCTAGTATCCAGAAAATGAGAACACGAAGATTTCAAAGCTTCGGAACTACTGGGTAGATTCGAATCACTTTGCTCTGTGTAAGTGGAGCTTTGCTTGGGCTTAGCTCCTGCACCAGGAATTCTAAGATCTGGGTTTTGGCCTAGCTTCTTTCCTTGTACGCTCCTGTCATTCCAACACCTACAACACAGTGAAAGACTATCCACACTGCCTCTTCTTCAGAGAACTAAGTATCTGTAGGCGTGGCGCAGCTATGCAGTGGGAGAGCTCCTGTCCAGCACAGGAAATAAATAGATGCTATTTGATACTCCATTTTCTCTCAGATTTAGAATTATTATTATAAAGTTAGGATTTTATTTCTGGATGAGAAAACCAAAACATTTCGGGGGAGGGTCTTACAGCAAATTCTTCTCTGTCCTAAAGGGTATGTGGGCTGAAGTGGGCATCTGTGGGAGGACAAAGGAAAGAGCAGCTGAGCAAGGCCGGGACCCAGGACGACAACATGGCCTAAGTCTTGAAACCACAAATCAAAGCAGCTAATGAAACTCCTTCCAAAACTTCAGCACAAATTTCAGTGACACACACCGGAATCTGCTTTTACACATGGTCCTTGTGTGGAGCAAGGCTACAGTTTTTTAAAAAATGACAAAATAATGATGTCTAGTGATTGAGTCTTTGCTACTAAAAGAACTCAGCATCTTTTCACACTAGCACCGATGTAACACTTTAAGTACCCCAACCACCTGACGACATATAATAAAACTGGGCTTAGATATTTTCTTACTGTTTTACTTTGATATTTATCTTACTATCACTTAATGTTGTAGTGACATACTCATGGTGATAGTAACAAGGAAATACTGGAAGATTCCTTTCCTTTTTAAAAGAATCATATTTGGGAATAACAATAATTAAATAATCATATATCTGGATTTTAAAAAATCAAGACTGTACTGCAGCAGAAGAAAAAGGAGTTTCACACCAGAAAGTTAATGTTTGTGGTACAAACACGTGGGACTTTGTAAACCAGAAGGTGTGTGGGTCTCACCGTGTGCGGATCACACGCAAGCGCCGTGCGAGGACGTCACAACCGGGCGGCGAAGTATTTCGTTCTAGGGTGCAGACACCGCGCCCCCGACACCGCTACCCCCTTTCTCGGACAGGAGGGTGAGGCTCGCGCCTCGCAATCCCGTCCGCGTTTCCACG
>NW_004955521.1:4247667-4261955 GCF_000276665.1 Chinchilla lanigera | reverse complement strand
ACTTGTTTTAACAAGAAAATATATTATGAAAAGAGAAGCACTCTACAAATGATAGCGCGTGTGTGTGTGTGTGTGTGTGTGTGTGTGTGTGTGTGTGCGCGCACGGGCAGGTGTTTGTTTTTTGTTTGCTTTTCTTTTTGTTGCTGTTTTTTTTTCGGTACCAGGAATCGAACTCACGACCTCGCGCTTGCCAGGCAGGCGCTGCGCCGCTGAGCTAAATCCCCAGGCCCCAAGCGCAGGTATTTGTATACATCACACACGGTCCTTGGTTTATACCCACTGGGGTATAAGCAGTATAAGCACAGGGAGCAGCTGGTCCCTATCATGGGGTCCCTGATTTGTTGTCAGAAGGTCACAAACTCTTGAAATCGGGTGCAGAGTTTTGTGCTCCTGTGTATCGGTATATTTTTTCTGCACAAACGCTTCATAGTTTGCATCAGGGTCTGAAGTGAGTCGAAGACCCAAAACAGGCCTGAAATGATGACGGCGTTTGACGTAAGCGAAGTCGGGGGACCACGGAAAGGCCTCTGTCACTCGAGGGGAATGGAGACCAGCAGCGCGCGTCTCGGCCTGCTCCCTCCCCTCCCGGGGCTCACACGGCTACCGGCCCAGCCCCGCCGCTCTTCAGTGTGCCCCGAGGACAGGGTCTGTGGACGCTCCTCAATTTACCTCGGGAAGCCCGAGTCACGGCGGAAGTCCGCAGTTCCTCCGCAGCCGGCAAGACTCGGGCTTCAAATCCCGCGCCCGGACGGTGCCCGCGCTCTGGCGGGGAAGAGACGGGGCGGGGCCAGTTTGCAAGGGGCGGGAAGGGGCGGGGCCGAAGTGCAGCAGGGCCGGGACCGAGCGGTGAGGGGGCGGAACCGGGCGGGTCCAGGGCGGGGTGGGGCGTGGCCGGGGCCGGAGCGGCTGGAAGGCGGGCTCATGCGGGGCCCTCAGCCGCGAGGGAAGACGGAACCCGCCGAACCCGTCCTGTCTGCCGGGAGCGCGCCGCGGGACGGAGCTGCATCCTCGCGGAAGGCCGCCCTTTTCTTTTCCTCTCCTCTTCCCCTGATGGAGGGGACCCACGGAGCCCGAGTTATCAGACAGGACCTGGGCTCGGCCACACGGCCCATGGCAGGGTGCCTCCCCATTCACGTGGGTACAGCCATGGAAACAAGGACCATGGAACACGGACCACAGGAACAAGGACCACAGAACAAGTACCACAGGAACAAAATTATGGAACAAGGACCACAGGAACAAGAACCACAGGAACAAAGACCACAGGAACAAGGACCACAGAAACAGGGACCATGGAACAAGGACCACAGGAACAAGAACCACAAGAACAAGAAACATGAAGCATGGACCGCAGGAACAAGGACCACAGGAACAAGAATTATGGAACAAGGACCACAGGAACAAGAACCATGGAGCATGGACCACAGGAACAAGGACCACAGAACAAGTACCACAGGAACAAGAATTATGGAACAAGGACCACAGGAACAAGAACCATGGAACAAAGACCACAGGAACAAGGACCACAGGAACAAGGAGCATGGACTACAGGAACAAGAGCCAAGGAACAAGGACCACAGAACAAGAACCACAGGAACAAGGACCACAGGAGCATGAGCCAAGGAACAAGGACCATGAAAAAAGAACCACAGGAACAAGAACCATAGGAATGAGAACCCCTGGAACAAGGACCACAGGAACAGGTGCCAGAGGAACAAGGACCACAAGAGCAAGAAGCACAGGAACAAGAAGTTACCTTAGTGTTGGGCTGGTCAGCATGCCCTCAGGTCTAAGGCAGCTAGGAGGCAGGAAGAGAAGCCATTTCCAAAAATCCCATCTGCGCCCTGCCAGGATAACAAGTACCTCTCCTACCTTTCAGTGAGGCTTTGACTGCCTAGTTCTATCATGATTTTACATTTGAAGGATCCACTCTTTCAACACATTTTTGAAGGCCATACTGTTTCAAGCATCGTTCTAAGCAATAACTTATGGCAATTGACATTTGTGTTGGTGACTTTCCAATGTACTATAGAGTAGTTGAGAATAGGAATAACTAATATAAAGCCTTGTTGAAAGCCTAACTTTAAAACAGTAGCAAGTGGTGATAGTTGAATGTGGCAGGCAGGGGATGAAATTACTGAACTGTTCTGGAGATGGCAAGTTCCTCATTTTAAAATTAATTTTAGCAATATTACAAAAGAATATGCAATATATATATATATATATATATATATATATTTGTGATGTGATACAGTGTGTGTGTGTACATATAAAAGACCTCCCCTTCCAAACAGTCTCAGATATTTTGGAGTTGCAAGTCCTTTACCAAATTTGTGTTACATACTTTCCATCACTAGCTTGTGTTAGGCTGGGGGAATAGAAGCATCTTTGTGTAGTGTAATGCTCCCGAGTTGATTCTTGAGACACTTGAAAAAAATGAAAGCAAAGGGTTTCCATCAAAACCTTAGGAGTTGGCCTAGTCAGATTTTCTTCTCTTCTTTCTGACAGTAGGGCCCCTCATTCAGAGAATGAGCTGAGCTGGATGCAGAATGCTTTGTGTAATTCAGAAGCTTGGAGGTGGCTGCCTCTTTGGCATCTACAGCTATATCTTCCAGGGGTACGCCTGATACCTTCACTTCCACATACCTTTGCTAGCCTCCCCAGCACACACTCATGTACACATGCACATACACACACTGGGGATGGAGGAGGACTTGGAATATTGGAATGTAAAAGAGGTTCTCAATCTCCAAGCACTGAGTAGTGATCTGTCCTTAAATTTTAGGTGCTTTTCAAGCACCACCAAACTCAGACCTGACTCTTTTCCTTCAAAGTTGTATGTGTATGTGTGTCTGTGTGTCTGTTTCTCTCTGTCTTTCTATGCAGTCCAGGCCAACTTTGGACTTGCTAGGTAGCCCAGGCTGGCTTCAAACTCATAATCCTCCTTCCTTAGCCTTTTGAGTGCTGGGGTTGCACCATTACTAGCAAAGTAATTTTTCTATTATGTTAAGATATACATCATATTTATCATTTTAACCATAGGTAAGTATGCCATTCAGTGGCATTGAATACATTTGCAATATTGTATAATCACCACTCCAACTTTTTATCCCTAACATAAATTACCATTAAACAGTGACTTCTGTTAAGTCTGTTAACCAATCACTTCTGACTCCTTCCCAGGCCATAGTCATCTCTATTCTACTTTCTGTCTCTTGAATTTGTCCATCTTAGGTGCCTTGTATTAGTGGAATCATACACTAATTCCTTCTGTGTCTGGCTGATACTATTCAGTATATTTTCAATATTCATCCATGTTGTAGCCTATATCAAAATTTCATTTCATTGTTTGGCTGAATAATATTTCACTACTATGTGTGTACACTGTATACCACATTTTGTTTATCCATTCATCAATTGATGAACATTTGGGTTATTCCACCTTCTATTGGGAATGATGCTGCTATGAGCATTGCATACAAATATTTGTTCCAGACCTGTTTTCATTTCTTTTGGATTTATGTTTAGGAGAGACTTCCTGGATTACATGGTATTCTACGTTTCACCTTTTGAAAAGCCTTGGTCAGGCCTCTCTAGGTGCATGAATAAGGGCAAGTGTTTAGAGTGGCCTCAGCTCACAGAGGTTAACAGCTCAACTGAAGAGTCTCAGAGACCATGAAATTCATTTGTCAGTGTGTGGGATGTGGATTTCCCATGTGGGTTGAAGTGAGACAGAGCAGGGAAGTTATAGGGATGGGGAGTGTTTGCAGTGTGGAAAAAATTGCAAAAGGAGCAACTAAACTATATTGGTGATATTTGCTTAAGTTTGAAAGATATTGTCAAATAGTTGCCTAATTTATTCACTCTTGGGGCTATTATACAGTAAAGGAAAGTACTATTTTTGAAAGGCAGCGCCAGTCAAACAAAGGGGAAACCTCAATGTGCTGTAACAAAATAGACAGATTATGTCTAAAACATATTTTAGGAGGCTACCAAAAAGAGACACATTACTTTCTCCCTCCATCTGGGAATCTAAATTCTTATTTATAATGAAGAAGCAGAATTCTTGCCTGTACTTTTCCAATATTGAAACAGCTTTGGTAGAAGACACTTAACCAATTACTTTTATGAAGGTGAGAACTTCTATTCATACAGCTTATAATATTGATGAAATGTTGCCATTTTTCATAATCATTGGTCAGGTACAGTGTGCATCTGAAGTCTCAGGAACAGAGTTCAAATAATGAGTTTGGAAATTTGTGTTGAAACTTGGTTATAATGTATAGTCAAATAATTAAATGATTTATAACACCAGGCAGGGTAGGTATTTATTACCCAATATAAGTATGCAAAAAATATGTTTACATGTCTGTAATTTTATGTTATTGTCTGATGACATATTTTGGAAGACAATGAATTTATCAAGATGAAGCAGGAAAGATCTGTAATAATTTAACTATGCATGCTATTGTATAATCAAAGAATTCCAAGAACATTTACCAGATTATTCCTGTTGTTAATTAAGGTCAGTTATCCAAAGGAGAAAATTAAAAACAAAGAGAGCTCATAAGAGAGTTATAGCTGGGTATGGTGGTGCACACCTGTAATCCCAGCACAGGGAGACTGAGGCAGGAGGATCACTGCAAGTTCGAGGCCAGCCTAAGGTCCATAGTGAGTTCAAGTCCAGCCTGAACTACACAGACTCTTGTCTCCAAAAAAAAAAAAAAAAAAGCTATAAAATGACACTGAAGAGCTTAATTCTAGGGCTTTTAAAGATAAAAGTTGTAATAATGAAAGTTGAGAAACTACTTGAATGGATACCACTAAGGAATGATTCACATCAAATATGAAGAACTTAATGAATACAACCATTAAATATTGGAATGGGAACATGGAAGGCTCTGGAATCTCCTAAAATGGAGACTCTTGAAAATAAGACTTTAAAAAATCAACAGAGTGATTTTAAACAGCACTCCCAAACCAAGCGACAGAACACACCTGGAGTCTGAAATACACTGTTAAATTCAAGCGCAGCCCTGTGTTGAGTAGAACTGGCAAGACGCAAAGCGCTCACTGGTCAGGGCTCAAGGAGGGTTGGGAGACACCAGTGTGAATCCGGTCAGAAGAAAGCGGGAGCAATACAAAGACCCTTTCCGTTTGGTACTCTTTAAAATAAATGCTGCTACACTGAAATCTACCCCAAAGTTTAAAATATGTGTCTGTATGATCCATGTCATAGATCGCAGCATGTGAAGGGAGAAGGCCTCCAAGTTCATTCAGCATGGTGTCTTCCACACGGGTTTTTGGGAGTCTATGAAGAGGGACCCAGAATTTGGACTTAGGTCTCCAACTCCAGTGCTGCCTTTCTCCACCACTGCAGTGTGGTCTTTCCTGCTTTTCCACTTGGATGTTTTCTCTTGTTTGTTTGTTTGTTTTTTGTCTCTTTGAGACAGGGTCTTGCTATGCAGTTCAGGCTGGCCTTGAGCTCACTTTGTAGCACAGGCTGGCCTTGGGCTCACGATGATCCTCCTGCCTCAGCCTCCTGAGTGCTGGGATTACAGGTGTGTACCACCATGCCCGGCTTATTTTGTTTGTTTGTTTTTGTTTTTTGAGACAGGATTTCACTATTTAGTGCAGGCTGGTCTTGAACACACAGCAGTCTTCCTGCCTTTTCCTGAAGTGCTGGGATTACAGGTGTGCGCCTCATACCTGTTGAAATTTTTTCATGTATTTGTGCTGTTTTAATTTCTTAGGGGGAGAGGAAAGTGTTAACTACCCCACACTAAACAGATCTTAATAACCAAATCCTCTTAGTTTTTCAGAGAAGTCAAGCACCAGTGAGTTTAGTGACTTTGTCAGAATTCCAGTAGTCCTAAGGGTATGAAGACCCAGTTTTCCTGACTTTAGTGGAATGTTATTGGGTTGTAGGAGAGTGAACAGTGCAACACCATTTTCTTGTAGGAGAGTGTGTTGGAGGAAAAACCCAATAAGGGGTCTCCAGATATGGATATAATGTTTGTGGGTGAAAGAAATGTTTGAATCCAAAGTAATTTGCAGAGGGCTGTGTTTTGCAGTTTTCTGTTCTGCATAATTAACCACCTAAAACTTGGTGGTTTAAAACATAATCTATTATTTTTCTTGGTCCTGTGAATTGACTGGGCTTGGTTGTCACTTGCAGTCTCCTAAGCAGTTGCTGTCAGATAGGTCTTAGGGTTGGCATGTTTGAAAACTCCCCTGAACTGGATGAGTGAGGGGGCATTGTCATTGCTAGGTCTTGGTGCTTTAGCTGAGATGCCTGGAGGAACTGAGGCTGAGCCTCTCCATGAGGCACAGCACAGGAGTAACTTTGGCTTCCTTACAGTATGGTGGTCTTTATCCCATTGCACATTTTTATTTGATGGGAGGCTTCCTTCAGAACACATGTTCCACAATGCCAAGGTGGGATCTATGAGTTTCTATGAGACAAAATTAGTGGATATGTAGTTTCACCTATGCTGCATTTTATTCCTCACATTGCCAGCCCAGATTCAAGCTGAGAGAATGACACAAGATGTAAATATGAGGGGGTGCAGTTCACTGCAGGCCAAGTTTGAAGACCAGCTGCCACTGTGCAGACAATAGATTGCCCTTTGAACGTAGACTTTGTCATTGGGCACATGGGTAAATGGACACTTCTAACAGCATCGTTCTAAATGCATGAGATAGAGGAGTGAACAAAGCAAGTAAAATCCATCTTGTTATGGTTCCCAAAATATAGTGAAGGAAACCAAAAATTTGAAAAATACAATCAGTTCTCCTTATCCATAGGTTCTACATCCTCAGGTTCAATCAAACGCACTCCAAATGTGTAGTTGTATCTGTGATGGTTGCATCCATACTGAACATGCCCGGCTATTTCCCATCATTATTCCTTAAACAATACAGCATAACAATGACTTACACAGTATTTACATAGCATTAGGCTTTATAGTAGTCTGACGTTGATGTAGACAAGAGGATGTGTGTGGGTTCTATGCAGATGTTACCCCATTTTATAGAAAGGACTTGAGCATCCTTGGATTTTGGTGTGGGGCAAGGACTTTGGTAACAGTCCCAGGACTACTGTACATAAACAGCAAGATTCAGTGGATACGAGACCAAGAAAATAAAACAGAAAGGAGAGGGAGTCTGCTGTATACAGGCTGACTGGGGAATTCTCTGAGAGGTGGCGTGTCAGCTCACTCTCCAAGAGGAGTAAGAGGAAGCCCCGTGAAGGGCTGGATGCAGAGCTGCCAGCCAGAGGGAAGAGCTAGGTGAAGACCTGAGGCAGGATGGGCTCCGCCTACGGTAGGAACAGCACGAAGCCCACTGCCCTCCTGTGCCTGTAGTTCAGGGACAGAGGAGAAGGAAGGTAGAAGACTGCAGTCGCAGATGATAACTTTTCTGTCCATGTGTTCATAGCTTTTCTCTCCCTCAAGAATGGAGTTTTCCCAAAAACAAGGACCCGGCCTGTCATGCTCACTACCAGTAAATACTTGCTGAGTGAATGAATCATTGGGTGGTTGTTTCTAATCACTGACTCTCAACCATGCTCCTGTGGAACTCTTAACTGACCTGAGAGATTCTCATATGAATAATACTGGTCTTTCCACAATACTTTGTGGGGGAGGGTGGGGAATGAGTGGAAAAGAAATATAGTAGAGGGGCTGGGGATTTAGATCAGCGGCAAAGCGCCTGCCTGGCAAGCGCAAGGTCGTGAGTTCGGTTCCCCGTACCGGAGAAAAAAAAAAAAAAAAAAAAAAAAAAAAGAAATATAGTAGACAATCCCCCCTCATGTCTATAAAAGGAAAATTCCATGCTCACACTACTTGTCACTTGTCTGTTGGTTGAGTGTAAGTGCCCCAAACAGTTAGAGCAGTTGCATGACTCCCAGATGGCCTAGCCCTGGAGCATGTCCAGGAGTCACTGTTCATATCCACAGGCAACAGCTTAGAGTTACGGAATCTTTCATTTTTTTCTTAGAGAAACATTCACACAGCCTCTTCCCTTCCTTGTCTGGGGAAATAAGGATCATACTTTCAGTGCAAGGACTGGCCTTTCTCTGTCCTCCTGTTGTGATCTGGCACTTTGCTTTGCTCCTGGTAAAATGTTTTGGTAATGTAGTACGCGCACTGCAATTTTCAAGCAGTTAAGTAATTTAAGTAATTTCTGCGTGGTATGTGTTTTTTCTATCACTTATATTGCGTACTTTGTATTGCTTATTCTGTCATCATCCATTTTTGTACTTTATTTCATTTTTAAACAATTCTTAGTAGCATTTTCTTGTCTTCTATATTTTTTTATGTAGCACTATACATTAAAAAGAATTGGTCCCCAAAAATAAATCAGAAAATTTCTCAGGCAAATAAGAAAGTTTTCTCTTTCTTTCAAATAGCCCAGATTTACTTATTGGTTGAATGTTATAAACGGACCCTTCATTATAACCCCCTTTCCTCCCTCCCTTAATAGTTTTTCTGGGTGCCTTTTGTTTGTAAGGCCATATTCTAGGTGATGGAGATATAAAAAGAGATAAACACCACGCTTACTATCAGGGAGTTGGTATTCCTGTAAGAGAGACACTTCAATAAGCAGATATGTACCTACATACCTACATAGAAACCTTTATCAAAACTATCAGGCTTTCATTTTACAACCAGACACTTGGTGGTAAGTAATGTCATGTTATCAAATGATGGTAAGTGGAAGGGCTGGACATGTGATCCTTCATGTTCTGTTTTGGGTCACACATAAGCCAGCCCATCTCTGACATCTACACAACTTTTAGCAAAGGCACCAGGCTGGGAGTCAGGAGAACTGGGCTTTTGTCCAAGCCCTGTGCTTTGTGCTGGAATGTGAATCTATAAATGGAATGCAAGGTGGAAGTCGCAGAACTGCTGGCCCCTAGAAAAGGACACGAGGCCTCATGGCTACAGCAGTGTCACTTTCTTCTGCTTGTACACAGACAAGGTATAGAAATAAAGGGGGGAACCTTTTGCACAGAAATATCATGAACTAATTGTAAAATTTTAAAAGATGTTCATGAGAGAATAATTTTTGAACTATATTCACCTGAAAATAATGTATATATGTATATACAGGATAGCTAACATAGTTGTACTACTGACTTCTATTGCTTTATTGAACAGTTGATATTTAATTGTTTGGTCAATCTTGCATGTCTATATTTGTTTTCCTGAGTAACCACTTTGAAGATAACAATATGTAATACAACAGCCATTGTTAATTTCCTATCACCTTGTCTGAAATTCAGCATTGCTTGTATCGTTTTTGTGTTATTTTGTAAATGTATGTGTGTTTGTTAGTATGTTTTCGTTCTTTTATTTAAAGAAAAGAAATATCTTCACCTGAGGAAATGCGCTCCTACAGGGCTTTGTACTTTGAATTTGCCTTTCTCCTATAAGGCTCTGTACTTTGAGTTAGTTTCTATTTTTAAAAGTGCACCAGATGAAAACACAATGCATGTTAAAATCAGAGACTAATTAAAATCAGATGTTACATTTAATTTTTAATAGTACTCAGAAAATCAAATTAAAAATTCATATTTTTTCCATATCAACAAATATAGAATAAACTCTCTATTAAGGCATTTACCAGAGTAGACTCAGACATTGGAAATGCCTGGTATTATAGAATCCTTTGGCCCCAGAGTTTAAGAAAATGTTGTCTAAATTCACCATAGTGCACCAGTTAGTCTTGATTACGAACCGAATGGGTGAGAAGACTCCTGGGGAAGGACTGGACTCCTGAGGGTCCTGACCCCACCAAGGGGTGAAGCCATGGTCGAGCTCGTAGCTGAGTGTGCTGTTAGGTAGGGCCGACTCACTGTTAGTGGGTCATGGGGGTGCATTCTTGGGGACTTCATCAGGTTTGGGCCCCTTCCTGTCTGCACTCCTCCCCTGTACTGTTTCTCTGCATCCCTGACATGAGCAGTTTTATTTTACTGAGCCCTTTGCCGTGATGCCTTTTTTCTTCTTTTCTTCTTTTCTTCTTTTTCTAACTCAGAACACACACACACACACACACACACACACACACACACAAACACACACACACACACACACACACACACACACACCATATCTGGCTAACATTTAAGGCCTTTCTTTCATTTTGGTTATTTCAGTTGAGATTTAACTTATATATCTTAAAATCTACAATCTTAAGTGTGTCCCAGTGAGTTTTACTATACATATACCCGGCCATTACAGTAAGCATTTGAAGACTGCTTCTCTAAACTCCAGCTTTGGCTTTCAGTTTAATCATGCAGTGAACTAATTCCTTAAAGCTGGGGTATCTAATGGTTACTAAACTTCTAATAAGAAAGCTCTTTCATGAAAAAACTATGGCATATTCTGGAAAGCACAACAAAACGAGGTTCAGGATTCTTTTTCTTTATTGTTTATCATTTTCTATATTTACCTCTGCTCCATGTGAAAGGGGGATTGTGGTTTTCTCATAGGCAGAAAGGGGGCTGAGGGCTTCCAGAGGATCTGGAAAGGTTCCATATGTTGATACGAGTGATGATTAACTACTTGGGTACATGCATAGTAAAACTCACTGGGATACACTTAAGAGTGTAGATTTTAATGTATATAAATTAAATCTCAATTGAAATAACCAAAATGAAAGAAATACCTTAAATGTCTTTAGCCAGATGTGTGTGTGTGTGTATGTATATTCTGAGTTAGTAAAGGAACAAAAAGAAGAAACAAAACAACCTACAAATAGATACAAAGTTTTTATCTTTTGGTTCTCTTGGATCCCAATATATATGATCTTTGTCTCTGTTCTTTTCTGTGAATAAATGTTTCATTATCTCTGCTACTGTTTGGTAATAAAACTTCAAATTTTAACAAAAGAGCTTTTGTATGATTTTCTGCCTCTTTTCATTGTATATTTATTTCAGTATTAGTAATGTAACATGTTAAACTCTTACCCATATTGTTGTTGTCTTCTATAACCTAGGAAATATCTGTTGAAAACTTCCTAGACCATATCAACTGTAATTCACTAATTTTGTGTATCAACATTTCTTTGTTTGTAGTTTTACCATGTGGCTGTTTAAGAAGTTAGTTCAGTTGTATAATCAGAAGAACTTAGAACCTAGCATATAACATTTTAATATAAAATACCCCCATAGCAAATTAGAACCTTCCAGATTAAAAATAGGAATTTAATTCTCTCAAAAATCCTATATTTTACTTTCCATCTGCCTCCAGAGGGTATTTTAATAATGCATAGCCAACCATAAAATAACCTTGGTTCAGTAAACGTAGCTAAGTTCAAGAACTGAGACGATATGCAGTTAAAGGCAAAGGAACTAGGTGTATAGCACAGTTGTACAGTGCTTGCCTAGCAAGTGTGAGGTGAAGTCCTGGGTTTGATTCCCAGCATAGCATAAAAGAAAACAGAGAAGGAGAAGGAAAAGAAGAAGAAGAAAGGGTGGGGAGAGTAACTAACCAAGTGCATTCTTTGTGCCACGTATTGATCGTGATATAAATTGTTTAATCCTCACAATGACTTTATGAGGATTGTTTCACTGCACCAATAAAGAAACAAACCAAGGTTCAGAAAAGGTAAACAACTCACGCTGTGTCACACAGTAATTCAGTTGTGTTGATTTTCAAAGCTTGCTGTTTTCCCACAATGCACTCTAGTGATGTCATAAGAAGCAAATTCCAAAATGATTAAAAGAGCTTCAGGGGTTTTTGAGATAATCTCATCAATCCCACTTATTTGAAGAAATCCCATTTATTATAAGAAAACCGGGTCTATGTGCGGCTGGCTAGTTCAAGTTTTTGCTTTAGTAGAAATGGAAATTAAACTGAAGGCACACATTTACAGGGGAAAAAAGTATTCAATAAAAAGAAGATAGGAAAGGTCTACAGCATAGCTGGAGGGGACACAGTCTGATACAGGATTCAGACTGGCCCACCTTGAAAGGTGGGAAGCCAATTTTCAAGGATGAGTTGGTGGGCTGGGGTCTGGTTGATCATTCTCTCAGACCTGGTGTCATAGCTCAGTAATCTTTACAGCTAAGGGGTGGGTTTAGGGATTATCTGTCTGTGGTACGCTTCCTTTCCTGGAATCCAACTAATCACAGTTTCAGGGCAATGGCTAGAGATTTCCAAGCATACTTGAATGTCACAGCAAATCCTCCACCATGGTGTCCTACCTTGAAGGGGGTGAGATTATGTAAATTCAGGGCTAATCAGCCTCATTTGGCCATTTTTAGATAGATACTACTTAAATGATTAATATGCCCGTATAGAAACCTAAGAAGGGATTTGACTCAAAGTTTTAAGATAATAAAGGATACAAATGGTCAATCTTTGTTTTGCTTTTAGCTCAATATTGGGCATCTGTAAGCCCTAGTGAAGAGTCCAGGTTTATAGCAAAAATGGCTTTTAAAGTCTCCAACTGTCCCGGAAGAAAACATAAATTGTGCTTTTAATGAGTAGTAGGTAAGGACCCAGGATTTTGCTGTTTCCCATTCCTGCGGCGGTCCTTGACTAATTCCCCTACAAGCCTTGTCTATCTCTTTTCCTACCTCCCCACATCATCCTGCCTCTATATCATAATCAGAAGTGAACTTGTCATTTCTACTTTATGAGTGATCAAGAGTAAGTAGCTTCTGGAACCTGGAGTTAAATCTCTAACCTATCACACAGGAGTTGTGTGACCTTGGATAAATTACTAAAACTCTCTGAGTTTTACTTTGTTTCTTCAGTGTAAAATGGGAAAAAGTAATAGTGGTTGTGACAATTGAATGAGTTAAACCATGGAAAGCCTTTCGAATGGGATGTAGCATACAGAAAGTGTCTTATGAGTTTTAGCCATATGCTCATTATGGTTACATAATATGCTGCATAACCCTTCTCTCCCTATTTATGGTTACATGCATACAGGTTGGTTTCCCATCGACACGGAGAGAGTATCTCTTATCTTTTTGTAATGGGCTCTTCTTTTCTACTTTCCCTCAGCACATCGATCAATCTTTAACAATTCTACATACTGAATAAGGCCTATTGGATTTACTTTTGCCAGTTAATGACTTTCCAAATTTTCCACATTTGTTTTCAAATATCCCCACTTAATAATTTATTGAATGTCAGAATTCAAGCTTTCCAGACCTTAATCTGGTACTCTTGCAGAGCCTGATGGATTTTCAGGCTTGTATTTTCCCCCTAGGCTGTTCATTGCTTTGAGAAATCTAGAACAATAGGGGGTAATTGTATACTCCCACAATTTCACTTAGGCATTTGCTATTTCTTTGTTATTTCTTATTAGAGGATTAACAGAAAGCGTGGGCTGACTTTCCACTCTATGTGGTCTGGTAATAGATTTTATTAGTCCTAGTAATTAAAAAAAAGCTTTAAAGAAGGAGAAACAAACAAGTGTTTGTGCACACAAGTTAGTTTTCCATAATGGCATGCTTATGAATTGTGCTGCCTGGAGCCATGCTGAGAGGCCCGGTGCCACCTGCCTGTGGAATTTCCCCCTCGCTTGCCTCCCCAGCTTCCTGTCAAGCCAGGCAAATTCTCTGAGGCCTGTCAGCTCCAACAGGACATGGCTCCAAATCATCTTTTTGAGATCATGGTTATTAAATTCAGATTGAGGTAAAGTGATCTTATCTTGAAATGCGCTGATTAGGAAAGTCATTAGAAAATGAACTTCACTGATTATAATTAATAGGCAAGACTAGATTGTACTTAACCAGGTTTGTGCATTAAATACTAAATTCTGAGACTAAAGTTTCACCATATATTAAAACCCTTCTTAGTATGGTTCTTATTCAGCCTTATTTCCTACTTGTAAGATGTTGTTATCCAACTTTTTTGAAGAAAAACTGTCTTCTAAATGTAACATATATACAGCTGAGTTATAAGGTCTGTGACCAAAGATAAAAAGGGTTACTACTTTTATCTAGCTCACTACTTCAAAAATGATTTCGAGTCTTGTTTGTTATTGTACTTTGGCAATTTAGAGTTATAATTTTAATGACTTGATCCTAATAGTAAGGTAGGATAGAAGAAATAAAGATAGGTAGAAAAGGAAAATCATAACTAAAAATGGTACTTTTAAAAACTCTAACTTTTTGGCCAAAAGCTACCTCAGGCTATCCATATTGAC
Source organism: Chinchilla lanigera (assembly GCF_000276665.1). NCBI lineage: Eukaryota > Metazoa > Chordata > Mammalia > Rodentia > Chinchillidae > Chinchilla > Chinchilla lanigera. Next base: position 4,247,783 of record NW_004955521.1, on the reverse strand, counting down.
ATTTCCTTGGTTAATTTAGGCTCTTTTCCTTCCAGACCCATGGTACCCAGAATTCCTCAAGAACACAGTAAGTCTATGAATTGGCTTAGTTAAAAAAGTAAAGAAGCGAGAGCCAG
>NW_004955521.1:4236405-4241652 GCF_000276665.1 Chinchilla lanigera | reverse complement strand
AAGAATGCTTAAACTATCCATCTTAGGAAAAAACAAAACAAAATGAAACAAAGCAAAATGAGACACCTGGGCTCATACCTGTAAAATGGAGCAGTGTCCTTTTGAAGGGTGGGCCACTTTTTCCTGTGTTTTCCACTGCTCAAGAGAAGTACAAATGTTCTCAATTCCAGGAAATGTTGGGCTTTTCTCTTGAGGGCCCAAACTATTTCTTTGAGTGTGAATATCTAAATTTCTACTCAATAAATCTCTTTATGCTTCTTAGTAATGCTTCCAAAAATTCCCTTTCTGTGATGGGCATCGGTGAAATTGGAAACTTATTCTCACTTTGGGAACCTCGTTAGATGCTGTTCAGTAATAATAGCACCCTAAATATTCCCTAAGTAAGCTAGTCTTAGGTTGTTTCATAGTTAAGTATTGTTAAGTTGACTAGCTCACTCTTAGTAAAGAAAAAACCCCCCAAGAAGAAAAGCAAAAACAAGTGTGGGCTACTCCAAGTGTAGAAGAGCTGTGGCTTTGATTTTATGACATTACAGCTTCTTAGGATTAATGAACACTTCACTGGCCCTATGATGAGTATATTCAAGTGTCCTCTATAGATCTAAAATCATCCCACCAGAATCTAAATTGGATGGGAAATGGAGCCAAGCTTATTTATTCACCTGTGTATGTACTCCAGAATAAGCATCTGATTAAGGAATATAGAACACTGCATAATTCCATCAAAGACTTGAACACCTCTGGTCACAGGGAGCTCATTCCAGCTCAAGGCTGCCCAGTCCATTCATGGGCAATTCTGTTTGTTCAGTGTTCTCCTTTAGAATGATATTACTATCTTCTCTGCCTGTTTACTTGGTCTACATTTAGCGCTTCAGCCTGTACAGGTTTGCTCTACCATATGACAAGCCCTTAAAGATCTGAGGTGACTGTCATATCCTTGACCTGTGAGGTTTGCTTCTACAGCTTCATATCCCCACTCCTTTAACAACTAACGTAGATATGAATATCAGTTCATGTTCTCAGATGTTCCCTTTTGAGCATGCGCGAAGTTGTCATGGTACCCAGCATGATTCAGGGAAGGCCTTACCAGTGTGGGATTATTACATTGTGCATTCTAGAGACTATTTTTACTCTCTTCTATCAAATTAATCTTTTCATTTTTTTAAGGAAACATTTTTTTTTCAGATTTCCAGAAAGAACTTCTATTTTTTGTCCTACATACCTGCTTGATGGAAGGCAGGTGGGGTGGGGGATTACTAATTCGGAGGTTGGCTTGGCTTGTTAATGATTCAGCTATTGTGCCTTATTTCCAAGTTGACTTAGTTGGTGATTTCAAGGGTTAGCTGTAGGGTCTCTACCTGGAATGTTTCTTCCGTAGTAGTGCAGCCAACTATCTGGATTCCCAACTCTAATTTGGGGAAAGTAGCTCTTCCCCAGGTGAAGAAACCCAAGTTGAGGCAGAGCCTTGGAGCTTTCAGACTATGTAATGTTTCCATCCTGTTGCTAAATTAGAATTTATTATATATATTTTCACAGCAAAAACAATTCATTGACTTTCATGACCTCTGATAGTTTCTAAAGTTAGTTTTAAAATCGAGCTGTTAATTTAGAAGTTGCAAACCTGTAGGAATTTTAAAATTAGAAATCATCTAATAGTCAGGTAATATCTTACATTTGGGAAACCAAAGAAAGAAAACTGTAAAAGAAGCTGATTTTTTCACTTACTTGAATCTTTTGAAATTACAGTCAGTTTTTAAGTGTCTGGAGGAGGGGTCTCAATGGAGAAGGGGAAAAGCAAGGGAAAAGAAGGGAAAAGAAGGGAAAAGGAGGAAGGAAAGAAACAAGGAAAAGGCCAAGAAGTGAGAATATCTGGGTTCTTAACTATTTTCTTGCATGGATTTTGAGTCCTGTGCTATAATGAAACATTTTGTAATTAGCTGGTCAAAAGTTAAACAGTTCTTATGCAAAAGAAGTGTATGTTTTGGGAGAAAAGTAAACCTTCTACTTTCTGTTTCAAATGTATTCTAGTTGATTTGCTGTAGTTCCCAAAAGAGCTAGGATGGCAAACAGGTTCTTCTGCTCCTTCATGACACAGAGGTAATTCTGAACTGGGCCAGTCACAGTAGCCAGGCTACACAGATTTCAGGGCTGTGTCATGAATTCTGCTCTTCATTCATTTCAGTATCTGTATACTTGTGAGGATTCCTTCTTCAGTATCTGGTGTAAAGGTAAGAGGCACTGTAACTCATCTGTCCTTCCTTTCACATCTGCTTTAAATGACATCCTGACTTCAGGAAGCACTACACATTTATTTTTATCTGCAAGGCTTAAGAACAGAAGCCATTCTTGATTGTGACAGACTTGCTTCAAGAACACCCCCACCACTTAGAGTGATCAGGGGCTAAGTGGCCTCCACACTTCCTTGGAGTCTATCTCCAAGATAGACTTGCCAGGGATGTGGTTCTCAGTAGACTTCTGACTTTGGAACCCAGCCCGGTAGTGTACTCTGCACCCTGAGGTCCGGCTGTGCCTACTCCAAAGAGTCTTTGGTCCACTTTTTCTTTCTGTTAAGGATCTGTTTTCAGTGGATGGTGGAGTGTTGTTATTTGCTTTGTTTTGAGACAAGATCTTGCTATGTAGTTCAGGAGGGCCTCGAACTTGTAGCAATCCTTTTGCCTCAGCCTCATGAGTCCTGGGATTATAGATGTGTGCCAACACACCTGGCTGATGAATGGTGGTTTTGACATCTTTGGCTTTTAATATCTGGGCTGAAAAGAATTATCATGACAGGCCAGAGGTTGCTGTTCTTGGAAAGCCTTGTTAGTAAGACTGGTCCTTAGCTGACACATGGGAACTTGGATTTTTTGAAGCATTGTTGTTATTCCCTAAATAAGAAGGTTGGCTCATCTTACCTAGAACTATGCACATAATATGACTTGTGCTGAATTGCTTTCTTGGGGAGTTTGAATTTTGTGTGTGTGCTAGGCAGAGGACACCTACATAACCAACCTCTTAATAAAAATACTGAGTCCTGATTGTGAATGGGCTTCCCTGGATGGAATCATTGCATACATGCTACTGCGTTCCTGGGCTGAGGGGACAGTGTGCTCTCTGGGAGGGAGAAAACATAAGGAGGCCAGTGCATGGATTCTCCCACACTCTACCTGTGTGATTTCCCCTTATGAGCCATATGTATGACAGTATACACTCTGTCACTGCACTAAATCACAGCCAGGAGAACAACTGTATGTTGAGTTCCTTGAGACCGTACAGTGCATCTGAGCCTGGGGTGGTCTTGGAGACACCTGGTACAATCCCTTTTCTCACAGTGCACATCCTCATACATTTCCACCCTAACCCTGCACATTCTCAGTGAGAAGATAAAAGAGAACTGACTTTGGCAAGTTAAATGTCAAATACAAATAGTGATTAGAAGGTCTAGTTTTAATCAAACATGTCAACCCTTTTGAAAGTCATGAAGCCAATTTATTAGGTGTGGAAAAAGTATGTATTTTATATTTACAGAGTATGAACTTTCCAAAAAGGAGTACCTTTTAAGAATCTCCAATTAGCTTTTTAAAAATAGCTTTGTTGAGATTAATTTATATACCACGAAATTCACCTTTAAAAATTGTATAATTTAGTGATTTTCATACCACTAAATAGAATTGTGCAGTTATTACTGATAGGGCAAGAGAGACTCCATTTCCTTTTGTAACTCCGTATTAAGAGAAGCCACTTAAGTTCAGTTAAGCTGTAGCTGACCCTACACTTCACCCCTTTCCTTAGTTAGTTATCAGCCAACTTAAAGAAGAGCAGAGTCATAAAATGGGGACAGAACAAACAGGACAAATTGGAAAGTAGGTTAAAAGTTAAACTGCAATGGTTATCTAGAATCTGGCTGTCTGAAAGCTTCTAGGAAAGGTAAACCTTGTAACCATTATGTGACATTCTTGTAAAATTCCAAAAAATGAGGTAATGGTTACTATGGAAACCTCAAAATGTACTTAAACAGAAGGTGAGACCCAGATCAGGGCGGACATCTTCTCTGGCTTCTGGTCGGAGACTATGTGTCAGCTGTCTGTCCAACAAAGCTTTGTTCATGCCTGCCTTTTCAGTCTTTTGAGTGCCTGACTCATTGGACTCGCTTGCCGTATCATTACTGCTATCTAATTCCAGAACGTGCTCATCACCTCCCTCCCTAACACAGAATAAAATAAGCCAGAAATCCTGTATTCAGTCTCCATTCAGTCCCTCAGCACGTGCAACCCCTCAGCACGACTGATGTACTTCCCATCTGTAGATCTGACTACTCTGAACATTTCATACGAATGAAACCATGCGGTGCTCGTGACTAGCGTCTCTTGTCTGTTGTAGCACATAACAGTACTTCATTCTTTCCTATGGCCAGATACTACTCCAGTCTATGGATTTTTCTGCATTTTATTTATTCATTCATTAGTAGATGAATTGTTTCCGCTTTTAGACCATTATAAATAATATTGTTGGATATATCAGTGTACAAGTGTTTTATTTGACAAGGTTTCTCACAGTTTAATTGAGGTACAATTGACAAATAACCAGGACATAGTTTTGTATGGAAATATGTTTTCATTGCTCTTGGGTATACACTTAGGAGTGAAATTGCTGAATAATATGCTAACTCTGATTTTTTTTTAAGGGACTGCCAATCTATCTTTCCAAAGTTCTCATACTATCTTACATTCCCACCAATAATGCATGAAGTCTCCAGTTTTGTTACATGCACACAAACACTTATTATTTTTGTCATTTCACATATAGCTATTCTAGTGGATAGGAAATGATACCTCATTGTGCTTTTAATTTTTATTTTCTTACTAATTAATCATGTTTAGTATAATAATGCATCTTACTGTTTATTTTCATATCTTCTTTGATAAAAAACCCTTCAAGTCTTTTGTTCATTTTTAGATGTGTTATCTTTGATTGAGCTGTAAGAATTGTTCATATATGCTGGACATGAAACCTTTATCAGATATGTGATTTGCAATTTTTTTTTCATTTTGTATCTTGTCATTCACTTTCTTACTGGGGTTTTGTATTTAATGATAATGAAGTCTAATGTATTTAGAATTGCTTTTGTCAGCTAATGTTTTTGGTGCCACATCTAAGTTTATACTAGATTTTAATTACCCCACTCACTTTAGGAGGTCTACATCTCTTAGCCCAATTCTGTTGTTCCATGATGCAAGGAGGTTAGAGGTGGAT
>NW_004955521.1:4215785-4235598 GCF_000276665.1 Chinchilla lanigera | reverse complement strand
AGGAAACATCTAATAAATGTTAGGTCAGTGTCATTTTTACTAAAAGATATAGAACTGTGACTAGATTTAATAAAAATTGCCTAGCATATAAAGTTATCACTGTGTTTCTAAAAGTACCAACGGAAAGGTCCCTGAAATTACATGGAACTGTAGCCCTGCTATGATTAGGTAGCCTGGCACCATCATAAAACCTGACAGGCAGGCACACAGGAGAATGATTTCATTTCTTTTGGTATCAACAATAAACAATGCTAATGTTTCTTGGGTCAAAAGAAGAGTCCTAGACCAAAAATCTGTGATTGCAGCACAACTGATCATTCATCATAAGTTACACTTCTTTTTATTTACCATTGAAGTTCTTCTTCTTATTTACCATTTTTTCTTTTTCTTTTCTTTTTTGGGTACTTCACAGGCATCCTAACTCATTTGTCTTTGTATCCACCCTGTAAGGGAGGAGGTGCCCCAAGTCTCGACTTTTTTGTGGTACTGGGGACTATATCCAAAGTCTTTATACTGAGCTACACTGCCAGGCATTTTTCATTCTGAGATAAGGTATTGCTAAGTTGCTAAACTGCCCATGCTAGGTTCAAACTTGTAGTTCTTCTGCTTTAGCTTTCTTTCCAGAGTGCTGGGATTACAGGTATATACCACCATGCCCACTTTCTCTCCCCTTTGTATATGAGTGGTTCCAGTGGGCCCCATCCCTTAATTTTGTACTGTAAATGTGTACTTTGTGCATCTCAGTATCTTTCCCTGAAGGATAGAGGAAGCAATCTATGTATTTATCCACTTGGTATGAAAATAGCAAGGTATGTGCATGTGTGCAAAAGCGACAAAATGGGATTTTTACCCACATGATGCTCCATGTAGCTTTGTTTTGTGTATGTTTACCAGAGCACCACAGAGGGTCCAATAGATTCTCACCACTCCATGATTTGGTAAAAAAAGGTTTGTTTTGATTTTTCTGGTAGAAGTAGCCCAATGTAGTATAATGGCACATGAAAAACCAGATTGCAAGTTTTGCAGGAGGTCAAAAGTGAGTCATCTGATTATTCATGGATGGATGATGAAGATGATTCATTATGGTAAAATGCATAATGAAGAAGAGTGGTGTGGGTGCATGAGGATGATAATGATGACTTTGACACTGGCAGTGTGAGTCAAAGTTCCTGTGACAGTGAAATGGAGCAAGAATTGATTGATACAGATGCAGAGAATACAGACCTCTTTGACATAGATGATGAAGGAAACAGTAATGTGAGTACATATTTGACTAGTCAAAATGTTGTGAAATGGCCACTTGGCCAAATGGAACAATCCGATGTTAGAACTAGGTCTAAAAATATAGTAAGGGTCTTGGCAGGGGTGAAAGGTTTTGGACAGAATGCCAGCACTGCCATTCAGTGTTGGAAATTATAACAAAGGAAATGCTACAAGATGCTGTGAAATGCACAAAGGCTGAAATGCAAGTAAAATGTTCTGTGTGCACCAATAGCCATATTCAAAACTGTATTTGTTATGATATCTCACTAACTGAATTGAAAGCATTCATAAGTCTGCTATACTTAGCAGGGTTTCTCATGATGATTGTGGGAATGTAAAGGACTCATTGAAAAGTGATGGGTCAAAATATGACATAGTAATTTATGCCTTCGTAGATGTGAAGATGTATTATGCTTTCAATTTAGATATTTATTCTGGAACTCAGCCATCAGATCGTTATTCGTGTAGTAATAAACTGAATGATATTGTGAACAGACTTATTGCTCCTGTCTCCCAAACTAATTGGAATGTGATATTCAACAATTGGTTCACCAGTTTCCAATTGATGTTACATTTGCTAACAGAGCACAAAATAAAGTACAGGCCACTAAGTAAGTGAGATAAGTTTGGAACCCAGGTATTAAAAGGCTGAGGAATCAGTTCTCTTCATTACTATTTATACTACCTGTCAATTCAAATAGGAGTTGTCAGTGGAGTAGCTGTTGGAGATATGGAAGCTCTTATTCATCAGAACTCCTCAGATGAGGGATACAATAATGTAGGTAGTAAAAAAATCAGTGGTTGTTTATTCCCCTTTGAGAAGGAAGAAAAATTACAACTACTTTTTCCTCAAAAGATTCTACATTTAAATGCATTATACAATCTAGTGTGATGAATTACATGGTTTATATAATGTGGTCATATTGTATAACAATCATATGGATGTTTCTTTAAAAGTTGTGTCTGTGTTGGGGAAAAATGTCATTTCTAAGTTCTTCAGGAAGCAATCATTTTGGAAATAACCTTTCATAGCATAATAATAGCATAACTTTGTTAAATGACCTGTTAGTAAATAGTATTCTATTTACTGGAATAAAGTTATGATTCTAATATTTAGAAAATTGATCTTGGTGGAAGAATGCATCTTTATGTTAACAGTAGCAGTTGGTATAGAGCCAATTTTGTAGGACCTGAAGCTTACATGGTATGGTGAACTTTCTTTATAAAATGCAAAATTAGACCCAATACTGAATATTAAATTAGAATTGGTACATTCAAGATATAGACACTAGAATTTCAGCTTTATTAACTTCATGATGTCTACCACTCAGATAACAACTAAATCAATTTTTAAAAAATACCATGAAGATAAAATAATCTCTGAAAAAAATCCCTTTTCTTTTTTCTCCCAGAAAATATCCCTTTATGTTCCCCTCCTTGCCTTTTTCTATTTCTTTACTGTCCAGAAAAATCTCATTCACAATAGATCTATTTGAGAGATGAGGAAGAAGAGAGAGTTAGTGATTTGACTGAGGAAGTTTAAGTGTGCCAGGACAAGGTTTGGAGAAATAAATTACAAATTTGGAGAAATATTGTTTTGAGTACACACATGAAAAACTTTTTTTAGTGTCTTTATTCATATTTTTCCAGAGAAGAAACTAAGATCAGAGACATTTAAAATTGAGCCAGAGCACAGATGCTCAAATTCTCGAGTATAAAACATCATTCAACCTTGTAAACCAGTAGAAATGTTGGAAAAATTTATCATTTTGACATGACATAGACTTGACCATTTTAATCTATCCTTTATTCTATAGATACTCCATTTTTGCTTTTTGTTTTTTAGAAGAGCTGTAATTTTGAGAAACCCACTTGGCTCTCTATTAGTGGTTTCTGTTCTTTTTTTTCTATTTTATTTCTATATTTTATTAGGTCATTATAATATGGACTTCAGCCATATAGAAGGAATGAAATAACTTGACAGTTGTTTAAATCTTGCAGTTTGACTCTAAAAGTCCCTATGGTTTTTACATTATTATGGTTTCTATTATTAAAATAAATAAAAGTAAATAATTTTTTATGTCTCATGTAACTTCTCCCTGTATTTGGCTCTCACTGTTGTAAAATAATATATGGAAACAATAAAATACATAACAAAAACAACTTCAGAATTTGACAGGGTTGTGGGGATAATGATTTCCAACAGTATTTCTATACTAATCATTCACTTATACTGTACCTATAAAAATATTTCTTAGCAATTCTTTAGCACTCCCCATTTTGCCAGACAGCATAATTATCCATACCAACCTTAATTTAGTCCAACAAGGTAAGTGTTATTAAGTCATCTTACAAAGGAGATAACTGAGGTTTAGAAAGATTAGATCACTGAGCTAAGGGGACATAGCAGAGATAGTATTGTGATTCAAATACAGATCTGAATACCTCCAAGGCTAATACTATCTTTCAGATTAAAATTATTTGGTAGCTTTTGTATTACCCCATAGCTATGTGGTGGCCAACCCACAAGATGGCCCCAGTAGCCCCCTCTTGATATCTTCGCCCTTGGCATTACCTTTCTTCACCCTACATATAAAAGGTTGAACGGTGTAACCAAAAGGATACACAGTGCCAGTACAACTTCTGCTATCTTGTTGTTATGGTCTATATCTGTGTGTCCCCCCAAAGCCTCCTGCGGCCCTGGGGCAGGCTATTAGAGTTTGAATATGGGTGTGAGAGCTGCACTTGCCTGGGAGTGGATAGTTTGCATATGTAAGGGAGAGGAAAGAGTGCTTGGGGCATTCCTCCCCCCTTCCACCCTGGTGTGTGTGTCCTGGTAGCTGCTTTGCTGTGCTGTCGCCCTGAGATGCAGCCCTCTGCCATGTGCCACTCTGCCTTATAATCATGCCTAGTATGGATTGAAACCTCCACAAACTGTAAGCGAAATAAACCTTTCCCTCCTTAATTCTGGGCGTCAGGTATTTTGTCCCAGCAGTGAGAAAAAAGTAACCAAGACACTTGTTAGGGACCACAAATTATAAATTGAGGCTAGGGTGTGTTTGAGGCTATTTTGGTCTTGCCTTGTGGACCGGATTAGAATGTGAAAGCTCCTGCTTTCTCCCAGCTATGGCTGAGGACTCAAAGGTCTGTGAAGTCGTGGTGCCCACAGGGCAAGATAAGAACTGCTAAGGATGAGGAAGGGTTTTTTTGGTCTTTTTTGAGGCAGGGTCTCCCTATGCAGCTTAGGCTGGCCTTGAGCTCACTTTGTAGCCCAGGAGGGTCTGGAACTCACAACAATCCTCCTGCGTCAGCCTCCTGAGTGCTGGGATTACAGGCATGTGCCACTATGCCTTGCGAGGAGGTTCTTTAGAACAATGCAGTAGAAGTAGTAAAAGTTTCACTTGGGGGAAAAGCAGATTGTTTATTAATCCTTGTCTCATTCTTGCAAGAATGCTTTGTTCTCCCATAGCAATTGCCATTGCTATTCCCTGACTCACTCACTACCCACCCTAAACATGTGTAAGTCCCTAATAAATAGTGGTGAGCTCGAAGTGTCTTTGTCTCGGCTCATCCTGAGGCACTGACCTCCCAACCTCCCTTTCATGTATCCCTAATATTGTCTCTGTCTTTTATTTCATCCTCCTCCATATCTCTCACACAGGCAGATGGGAATCTTGGTGTTGTCCCAGCAAGGTCTGCCACGGTGTTTTTCATAGCGCTATTTCACGAGTCACTTGCTCTAGGGGAAGCTGGCAGCCATATTGTAAAGACATTCAAACAGCTCTCTGTCTACAAGGAGAGAAACTGAGGCCCCCTGTAGCAACAAACACATGGGCTGCATAAGTGGGTCACCTTGGAAGCACTTCCTGCTGCCCCAGCAAGAAACTGGAGGACTGCAACCTTGGCTGACCGCTGGCAGCAGCCTCCCAATAGTGCCTGAGCCAGAACTACCTAGCTAATTCGCTCCCAGAATCAGAATCTATAGATAATGTGTGGTAACAAATGCTTATCATTTAAGCGGCCAAGTTTTGTCATAACTTGCCCTGAAGCAAGTTGACTGCTAACTCATTCTGCCTTTGTGGGAATTACTTGCTCAGCTTGGAATGCGCTTCCTTGGTGAGTTTGTGCTCATATTAGTGACTGATTGGAAATTTGGATTTGCCTCTGCATGTTGCATATTTGCTCAGAGTCCTGCAAGGATTGTGGGCAGAGCATTTTTTTTTTTAATGTTAATCCTTTAATGCCCTTTTCTGACTCTCAGCAATAGAAGAACCTGGACCACACTTGTTTTATTCATTGCTGGATTTCTAATGCTTTGTTACACAACAAAGACTTGTTGACTAAGTATTTCTTGAGGGAAATGTTATTCCAGGCAGAGAAAACTGGAGCAAAGGCACAAAGATAGGAAAGTGTGTGGCATGTGTAATTACCTATTACATTAAAAAATGATGTTTTATTGAAGTAAATGCCTGCTTCTTTCATATGTAGTTTAGATTTTATAGAAATTAAATTTGCTTTTAAACTTTGATGAATTCAATGCGAAATGAACTTACAAAGAAGTTTATATTTAAATTTAGGGAAATAGAAAGTTCAGTTTATATAGTTCCCAGAAGCCTTTTTGTTGTATAATTGTCCTTTCATTTTTCTCATTTGCAAAGATAACACATTTGAGACCACAGAGTCAAATACCAATTCAGATCTAATGATAAATCCATGTGGAGAAGTGACAAGGCTTGGGCCGTGAGTCAGAAGGTCGAAAGTGTCATTTGACTTTGCCACTAACTGTTACCTAGACAGGGCAAATTAATGACTTATGCGCCCTGTGTGTCTTGCTGAGCATCAGCCTCTCGGGGTGAGGACAGCAGCAACCCTAGCAAGGGTCAGCTCAGGGAATTCTTCACTTACCCATCACCCTCCTAACATCTACCTAACACTGATCCCTGTCTTCTGTGTGCCGGGAACTGTGCTGAGTGATTGGTGAGACACAGAAGGCAGCATAGTGAGAAAGACAGACATAACAAGTACAATTTAATTCGTGATAAATGGCAGCCTGGGAGCAAACAGAAGGCAAACTGCGAGCACAGAGAAAAGGAGACTGATGTCCAGGGAGGCTTTCTCAGGCAGCACAACCAGCTCTGAATTTGCTTTGTCAGTGTGCTGTAGGCAAAGAAGAAAATGCAGAGCCCCAGAGCTAGCATACGTGTCTGATGGATCCCGGGGGCACAGAGCAGGATAAGTGATGCGACAGTCAGGTGACCAAGCATCCTCTTCAGGGGCCAAAGGACAGCTCGGTGTAGGAGCACTCTTGTGCACCCTCACCATTCCTGCTCCTAGGTCTCTTTCCCTTCTGCACAGACGCATGTGTTGCAGTGAGCCCTAGGTGTGGCACATTATTTTGTCCTTATGGGACCATAGGAAGGAATTAAAGACAAAAGAATTTCTTTTCCTCCAGGATCACCCTGGCAGCTGGTAGTTTTTTTTTTTTTTTTTTTACATTAGGCAAGGTTTTTGCTGTGCTTCATATCTTAAATGCGCAGTTATGTAAGCACTGTAACGTGGGAATGAATAGGAAATACTCCATGGAAAGTTATTGCTGGGAGAGTTAGCTAATCATTAAGTTTTTAAAGTGCCTATATATTGCCTTCTTGTTCGTCACTAACATAGACAGGAGCTCTGAAAGCGTGAGATGGGTCTTTAGGCATTCTCTAGCTCATCAGGTTCTTCTTTTGTTAGATGCTGGGGACAGAGAGGAAAGGTTGTATTCCTAACCCCTAGGAGCTGTTAGTAACACGTGAATATACCATTTTTTCCCTCTCTGGATCCTTCCCCTACTGCCTTATAATAGCTATATAATAGTCATTTGGTATTAGAATAGTTGCTGTGTGCCAAATATTTCACATATTATCATAATTAATGCTGCCCTATAATTATTCTCATTTTATAGTTGAGGAAAGTGGGGATAGAGAGAATACACAGTTCCTAAGTGACGAAACTAGGCAGCCCTCCTTCTACAGAGAATCCCTACACAGACTATAGAAAGCCTTCTATTACTGTCCAAGGAAATTATCCATCATGCTTGCTCTTTCACCACTTCTCAAAAGTAGAGGACTTGCCTAGTGTGCCTGGAAGCTCTGGGTTCAATTCCCAGTATCACATGTGGAAAAAAGTACTCTGAGTTAAGATGGTCTGACTTGTGATGATGTGTGTGTCTTAGGATGGAGTGAAAGCAACATGCACTCAGTAGAAACTATACTTTGAATTTTGACTTTCCCTTGGCCCGTTGTCGATGATATTCTGTTGATGCTGGCAATGGCAGTGAGCCACAGCTCCAGGCAGTCAAGCAATCACAACGGGGTACAACTCACTCTCTATGGTATAGTTACTGTAATAGTGAGCTTGGTAGGTCAGTGTTATGGTTTAGGTCTCCCCATATCGCATGTATTTGGAGGTGGAGCTTTTGAAACATGATTACATCATGGGGGCACTGTTCTTTCTCATCAGTGGATTAATCTATTGAGTTCATAGCTGAAGGTGTTGTTAAGAGGTCAGGTTTGGTCTGCACTTGGGGTGTGACCGTGGATTGAGCAGCTATTCTCTGCCATGCCATTCCACCATCCCATTTCTGCTTGGAGCCAGCCCACCATGTGCTGAACCTACTAAAACCAAGACCCAAAATAAACCTCTGTTCCTTTAAGCTGCAGGTGTTGGGTATTTTGTCCCAGTGATGAAAAAGTTACTGACACAGGTGTATTTTAAATACAGTTTTGACTTAATATTTTCAATTATGTTGAGTTTCTAATGAAGTAAGCTCATTATAAGTTGAGGAGCATCTGTACACTGGAAATCCATAGAATCACATAATGAGTCAAGGTAGGATTGCCAATCTCAAAGATTTCTTAACTTTGTTCCTTCAAACAGAACTGTGTCTACTTCTTTCTAATTCTTTTTTTGTGAGACATGGTCTCACTATGTAGTCCAGGCTGGCCTCAAACTCACAGCAATCCTCTTGCCTCAACCTCTCGAGTGCTGGGATCATAGGCATGCGCCACCATGCCCCAGCTAACTCTAGCTTGGTAGGTCAGTGTTATGGTTTAGGTCTCCCCATATCGCATGTATTTGGAGGTGGAGCTTTTGAAACATGATTTCCTATTTCTGAAGCTACCTATTTCTGAAGCTACTGTCCCCTCTGGGATGCTAAAATATCACCCTTGGTGAGATGGATAAATTGTATTAAGTGCCATTTGAAGGTGAATTTGATTTTGGAAATAGCCCAAATAATGTGAAGCCAAGCCAGGTGAAAATGTTGGTCACTGAAAGGGAGTATTGTACCATTTTGGCCATGTGTCTGGTGTGTATTCATTTGTGGAACTAATTTTGTTGGCTTAATTTTGTCATAAAGGGATAATAGAAAACTTGTTTTTTTTTTTTTTGTTTGTTACTTTCTTTCTTTACCTAGGCAATGTAGAGAATAACTGGTAATGTTGATAACATCACATCTATAAAACAAGAATCTGTGTGGATAAGCTACTGTGCCAATAGAAAAGACTCTTATTTTACTGCTGGGTTATATGTAACCACCCATTCACCTCTTCCATACTTCTAGCAGGATCTCCCACGCTGGTATGTAGGAGGCAACTCCTAGAACTTTCAATTCAATTTCAATTATACTTGCCTGGTTATATTTCTGTTACACATGAAACCTAAATAAATCATAAATAAATAAAGACAAAGAGATATAAATGTAGCTGATAAACTTTTAAAAATCTGTACAGCAATTGACAATTTCAGTTTCAATCTGTACACTCACTGACAATTTCAGTTGTCTGAAAGTTTTAATGTAGTCAACATTGCTCCAAACATTTTTAGAAAATTGCTTTTCCTGTACATATGAGAATTTCCAAATTTCCAGAAATGAAAGACTGATAACAAGCAGTTACTTAAAAGCTCACATGCATTCCACTTGGGGGTTTGTCCCCTCAGCTGGCAGAACCAAGCCTGTTCCTTCTCTCAGCATTGTCTGCATCAAGTCCTACACATACAAAATCTCAGATCTCTTGGGGGACAGAGGCATAGAAACAGTAACAGTCAGGGACAGGTGCAAGCTGTGTGGGCCTTAAGTTTTTACAATTTTAAGGTCTTCTATAAGAAAAATTAGGAATAAAATTTAGGTATGAAAGTAAACATTTTATTTAGAATACAGGCAGAAATAATTTGAAAAATCTGACAAACTCCACATATATCTCCAAATTCCTAAAAGCAATGCAACACTATTTTAAATTAACTGTCTGTCATATTTTATGTGTTCTTAAAATTGTTTGCTGACACTCACTGATCTCTTCATATTGCAACAATTTTGTAATATGTTCAATCAAGAGAACAGAAGATAATTTAGACGTTTCCCTAGGAAAGAAACCTTATTTTTTGTTGATAAATTGGACTATTTTTTCACATTCAAGCCCATTCTTGACAGTGTCATGGTAATCTGTGTGACACACACAGAGGCAGTGGCCACTTGGGTTTATGCTCCATAAACACAAAAATTCTAATAAATTCTCTTATGTACAATTATCATCATAAAAGAAAAAAATTATAAGATTGTTTACTTTGGTTATATGCACTATTGAGTACATAATCCTAACAGGAAAGAACTTCTGTTTTGATTAGGCAGTAATGAGAACGGAGTCCACTGTTTTAGAATTTCTATATGTAATGGTGGGAAGAGTTTCCCAAGGGTTAGCTTTTGCTTAATATATTTCACACCTCGTTTCTCTTCCACTACTCACGTACTTCTGATGCACAGCACCTGTTTATATCATGATGTTATTGCTGGCCCCACTCCTCTGTGTGTGCCACTAAGGAAAGAGATTTGGCTTGGTGAGTGGTGGGAATATTCCTGGAAGCCATTCCTCCACTAGATGGCCAGCAATACTGTATGCATACATAGAAATGAAGCAAAATCACATAAATGTATTCCACTAATACTCAACTAAATGAACTTCCAAACAACTTCTCCTAGATAAGAATGCCAAAAATGACCTTGGCTACCAGACTGGAAAGGAAGTGTGATAGAGGGAAAATTGGACTGGAGAGAGATAGCAGTCACGATTGTTTTCTGCAGATTTTACAAAAAAATGTATGAACATGTGAACACCTTGCTAGGGAAGGTGTCAGGACCTTAGAGGGAGAGGCTAGATGCTCAAGCTGTATTGGCTTTATAAAAGAAGCCCGAAATCCCATGCACAGAAAATCAAAAATACCTTGATGGCAATATATTCTGATAAGTAGTTAATATAGGATGTGATGTCAACAAATAAGAAAGTGTGCTAGTTTGGAAGGTAGCAGTGAGGGGTTGTTATGGCCTCATGTAGTCATAGGTGAGGCTTTTTCAGAGGTGGGTGGATCTACAGTGTGTGACTGATTCATGGTGCAATGTTAGGATAAAGGGTGTTAAGGTTAAGGGTAGATAATTACTAAATCATTGGTTTGGCACTGCCCTAATCCCAGTAGCCGGGATACATTGTTAGGGACAGAAAAAGGCTTGTTAGTGCCTTGCTTGCTTGCTTTGCTACCTTCTGCCTGCCATGAACTGTTTTTCCCCTGTAATGCCCGTCTACCACTCATGCCTTGGAGCCAGCAGTTTATGGAGTAGAACCTGTACACACTGTGAGCTAAATAAACCTTTCCTCCCTTAACTTGTGGATAGTGGGTATTTTGTCTCAGCAATGAGAAATGTAACTAAGACAGAGGCCCTATGGAAGTCCCCCTAGAGGTCGTGTACATCTCTCAGGAAGTATATAATGAAAAGTAAATTGGAGAGTTTAAGGCAGCCGAGGGGAAAGGGGCTTCCAGCATGTTCAAAAGTCTGGCAGCAGCACAAAGCATGGATATTGTGAAGCTACGATATGCTTTTCACAAGAGAAGTGCGGGGAAGTATCTTGTGAAACTTGGGAAAGAGACTGTAGGTCCTTTCTCTCCCAGCCATGACTGTTGCTGAGGAGTTTTGCTCTCTCCTGCTCAGAAAATTCTAACTCTCAGAGTAAAGAAGCAGAGTCCTCCGTGGGTAACCTCTTCCATCACACATGGTCCCACAGCCCTGCTTCTCCACATCCTGGAGCACTTGTCTCTCTGTGCTTTCTGAGTTTGTCTGCCTCTCACTTTTGTCTCTGAGGATTTGTGGCATTCGTAGGTCCTGGTACCCTGAACTTACCCATTCACAAAAATACCCACCCCAACACCCAGGAAATGATGCCATTTTATATCCCTGTAATGTGGTCTTGCTTTCTTTGTGTGCTGTCAGTTCATTTCTATTTCTGAACAGGGATGCTCTTCATTTCCCAAGATTCAACATCCCTCCAGCTGCTAAACACAATAAGCCCCAAACTTAGGAACATATGTGTTGTGAACTTTCACAGATACAAACGGACCTCATGTTACAGACCTTCGCAGATGAGAACAAATCATGGAAGTAGCTCATTTGTCTGCTGGGAGATGTCTGCCAGACATTGTCACAGTTGTGCTGCTATGTGCTTTCTGTACAGTGCAATAGTGTACGGTAGAACAGTAGAGCTGGGACTTGGTGTATTTTTGTGTGTGTGTTTGATTTTTGCATGCTTTACATTGTGCATTCTTGCCAAAGGTGTATAAGACCCACTTTGTTGGACTTAAAAGAGTCTGACTTATGAATGATCTCCTGGAATGGAACTTGTCACAAGTTGGGGAGTTACTGTATCACTCTTCTCTCTATAGCTCCAGGGAACAGAAATTCAGTTGTCTTGGTTCAGGTTTTTGAGATAGGGTCTCACTATGTAGTTCAGGCTGGTCTCAAAGTCAAGTCAGTCCTCCTGCCTCAGCCTCCCCAGTGCTGGGCTTACAGTCAAGTCCCACCAAGTCCAGCAAGCCTATGGTAATTAACTAGTGAAACTAGTGTTAAAAAATAGTAACCCTTACTTCCCAAAAAGAAGAGGAAACAAAAATGACTGTTACACACATGGAAATGGTGCTCCTATTACTGTATTAATAAGAGAAATGCAATTTAAAGCCATGTTGAATACCATTTCACACCTAGATTGCAGAGAAAGTGAGAAGGCAGTCAGCAAGGAGCAGATCCTGTCCCAGGCATATGCTTTAGAAGAGTGACGGTGAACGGTTCAGCAACTGAGTGCCAAGCTGCAACCCCAAACCCATTTTTTTATTGCAAAGTGCCAGCATTGGTTTTCAACCTGACATGGAAGTTTTAGCTTAGAAAAAATAACCCTTCATTAACATCTTTTGTTATAAAAGAAAAACACAGTAACACACATGCCATGGGTTTGCTATCACTGCTTTAGAGTATATGTCTACCAGGAGACACCGGCAAGGTATAGCTTTGCTTGAAAGAGAAAAAATCAAAACAAAACGAGGCAAAACAACTGTAAATGACTCCCAGGCAGGCCTGAGTTCTTCTCTAGAGAGAACACAACATCCCGACAGTCCTTTTCTCCCACCCTCATTTGGTTCCAGCACAACTACAATAGAGTGCTCAACCCTTCCATCTCCTCGTTTCTCTGCCGCCCCACCACATTCTTCAAGACTCAAGAAACTCCATATCTTAGCACAGCACGCTCCTTCCCAACATCTCCCTGGCAGGCTCCTCTCATTCTCTAAGCCAAAAACCACTTCTTTGGAGAGCCCTTCATTCACCATTCGACTTAAAGTAATCCCTGCCTTATTCTCTACCTCAGCTTTGATTTGTTTCCTGTGATGTGTTAATTTTTTTCTGTCTTTTTGAGACAGGGTCTCGCTATGCAGTTCAGGCTGGCCTTGAACTCACTTTGTATCCCAGGCTGGTCTCGAAATTGCAGCGATCCTCCTGCTTCAGCCTCCTGAGTGCTGGGATTATAGGCATGTGTCATCATGCCTGGCACATGTGTTAACTTTTGCACTAACTATCTGTGCATGTATGAATGCATTCATTCATATTTTTTACCTGTCTCTGACATTCAACTAGTAACTTCCATGAAGGCAGGAACTAGGTTGATCTCACTACTACTTCTATCCCCTGTGCCTTCCACATAGCCTGGCATGTAACAGTTACTCCATAAAACTTTGTTGAACTGAATGAACAAAAATACAGTTATGAATTCTACCTGTGCCTGTTTAAAATGGTTTGTTGATTTGTGCTTTACTTCATGAAAGAATAATGGAATACCAAAATAGCTACATACATTTGTAATATTTATTTAGAAGGTAAAAGAAAGTATTTATTTGTATCTCAAAAATTTAACCAATATGTGTCTTAATCCTGCAGATTTTATTCAGTGATTTTATACATTAAGCATTAAAGAGATTTTTCAACTAGGTTAAAAGTCCTCTAACATCTAAACTAGTTGGAAATATGCTAATTTTAGGTTGGTTCCAATGCACATTTTAAAATAGCATTTATAAATGCTAAAATGGAACTTTGATATTGAATATCTGAACATGCAGGTGACATGGGTTGGGCCGTTTTTGAAGGAGGCCTGTATTTAGGTTGGTGCAGGCTTTTAAAAAAATTCTGTGATATTTATTTAAATTATACTTAGTAAATTTTACATGCATTTTAATTTCACTTATTTTTCCTTGGTACAGCTTGTTCTGCAAAGTGGAGTTTGGCTGACAGTCTACTTAAGTGACAGGTTAAGCATACAAAGCACTAGAGAGACACTTGAAACTCAGCACAATATGGAAATCATGCAGGAGTTTTTCCGTTGTTAAATATTAGAGTTACACTCTTGCTCAAATGACCACTATGGCAAGTAAGAAAAATGCCTTTTGCTGCTGGATAGAAAAATTAAGTGAACTTGAAAAAAATAGATTAAACAACAATTTGGATCCTAAGGTTTCTTTTTAAAATGATTTAGTTTTCATAAACTGATACTAGAATGACATTTAATAAGATGAGATTTCTTTTGTTTTTCATATAATCTCTGGAGGCTATAATTTCAAATACTTTTTGTGTAAACTACTTTAAATTATTAAAAAACACAAATAAATCTTTGCTTTTCTAGATATGGCATTATCTAAAAGTAAAGCTTAGTTGTGGAGAATATTTTTTTCTTTTCATTGGTGTTTACATGAAAGTTACATGAAAGCTCAGTGAAAAACTTCTTATATTTGATTTCCACTTCTGATTTCTATATTTTATAAATTGCTAGGAAATTATTGAAACAAAATGAATAAGAGTTGACAATTGAATTTTCATTAAAATATATAATTACACAGGTTCAGAGTGGTGCTGACTTAGATATTAGTATTCACAGCTGTAAAGTATGTTTAGAATCTAATCAAAGCTGCTGTAAATCACTCATAGAAAGTAGTTGAACTAGAGCACAGCTAGTACATTTTAATATTTCATTTCAAAAGACAAAATGAAAGGCAAAAAGGGCAATTATTTTACTATTTTAATGATTACAACTTAGTCATGACATTTTAATAATAACCCAGGGAATTCTGACAGCACAGTAGGTTTCTGGTTTAAATATGTCTTTACACCTGTGAATCTGAGAGTAAGTTCATAACTGAGGATCTGCCCAGTGGCCATTGATTTAGTACCCCCCCAAAAAAGTACAAAAAGGACTGTAAAGATTATTTTCCTTAGTAGCAGCAACAGTTTTGTTTGCTCCGATCAGATCCCTTCTTTCTGTACCCTTCAGATCCACTGGCCAGGATACCCAGGCTGTGCCTTCTCTTTCCCTTTGGCTGACTGCTACCTCAGAACAAGGCAGATCTCCAAGGCCCCCTGTGGGTGGTTAAGACCCCGGGGAACAGACAAAGGAGATGGCAGGCAGAGCTGCACCCACCTGAGGAACACTGAGCCGCAGCTGTCTACGGAGCTGTGCGGGGCCTCTGCACCGACGTTCTTCGGGCTGGCTGGAACGTGAAACCGGAACACTGAGTCATCAGAAGACAGCCTTTTCTTCACCATGGTACACTTGTCCACTACCCAGTCAAGGACTTAGCTCCAAGGCTCCTTTCCAAAGCTCCCACACAGAGTGAAAATCTGTTTCAGCTCTGCACAGCTCCTGTCTTGGAGGAAGCTCTTCACCTGACTCATAATCTAGCTGAGCCCTCTTTTTTTTTAAAGTCAGTTAATGAGTAACAGCGTGACAAGGTGGTTTTCATCCTACTGACATTTGCTCTAAATAAATAAGCAAAGAGGTAGGCAAGCTTACCTCTTGAAAAATAAACCCAAAGACTGGCCACTGACTTGGGAAATTCAGCTTTCAGTTTGCTAATATGAGCACTACTAAATCTGTGGGTTTAGGCAAAAAAAAAAAAAAAGAAAAAAAATTCTCAGAAAAGAAAACACTTAAGGAACACAGAGCAATGAGAAGCAGGGGCTGGCAGCGTCCAGGCAGTAAAAGCAGGCTGGCTTTTCTAACCAACTGAGCCTGACCATCAGGGTGAGGAATGTGGATGTGCTTTATGGCTCTGCGCACACAGGAACCAGCCGGCCCACTGTGCGGCAGCTGAAGCAAGATGCACGGGAGGTTCCAGGCTGCACTCCTTGGTACTTCGGACCTGAAATGCTCTGGATCCTCAGGCATATGACACATACAGAGTTAATCTCAACGTTCAGGCTCTGTACTTTGCTGGGCTACACAAGGCTACAACCTGTGTACCCAAGCAGCAACAAAGAGACAAACAGACAAATAAACACCAGGGGATAAGAGTTTGAGACTCATCTCTGTCCCTTACTAGCTGGGCAGCCACAGATGGTCCAAGTCCTGCAGGCACCATAGGATTGGAATGAAATCGTCCAGGACAGTTATCTTCAGCTATGCAATGTTCATGCACAGGAGAACATCAGGGTCCTCCCACCGATGTTTCTAGCAGTAGTGAAGGATTTGTTCTGAAGTGGCTTTGAGCTCTCTCGTTTGTGATCAGGTGGTGATATTTGAGAACGGCCGGTTTAAGAGAAGTAAACAGATTTAGATTGTGAAAGTGAGCCAAGCTTCCTGGGAAATCAAACCTTTAGCCTCGGCCTCATTAGCGCTTTGCTCTGAGCAACTGATAACTGCGCAGGTGTACGCTTGTGCTGCTGTGTGCGCTACTGACTCTGAGCACAGTTTTGAAATTTGACAAAGTATGCTTTTCTGTGTGATTTTCCTGACTCCTACTGGGGAGACCAGCTTAATCCTGGTGCTAGGAATTTTCTTTTTCTTTCTTTTCTTGTAGCACTAAATGCTCTGAATCCTAGGGAGTCTTTGGTGGTGGGTAAACAATAATGGATAGTCACCCTAGTGCTGAGCTTCCCTGCTGGCACCTGACCCAGCTTCCCTCCTGCTCTTCTTTGACAGGCACGATCTGTCTTCCCCTTTTCTCCTCTTGTGTCTATACTGCCATTGCATAGGAAATCACATTGGAAAGACATTAAATAAGCTAAGTTTTATAAAGTGTTTAAACAAACCAATCGCCATACCTTATATAGTAGCAGAAAGCTGCGTGGTAGTGTCAGCCTCATCTAAACAAAAAAGTTTCATCACTACAGATGTTACTAACCAATAAACTGTGGTGTGTTACTCACGCTCATGTAGGTTTGGATTTTAATGGGGTGGGGGATGCCTAATTTAGAATAAGATGTCTCTAAAGAAAGAAGTTCCAGGGTCAGTGGCCAGTCTTTGGGTTTATTTTTCAAGAGGTACGCTTGCTTAGTACTTATTCAGTTTACAAGTATGTGTCCGTTGGCAAAGCTCTAATTTTTAAAAATGTGCCAACATTATAGCTAGGAAAAGACAATACATATAATTGAAAATGTATCTAAAGTGAAGACAGGTAGAAAGACAGTGAATAAAGTTAGTTCTCAAGTCTCTGTTCCAGCTAATATTGAGTCTACATAGCATCTCTGCTAGATAGTTTCATATATAACATTTCATTATAATCCATGCCCAAGTTACATTTCTATAAAAAAAACTGTATCTTAAAATTTAGCCATAATTAAATAGTAAGTCTTTCACGATTGGATTAATTCATTCCACAAGTATTCATTGAACATTTACATTTAACTTTTGGCCCTGGCGGACCCAGAGAGATCCAGCCCTGCCAAGGACGTCAGATCTCCTTGTCTAAAGCATCTTTTCAGAGACTTCTCTCTACTTCCAAGACCCCCAATAAAATGATCTGGTCTCCAAAAAAATTTACATTTAAAGGAGGCAAGATCATTTGAGATCAAAATAATTTCAGAAAGTGTCATGGAAGGTGGCATCAGAGTTGAGTTTCACTGAGGGCACATGGCAAACTCAGAACAGAAAGGGAACTGGGCCCCTGAACAGATAAGAGGGCCTGGACTAGGTGCGCATGCCAGAGTGGGGAGCGTTAAAGAAATAGAACAGGATGGGATCGTCACATGGAGGCTGAATTATGAAGAGCCCTGAGTGTGAGCGAGGCAAGTCCAACTTTACCCTATAGACAATGGGAATAAAATGATGCACAATTAGTTTCATGGCCATCTGCACAATACTTTGGAAGCAGGTGAGTTGGACCATGACTGCAATCATGAAGATGATATTGTTATTTCTGTCAGGCAGCAGTTTTCCAGCCTATGGGAAGCAGTCTGAAGGGTAAAAATAGCTTCCCCACCTGCCTGGAACTGGAGATTGAACTGAGGGCCTTCTCAGTGAGCTGTAGCCCCAGCATATTTTTATTTTTAATTATGAGACAGTGTCTCACTAAGTCACTAAATTGCCCAGGCTGGGCTGAAACTTGGAATCCTCCAGCCTCAGTTTCCCAGAGTGTTGTGATTACAGGCAGGTGTCACCATATCCGGCTATGAAAATAATCTTGCCCAAACATTGACATAAGATTTTGAGTTAATTCCTTTTCATAATAAATTGTGCCAAAGATGAGATTTGCTGAAAGTCTAGAGCAGAGGTCACAAACTCAAATACCTTCAGGAGCTGGGAAGGTAAGAAGGGTGAACACAGAAGCCAGAGAGTAGTAGAAAACTGGAATGCGTACGCTCTCTCAGGGACATTCAAGTTTTAAACATAGCCAGTGCTGGGGGAGGAGGCATCCTACAGCTGAATGAGGGCTGGATCCAGCTGGGGCTTGAGCCGGAGTTTTTCTCGGTAGGAGCCGCTTGTTATAAATCTGCAAAAACTTGCAAGTAGCTTATGTTCAGCGGGAAAGAGGTTCTGATGAACAGGACCACTGGGAAAAACTGTGAACTCTGACTGCTGTATTTTTAAGATTCCTAGCAGGTGATAAGTGTGCAGCAATACAGACCAGCAGAGCTCTGGCCCTCCCTGCGCTGTGACATTTTAGATGTGGCCTTGGCCTAACGTGTTCCTAACCTGTGCTGCAGTTCTCATTTGTGAAAATTAAAACAAAGAGCAGCAGATCAAAGATAAACAACTGAAGTAGGGCATGTAGATAAATATAGCTCTAAATGGAGCATATCACTGGCCCAAATAAATAATCTATCATAATAACTAGATTACTACCAATGTACAGCCAGCAGAAACCCATTTATATCCCTCCATGGAATTTGAGATTAAAACAAAAATAGAACTGACACCTAGCAGGCAGTTTTAAGACCACAAGTAACCTGATTATCTCATTTTCTGATACTTTCTAATAAAGCACCCATGCTGTATCATTATACACTGAGCTTTTAAAAGAGCACTTGACAAAGAAGAGAAATGAACTTGGGCTCTTTCACTTGGCAGGTCAGTTGACATCTTTGGGCTTAATTTTTTTCTTGTGCTAAAACAAGAAATTGTAGGTGGGATTTGGCAGTCTTTTGTGTTCTCTCTGGCCTTTATCATGTTTTACAAGTAGAAATTTCTCACCCATTTTATACTACGTGGTTTATCTGGAACTTGCCGGAGAAATGAGAGTGCCAGGGTGTGGCGATCAGCAGCTGGTACTAAGTGGTAGTGCTGCCTTGGGACATGCTGACCTGAGCACTCCGCGAAGTGCCTCAGGCTCCAGCCTGCCTTGTTTTATTCTGCCTGTTCTGCCTCATTCTCATGCTCTGCATTTCAGTTTAAAATTCCTGTCCTGGGAGAGGTTGGACGTCTTCTTGCATGACTTTTTTTTGCTCAAACTCCATGAATTAAAGTTTGACCGTATAACACAAAGTCCATAGTCCCAACAACTCAGTATCATGCAATGATGATAATCTTGTTTATACCCAAGCACTCTGAAGCCCACCGATAAGGAGCTGATATTCCTACTGTGGTAGGCTAGAGAAGAGGTGGCAACTCGAGGCCTGGGTGTTCTCCTCCCCCTCTTCCTCCTTCTCCTGGGAGTGTGGCATTTCATTATTGAGGCACAAGATTGAATTGAAAACACCAGGTAAATAGTGTTTCAAAAGTGAACTTCCCAGTGGCATGGACTATACATTTCCATTTAAAAATAATTGAGATTTCTCTTACGAAGCAAAGCTAGGGATATTTGTGCTTTAAGATTTATCTGGTAGATTATGCCATGTTCAGGCTGGTATTAAAACATTAGTTTTGGGGCCAGCGATGTAACTCAGTGTCACAGCACCTGCCTGGCAAGTGCAAGGTCCTGAGTTTGATTCCTGGTA